>NC_136411.1:194681439-195246439 GCF_051521515.1 Lactuca serriola
GGAGCTAAAAATCTGAGAGCACATTACTTTCTATGGGGCTGCCAAATTTTGAGCTTCATAAGCTCTCTTTCTTCTCCATTCTCTTGCATTTTGATGTTAGAGAAAGTCCCTTTGTTGCATCACCTTTGAACATATATTTGGTATATATTTCAAAGGCTTATGAACAACAAATTACATGTGGATACTAGAATGTTTTGATGGTTCTACTCTTGCTTGGTGGATATTTCAAGAGAACTCTTGTATTAGAGTTTCATGACACACTTCATCAAGTTCCAACCTCCCATGAGGATCAAAGTGCTCAAAGGTTGTTATGCTTTCTCTCGTATGGTTCTTTTAATCTTCCTAACTCTTGCGAAAGGATCCTTGGTGGGTAAAATAGTTGAGAAACCGGATATTTGAATAAAAACCCAACATTGTCATCCAACAACTCTATAGAGAAAGGCGTGAACCAATCCCAGACAACACAATTCTGAAAGAGGTATTTCTATCTTTTAAAGCTATTAGAGCTTATCGCCTTTCGAACCGGGCATCCTTCGAACCTATTCATAGATTTTCTGAACATATGTTGTTCACCATACCATCCGAGTCCCTTCACTTGAAACATCATTTAGGAGACTTCGATTGTGTATAGCCCTACACAGTCCACCAATGTCTCCATTGCGCCCACCTCGGATGTGGCCAAACCAGCCTCCACTAGTGGAAAGAAAAAGAAGGTTACCAAATGAAAGACCTCTCCTTCTAAAGCAAAAGCCAAAAAGACTGCCAAAGTCGATAGTTCCTCTCAATAGGAATCTATCAAAGACATTCCGACTGACTCTGGTCGTCCTCTCACCCCACCTGCCCACTATTTCAAAGTACCCTTTGAAGTTTCAAAATCAACTTCACACACTCACATGGAGTGTCCTCATAATCCACCCTCACTTTCCCAATAAGGTGAAGCTGGTGTTGAAAAAAGTTCCTTGCACCCCCTGGAACACACCAACGAGTCACTTCAGATATCCATCATTCTTCTTCTGCACAAGCACGATTCGAGGTCCTTGCCTCGGATCCTAAGCATTCCAAAGTTGGAGTAGTCCCTCCTACCCCGGATGCTACAACTAGTCTGATACGTAGCAAAGGTGAAGGAAGAACATGCACTGACGATCCCGATTGGTTATATTTTGTTACCAAGGTTCACACCACGGATCTAGAGCTCACTCGATCATAAGTAGAAGCTACTCTCTTTTCCATGAGGAATAGAGCCATTCAAAGAAACCTTCCATTTGTTGGTCCATTCGATGAAGTCACTGACCAGGAGAGACTCTTCAAGACAACATTTCAACGTCCTCCCACCATGATACATTCTATGCATATCCTGATGAGGAACACTCGTCAGAATTCATGTATGATGACGAAAGTGTCTCCATTGCCGCTCCTCCTATTCTCTTATCTTTTCACATTTAGAAGAAACCATCTTCATCCGTTCATGCTTATGACTTCGATCTTTTGTCCTCTTCATCTGAACTAGTTAATGAAGAAATTCATATTGATTATGAAGCTCACAAAATTCATGGAGGTGAAAAAGAAGCAAATTCTCCCAAGGATGATCAAACTGTTAACAATCATGGCCCCTCCGAACCTCCAGTCCACCAACAGAGTGATAAAGCCGAGTTTGAGAGTTCTACCTCGAACACAGGATCATTAGTAGAAAATTCTGCTGACCCCTTTGCCTTGTTGGAACTCTGAGACAATATCTCTTCTATAGTCTCCAAATTTGAATCATTGGACAAGTCGGTTGACCAACTTGTCTCCATGCTTGACGCCAAAGTGTCTGTTCTTGACACTAAGATTGATGAAATTGTTCTCTCACTCTCGGAAGTCAAGAAACCAGAGCCCACGGATGAAGAAAGGGCTCAACAGTTGGATCAACTCATCTCCCTCAATCTCAAGCACACCATTGGGGTGGTTGGAGAAAAATATAAGTCAAGTCTTGATCACTATCTCGACACCATCACCACCATTCTGAAAGTTCACGAGAATATGATGAGTGCCACCAATGAACTGATCAAACAGACGCATGTCCTCCATGAAAAGCAGTTTAAGAGAATGGAGAAGGAGATAAAGAAGAAAGGCGAGATGAATCTCATCATGCAACAAGTACTCATCAAACTCCTCTGAGTCTGTTGGAATATTGTGGATGTTCCGAACAACATCTTCCATGAAATTTTTTCCATCCTTGTCACCTTATTCGACCACCTCAAAGCTTAGGCTCCAACTGATGAAGCCTATAACACCCTCACCTTGCAAATGAACATCAACTTTTAGAAGGTGTTTGATCATCTCTCGGAGTTTTAGCATTCTGCTTTGCTTGCCTCGGTTGGCATGCCATCCGATGCAAGAGGGGGAGAAGGCACCAACAAAACAGATTACTCTATCTCTTGGAAGGCTGCCGTGGAGTTCAAACTCCATCGTGATTCTGATGATGATTATGTTCAAATCCTTCCTACATGTTCTCCATCTGGTGATGATGACGATGATGAAGATGAAAAGTACATCACAAATGATGTGATAGGAATTCAAGCTCCAAGGAAGTTTCCACGCAAAATCTTTCCGAGGAAGAGCAAAAGATATGGTTTGTTGTCTCATGGCCATCATCCCTAACTGACATATTACAAAGAAGCCATGAAATGGCTAAGGCAAAGACCATGCTTGCGATTGATGCATTCCGAGCTACCCAGTCAATGATGCCTCCATTTCCCTGGCCAAGAATTGCTCCATTTGATTAAGGTTATCCACTTTAGAAACCTAAGAACATTCTTGAAGAGCCCCTGATTCCTCCTCCTCCTCCAGATTTTACCATCGATGAAAATATGCAGCATGTCATCTCGGTTTTCAACAAGCAACAAGAAAAAGGAAAGAAGCCTATTTTCAAAGCTCTAAACAGACAACTAAAAGTCCGAAGCTTGGCCCTAGGCTCAAATAGATCAAGCCCTGGAAGAGAGCATCCAAATTCAAGATCTAAAAGACAACCCCAATCCAATGCTAGGGCTTTCCCCACTCTGCAGAGAAGGAATAATCCATGACTTGGACATAGTTCCATTCATGTGTTATGATCTACCAAATCAGGAATAATCCATGCTCGATCTTCCTATCTTTTCATACGACAAGTTCTACATCAAATTTGCTCCTATCCACCCATAAGATGATCCTCAAATGATCATCAGAACCGAAAGAGAATGTTTGAAGACATTCTACTCCTTGAACGCATGTCCCCAAAAAGAAGTGTGGTCTCGGAAGACATTAACTAAGATTTCTAGGTTCAGAAGAAAGGTTTTGAAAAAGTTTGATTTGGACTATATTTTACATTGCTACTAAGTATATCGAAACAAGACAACACAGATCACCAACGTGGATGCTGAATTCCCCTTGATCAATCCAAATGACATCTTGACCATTTTTTCACATTTCAGAACTCGTCAAGATAGTCAGATGAGCATTGCAGCTTACAGTGCCGCCATAAATTATCTGAAGGATTATGTTGCAGAATTTTGTAGATGTGATATCGAAATCTCTTATTTGTTCAGAACTGAAAGGTTCTTGGCAAAAATTGACTTCAAACTGTTTGAAGCTGAAATATTGGTAGAAGGGCCAATCGATGAACCTGTGTTAAGGTACATCTACTTACAAAAGAAGACAAATAAGAAGGACTTCTTCCAAGTCCAAGACAAGCATCTCGCCCCCTCCAAATCCCTTCAAAATTTCATAAAAAATGCAACTATGTCAGATTCCCCTAAGCATGTGAATTCTATGTTTATAAGTCAACTTCAATGGAATCTTGAAGTCTGAGATTAGTTGTATAGAGCTCATGTGTTCATCCAAAAGGAAGCCAACTAAGCTGCCTAGATTGCTAAGTTCACTTAGGGAGATTGTTGGAACCTGAAAAGTGAACCTCTAGCCATAACAAGTATTGAAGATCAGAAGTCATCAGTGTCTAAGATTATGTGAAGTACGAGATGTAGGTAGTGTCTGAAGTGATGGCTATTCCAAGATGGTGAAAAGATCCAAGATTAGTCAGTCTATTTAAAAATTTATTGTTTCTTGTCTTATTCATGATGTAACGTTTCATAGGACTTAGTCTTTTTTATCTGTTAGATAATAATTTGTCAGTAGCTGTTTATTATCCAGTACTAGGAATGTATTGAAGTTTGTACGATGTTCCTCCATAGCCTATATAAGGAGTAACACTAATGACAAGAATAGAATGCATTCTTACTCCAAATATAGGAAGAATTCTCTTTGATTTACTTTCACTTTACTATTAAGTCAGTATCTCTCCTAAACATTCTTCTTGTTCATTTATTGCCTTCACATTGATTATACTTCTAGTGTCTTCATTTAATACTTGAGTAATTTGTTGAATCTTTACTTCAAGTCTCAACTGGTATTACCAGACTTTACTAGAACCATTACTTAATAACATACATTGATATGGAAGATTATCTCGAGGTTTGAGTTCTCAAACCTTGTCCTTATGCAACAGTTTCTTGTACTCTCACATTCATACATGTGTTATGGTCCCTTATATTTTTTATACATGTATTATGATCCCCATAGTCTTTCATATAGAAGGTCATAAAAGATAATTTACCATATCATGACACCTAG
The DNA here is from genome assembly GCF_051521515.1 of Lactuca serriola. Taxonomy (NCBI): domain Eukaryota; kingdom Viridiplantae; phylum Streptophyta; class Magnoliopsida; order Asterales; family Asteraceae; genus Lactuca; species Lactuca serriola. The sequence continues at coordinate 194,686,084 of NC_136411.1, forward strand.
TATCCTAAATAGTATAATGATAAAACTCACATAAGTCTTGCAACATATTCCGATATTAGGCTCTACTATTCGATCAACTAGCACAAACCACCTAATCATCCAAATGAGACAAAAAACTGAGTGTAATACTTATATACATCAAGGTTTGACCAAAAATCAAACTTTTTAAAAAGTCAATAGTCAACTGAAGCGTACCGTGACCATTTCATATTACCTGACAAAGTGGGATTAAGTTAACAAAGTCCCGTTGATTGATTACTAGTCTCCATTGTCCCTTGGACTGTGAATCCTAAATTTAGCAATTTTTTCATTAAAAACAACTTCACATTTACTATCTTCCCATAAATTGTGAACAAATAACAAATTTATATTAAAATTAGGCACAACAAAGAAACCAAACTGAGTTAGAGAATTAACAAACTCTATGTTCCCAATTTTATTTATTTGGGTAGAAGTTCCATTAGGATGACTAATCCTTAGATTCAATCTAGAGACATCAACCGAATCTTGAAGTAAACACTAAAAAATAATCATATGTTGACTAGCTGCTGAGTCAACGACCCATGTGGAAGCATTGGCACTGAGAAAAGAATTACATGAAAGACATACCATGTTGGAACTTACAGGTGATTTGTCCAACCCTTGCTTATGGTCACCAATGAGTTTGATAAATTTAGAAAATTGCTTATTTTTAAGATGGCGACAATCAACAACATTATGATTATCTTCAAACTCTGAAAAATTAGAATTACAATTAGCAGAGAAATTACCAGAATAACGTTTTGTTTGACTGTTTTGACTAAGACCTTGGTTTATAATCTTTAATGTATGTTATTATTTTAGAGAATTTGTCAATGGAATGGCTTTTTAGACCACTCTTTTTACACTGAGAGATTTGACCCTCAGGATTTAATTTGTTTTGATCAACAAATTTAGACACAAATGCGAAAGACGAAGTCTTATTGTTAGAACTTAACAAGTTTGACCCATGCCTTTTATTGGACTCTTCATGAGAGACTAAGCAAAAGGCAATTTTAATAGAAGGGAGAGGTTCCATTAACAAAATGTGACTTTTAACCTGATTGTAAGACTCGTCTATGTAACTTAAAAACTACATTAATTTCATCAATTTGGAATGATTATTAGAACTAGAAGCAGCTTCACAGGTACAATCAGTTAGGTTAGTTAGCCCATCAAATTCTTTCTAATAGGAATCAAGTTTATTATAGTAATCAGATAAAGACAAATTCCCTTGAGTAAGAGAGTTAATTTTTTGACTCACTGAAGTTGGACATGCTATGTCATCCATAGATGTAAATACTCAAACTAACAAAATGAAAGCTAATGATAAAAGTTGTATGCGAGAATTACGTGGTGCTCTTCCAGCGGTAGTATACAACTATCTTCATTGTTGCAGATCTGCCAAAGAAATTTGGGAAACCTTGAAAGATAAGTATAAGGGAGTGAGAAGACAAAGAAAAGTTATGTTAAGCAGTGTCTACTTGAATTAGGAGAATCCAAACAAAATGAAGGGAAAATATCGAACTCTACTATGTGTTGGATAAGGTGTCTAAGTCCATAACTATTTCTGGTAAGTACTTGACCTGACCCGGCATGGTCCATTTGGGTTGCATGGCACCATGCAATTGGATAAACTAAATGGGAGAAATAACACATATGATTTATTAATATATTATAAGTTCTAATATATTAATAATATTATTTAATTAGTTTTGATCAAGAATTAATTTAGAATTAATTATGTGATCAAAAGATAACTAATTAGATATATGGGTAGATTAAGTAAATCTTCCATATCTTATATAGTGGACTAACATGCTCCATGGATTATCAAGTTGGGTTCCACCCATAAGATGCTCCATGGAGTTAACCCATGGATCAAGAAATGAAGAGTCATGGAACAATAGGGTTTGCCTAATGCAACACACTATATAAGCAATGTAACTCTCCCCAAAATCTGCTACACTAAGAAATAAGAGGGCTTGGCCGATTTTGCATGTGTTAGAGTATTCTCTCAAGTTTATTCTTTGCATTTGGTGTTGTGTGAAGCATTTGAGGCATCACGCTTGAGGTGCTAGGCTCACAATGTTTCAAGGAATCCTTTCAACAACAAGATATGTAGTTCTATCTTTTATACAAAGAAAATTCTACCCCATGTATGCTAGATAGGTTCATAACCTTGGAAAAAACAACTTTGCATGATTATTAGATAAACATAGATCCAAGGTTATTAGGGTTGCGTGTACACTTAGGAAGTGTTAGAATGCTCAAAACCCATCAGTGGTATCAGATCCTAGGCTTGCTTGTTTGATTTTTGTGCAAACTGCTTGAAAAAATCGAGTTTTATGCTTTCTGCCCGTATGAATTTGCCGAGTCCATGGGGGGACTCGACGAGTCCATGACCAAATGCAAGCTACTCGTCGAGTCAATTCATCCACTCGACGAGTAGAGGCTGCAGTTTTCAGAATTTCGATTTTTGTTGCTGGAAATGGACTAGAAACATTACCCTAAACTGTTTTGGTACTTGAAAACTTGTTTTAGATGGTGTAATGTTCATGCTAATTCATTTACAATGACAATTATCAAAATTACAAAGTTTTAAGTGTAATTTTTCTTGACAAATGTTAATATTCATATTCTTGAACTTATGAAGATTAGATGATCATAGGAATTATTTGTAACCTACTTGGTAGTTTAATTCTTGATCATTATGTGTTTTAATGGAGTCCATAACTTTTCATCAAGTTATGGAAAAACGAAAAGTCACTTTATTTTAAAACCATTAAAAGAAGACATGGGTTATAAAAATCAAGAGTCTTCATTTTAATACTCTAATTAAGTCATAAGTTACAAGAAATGAAAAGTTTTGAAAGTTTACAAAACTTGCCCTCAAGTTTTGGAACAAGTAAAGTCAAGTTAAAACTTTAGTTCCAACCCTTAGAATTTTAAAAGTTAAAATTCAACCGTTATACTTATAATATTATAAGTTAATAATAACATATATATGTATAAGATCAAAGTCGTCTTACCGCTAGTACGCCTCATTCACGAAGCCAGTCTATAAGGTGGGTATAAGGTTGTTGCCTATAAAATGGCAACTTAATGGGTGTCTACTCTCACCCACCGCTTGCTTGACTGGTGGAGGGTCATTAGCCGAACGGGTAGGACAAGGACTTATAAATTCTCATTAAAAAGTATAATGATAATTATAAAGTAACTAAATGTTTTATTAAATTCCCAATCTTAGTTACTTTAAGAAAAATGTGAATAAGGTGCTAATCCATGAAATTACACTTTAAACTTTGTCTAAGTCGTTAGTGGAGCGCGTGTGGTTAACCGGCACACTAACTTGAACTTAACAAGGTAGGTAAAGGGTGACTTAATGTTTATCATAGTATAGATGGAGCGTGTGTGGTTAACCGGCACATTGATTGAGGGGTAATACATTAAGGGTACCAAGTAATTTGCATGGTTACTTCACACCTCGTTTTATGGTCCTTGACATCCCAGTCAGAAAACTTGGAGGGCACACTCGAGATTGAAACATGCCTTTGAAAAGTTCATTGAATCTCAAAAGAATCTAGGAGTTTCTAAGAACCAAATTAAATATTTTTAATATTTCGTCTTTGGTGGAAATTGGTGAATCGTCATTCACCTACCTTTCAAATATGTTATTACTTAGATTACGGCATACCTCTTCCATGTATAATATATTGTGATTGGGTCCTAGCCTTAATACTACATTTGGGTGTTTTATTAAGGAATATCTCTATTTCTAAGCTAAACTTTTCTTCTTTTCAGATGTCTGCAAACACTACTGCTTCTGGCTCTAATCCTAATGGCTCCTTTTCTCTAATGAACTTGTGTGGGAAAGTCACTATTGATGGATCCAACTTTAATGAATGGATCAGAAACATCCAAATGATTACCCGCTACGAACACTGCAGGTGCATTCGTCAATCCGAATGACATCACTATAAACTCATAATGACCATGACGAGTTCTGAACGCGGTTTTGGGAACGTCTTCCTCCAAAATTTGTAACTGGTGATACCCGGATCTTAAGTCTATCTTCGAGAAGTAGTTAGCCCCTTGAATTTGGTCGAACAGATCGTCAATGGGAGGCAGAGGGTATCGATTCTTGATGGTAAGTTTCTTCAGCTCGCGATAGTCTATACAAATGCAGAATGATCCATCCTTCTTCTTTATGAACAAAACCGGTGCTCGCCAAGATGAGAAGCTTGGTCTTATGAAAGCTTTGCTTAGGAGTTTGTTATGATGGCTAGATAATTCTTGCATTTCAGAAGGTGCAAGACGATAGGGGGATTTGGCTACGGTTGTAGCTCCAGGGATTAAGTCGATTCGGAATTCGAATTGTCGTTTGGGAGGCACCCCTTGAAGATCATCGGGAAATACATCGGGAAAGTTGCAGACCTCGGGGAATGTTCGCGATGTCTTTCACTTCTTCCTTTTTGTCTACCACGTGGGCTAAGAATGCACAATACTCCTTGCGAAGGTATTTCTGTGCCTTGATGCAAGAAATGATCTGAAGGTTCGTTCCAGGTTTGTCGCCCTAAATAACAAGCGTTTTGTTAGTTGGTAAGTTCAAATGAATAGCTCTTTCATAGCATAGGATGTCGACATGGTTGGGGCATAACCAATCCATGCCTATTATGACGTCAAAACCTTTGATAGAGACCGGCATAAGGTCTACTGAGAAAGACAAGTCATTTAAGGTAAGGGTACATCCTATGTATATATCATTGGTGGATTCGGATTTCCCGTTAGCCATTTCTACTGTGAAAGTTTCATTTAGTGGTTGGGAGTTTTAATTTAGTAGATGTTTAAAGTTATGGCTCATGAAGCTCCTCTCAGCACCACAATAAAGAAAAATGCATGAATAAGTATTGTTGAGAAGGAACGTACCCGTGACCACTGCAGGGTCTGCCACCACTTCTTTGTGACCCAGTGCTAGAATTCTCCCAACCCCACCGGCATTTCCAGCTTTTGGACAATCCCTCTTGAAATGCCTTACATCACCGCATTGGTAGCATGCTCGACCAACTCTAGCGGAAGGTACTTGGTTAAGGGGTTGAGGTGGTGTTCTACAGAATCGGGCAGTATGCCCTTTCCTGTTACAGTTACGACACTGCATCTCTGGGAAATTACCAGCATGGTGAAAATTGCACTTGTTGCATTTTGGGAGGCTACAAGCATAGGGTTTAGTTGGTGCTGCTTTGTTAGGGCAAGAACATGCACAATAGTAGGTATGGTAGCAGGTATAGTAGTAGCATGGACTGCCACTATTTGTTGCTACTTTGAAGGTTCTAAAGGAGATTTCCCCTTCCTTTTGTTCCAACCCATCTTCTTGCTGTTGTTGTTGTTCTCCCTAGGTTGTTCTGGGGCAGTAACCACAGAGTTTTGACGATTTATGTGGTCAATAAGTGACTGTGCCAGTTCCTTGGCACTGTCAAAGGTAACAGGCCTAGATGTAATGACACTTGCCTGTATCTGGGGTGACAGTCCCCAAATATACCTTTCAATCTTTTTGCTTTCTAGAGCAGCCATTTCTGGACACAGAATCGCCAAGTCACAGAACCGATTTGTGTAAGTTGTTATGTCTACCCCGGCCATGGTAAGACCCCAGAGTTCTCGTTCCAGTTTTTGAATTTCCCCTCGCGAGCAGTATTCCCGCATCAACATGGTTTTTAGGTTCTCCCAACTTATAGTATTTGCCACTATCAAAGTCAGTGACTTAACATGTCCATTCCACCATGTTAGGGCCCTATCTAAGAAAGATTGCTACCCTCTGAACAGGAGCAAATTTCAAAGATTGCTTCTGTTTTCTCAATGCACCGCCTTAAAACCATCACTCCTCCAATTCCATCCAAGGTCCTGGGTTTGGCATTCGAGAAGTCTTTATAAGTGCACTCTCGCGAGTGCTCATGACCCTCGACATGGTTAGATGGATGTGCACTAGCTCCCGACCCACTTGCACCAGGAGCATTGATATGAGATAAGTCAGCTGCTACAGCTGCCGTGACTGCTGCTTGGAACATAGCATCATCGAATTGAGGTGGTGGTGGTGGAGGTGGTGTCGGTGCTTCACTTTCATTGTTACGTCTTGGCTTTCTACAAGGAGGCATCTTTTTCTATAAAAGTCAATAGATAAAAAGATAGTGAGATATCAAGTGTAGGGTTTCAAAGCACTCCATGGATGATGGCAATGGGCCCCTTGAAGAAGTGTAGGTTAAAAGCCCAAGACTTGTATTTTCCCTATAAATAGTCATGTATTATTCATAATTAGGGTTAAGAGTGAGGCAAAATGTAGCCGCCACGTGAGGTTTCTTATGTAGTGTTAGATTCTTTAGTCTACGCTGAAAGTGTAATTTATTCCTCTTGTTTGAATAAATCGAGTGATCATTCGACCTAATCTTCATATTTGTGTTTGTTCTTATTTTCCGCATCTTGTTCATCAAATCTCAATTAGGATTTTAATCCCAACAAGTGGTATCAGAGCGGGTCTTTGAAAATCTATTGATTTTTGAAGTATCAGTTCTTGATTTGATGATTTTCTGCACATATATTGAAGATTTTTGATGTTTTGGCGTTTTGGAATAAAAATTGTTGTTCAAGCAACTGTTCATTGAGATTTATGAATTTTGATATTGTTCATCGGTAATTTCAATCCGATTCTCGTTTAATTCGTTATCTTCTTGTTGTTTATGGATCGTTTTCTCATGATCTCATATTCTTATTTTGTATCCAAGTCCATCAAGCACTTCGTGTCCGTTTTCTTAGCCCAAACGTATCTCCTTTTGATCTTTTGACTCTGTTCGTTTCAGTTCTTCTTTATTCACGTTCATCATCGATTATGTTATCTTAAAAATCAGAGATTCTTATTCTTGTTTCAATCAATTGATTTATGCCTGATAATCGATTATATGTTGAGATTCAATTGTTTCTTTCAATTTCTGATTTTATTCGTGACCGGATCTAAAAGTCGACTTTGACCTATTGTATATTCAAATCTTCTTGATTCATGTTCGTTTGTTCAAAATTGAACCAACTGGAAAAGATTTATGTTCTAAACTATTGCAATGATGAACTTATGGATTAGATGATTTGTTTTTTTTTGTGAATGTCGACGAGTCTGGATGATGAAGTACCAATGAAGAACGGATGAAGAACGTTTTCTATTTTGGTTGAAAATAAGTTCAATCATTGTGTAAATCAATTTGGTGTTTGTCAAGTTTCTGAATCGGAACTCAGATACCTGATCGGAAAAGGCTTTGTATTCGAAACATTGTAGTCAAGTTGGTCTCGCAATCGGAATTTCTTTTGGAATCGGAAGTTGTTTCTAAAATAGAATTCGGAATTCAATGTGTTTGGAATTCCTATGAAAATTGTTCGCAATCGGAACTTAAATTCATCAAGCATTCAGAACTCAATCCCGAAATCGGAACCAATCTCCATTGTCAGAATTTAGTTTCGAAATTGTGGTGTTGGCTGGTGTGAATCGGATTTAGAACCATTTTCGGAGTTACTGTTGGGTCGGAAATGAGTCGGTATCGGAATATATCAAGGACATCAAAGTCGGAATTGGATGGTATTCTGAACTGTAACTCGGAATCGGAATAGGAGCTGATATGAAATTATACGGTGCTCGGAATGAAGACGATTGGAGCGAAAGCGTTCGGAACGAAATCATGTTTTTTTGGCTGTGTTCGTTTATCTAAATGGGGAAGACAACTTTAATTTACACATTTGGTCCCTGTAACTTCAGCAACATGGCAGTTTCAGTGCAATTTCCGAATTGTTACAAATTAAGGGGAAGATGATGCAGTTTTACCATTTAAGTCCCCGACTTTCAGCAAAGTTACAGTTTCAGCTCAATATTTCGCAATGTTTACAAATTTAATGGCTGATGAACAAATTAGGATTTCTCATGAACATATTTTTTCGTGAACAGAAAAATAAAGATCCCATCAAGTCTTGGCGGTTCGGAAAGTCCTTTTTCGTGATAACGTCAAAATTTTTCACGACTTTTTCGGATTTTATACTTCATTGTGTATATCATTTTGTCGCGGGGGAGCTTAGTAAATTTTTATCCGTTCAAGATCATTCTCATGACCATTTGAAGGATTTATAATCATGTTTTTGATTATAAATCGGAGGAGAATTTGGTATGGCCATTTGAAATTGGATTTGTGACTTTTCAAAGTTGGAGATTTTTGATAAAGCTTGTGGTAGAATTATGATGGTAGCTTTCACAGTGGAAGTTCTTCATCGAGCTTTGCTAAAGCTTTACAGAGAAGTATCCTTTACAGCGGAAGTTCTTTATCGAGCTCTGCTAAGGACTTGTTATATCTCCGACTTCTAGTATTTTCTCGATAAAGTGGTATTACGAATCTTAAAGTTTGGGTTGTTACGTGATATTTTTTGATGGCTTATATCATTAGCTTATTTGAAGATCATTGTGACTTGGAGGGGGGGGGGGCTCTTCAAAGACAAGAAGTGATTCGGTTTCTTTGTTCTGAAATGGTTTTTTTTTGGCGGACTTGGTTTTCATGAAGATTTTTTTGGGATAACATTCGAAAATGAAGTTTAAAGACATTACTTCAGTGCTTGATTTATATATATCCTAGAGCCCATGTTTGAAGACTATTGAAGAATCAAGATTCGTGGATTCCTTCATCTATTCCTCGTTGCAAGATCTTTTTATTCGCTAAATGCTTGTTTTGGAAGTTAAAACATTGTCATCCATTCCATACTTTGAGGGGGAGATTGTAGGGTTTCAAAGCACTCCATGGATGATGGCAATGGGCCCCTTGAAGAAGTGTATGTTAAAAGCCCAAGACTTGTCTTTTCCCTATAAATAGTCATGTATTATTCATAATTAGGGTTAAGAGTGAGGCAAAATGTAGCCGCCACGTGAGGTTTCTTATGTAGTGTTAGATTCTTTAGTCTATGCTGAAAGTGTAATTTATTCCTCTTGTTTGAATAAATCGAGTGATCATTCGACCTAATCTTCATATTTGTGTTTGTTCTTATTTTCCGTATCTTGTTCATCAAATCTCAATTAGGGTTTTAATCCCAACATCAAGAATGAATATAAATTTGATATCTCTGAACTTAAACACTTAATTCAACAAAAATCTTGCAAAGAGTTGAAAGTGGAAGTCCACCATAAGTACAACTTGCAACATGATAGTATAAAATGAAGTGGTTATTTTTCAAAGAGTATGAAAATACGTGTCGATTGTATTGGTATATTAAGTATATGTAATCTGGATACTTGACCCTAAAGCATTTCTTTTATAAACCACAATATTGCGAAAGTATCGACGTCAAACCGACCTACCGAAAATAAAAAATTTCGCAGTCGTAATGAAATGTATGAAAGTTGACACTCGAATATATCCATAATCTCAAAACTTTGGAATGGAATGTTTGTGAAAATTGTAATAACTCTTGTTGAAGTAAAGTGCTTATTATTTTATTGATACTTGATTTTGTACATATCCTGAAAGTAGTCTATAGATTAAGTATATTAAACTAGAAAGTAGTGTAAACACTACTTGCGGCAGTTGCTATTACGGTTACTGGGTTCCGCTTCATCTTGCGATTTCCAGCGGCTTTCTTGGGAAGCTTGATGCTTCCTCGGTTCTCTGATCTCTGATTCAACAACATTAAGTTGCCTTTGAAGGGCTTCAGTATAGTGTTGGGTATCTTCTTGCATCTCGTCAAGACGAAGGATATCTGCAGTGTTAGCCTGCGCAGCCACATTCACTTCTAGGATTCAATTGATTGACATCCTTGACTAATCGAATTGTTGAGATATTTGGTTCACTATAACTAGAAGAGCTCTGTCGGCTATTCCTCCTTCTGAGACGTTATAGAAACCCCGTGCCATTCCGTAGGGAGGGCGTTGGCCGTCTTGTCAACTCCAATAGTTTATGTATTGACCCCACTCGGGTATGGGTACTGCTTCCTCTTGCCTCGGGGGACGTAACCCCGGGTTGCAAACTTTTGGCTCTGTATCCGTACCACTTGATTTGTTGTCCTCAAATGGTTCTTCATCTAAGTCTTCTTCTGGATCCTCCTCCGGATCCTCCACTATCCATCCTTGATTGCCATCATTTGGAAAATAAGGGTCCCCTGTAGATGATGTCCTACCATTATGTCTGTACGAGAATAAGGTTATGAGAAGTGCCTGAAAAAAAAACTAAAGCATATCGATGTTTAATATATTCTTATAGTATTTTTAGTTATGTTCTAGAGTTTCTTCTATAGTTGGTAAGTTTTAGACATGTCACAACACTACTATCACTCCTAAACACATGTTGGTCATATCTGAAATCAATATAGTTGATCAGGCTATATTAATTCTAGATATGATTACATAATTGCTTGGGTTTGACTGTAATGTTCAACATCCAAATACTTTTAAGTTCTTATGACAATATACTTGTAGGTATGAGTGTTAGTATACTTCTTGTAAAAATACTTATAATTCTTAAAAGTATACTTGTAGTCAGAGCTCTTAGCCCCAATGTATTTATAGTTTGTATATCTTTTATGGATTGATATACTGAGTTCAGTATAAACAATGCTCTGATACCAATCTGTCACACCCCCAAACCAGACGGCGGAAACGTCCGGAGGTGGAGGACTTCATTTGTAGTATCACAACACATGCATCATAGTAATCAAAGTACAAACAACCATTGTATTTAAAAGTATAGGTATTTACATGTGTTCAATCATTATATATCGAAACCAAAATAGTTATACAAAAGAAGAAGATATGACTCAGAATGGCTCCATCTTCTCAAAAAGCTCGGGGAGTACCTGTTATTATTTCCCTGAGAATACAAGTAATTTGAAAAGAGAGTATCAACAATAAGTTGAGTGAGTACATAAGTCTTTATGTGTGAAGGGGTGTCTTTGTATATTGAATATGAAAATTGTTCTAGAAAATCTCATATTTTATGTGGTATGTGAAAAGTAGTTTTATTCCCATAAAACTGTTCTATTTGTAAACCAATGTATTTGTAGAACTTGTAACTGAGAGTGTGCCTGGCTTCACCAGCTGTTATTGAAAACTGTAATATACCATTGTACTTTGTATTTTGTAAACTGGTACCTTAAATATGTACTTACGTTTAGTCGATTATACACTAACGTGTTGTTAATATCTTTTTAATTAGTTATTATAACCATACTAAGATATGAACGCCTGAAACGAACGCCTTGTGAGCGTTTAAACTATTGATAACAATTGCCACTCATTGGCGTGTATGCCTGACTATATCTAGCAGCCTTAGTGCGGGGTTGTAAATCTCGATATAGATCTACACACTACTTGTTTCGATCCCCGGACTGGAGATTCTGGTTATAATGCCAGGGCTTTACCTTGGCTGTCTAAAATGAATTAAACAACCTGAATTGAACGTCTCATAAAAAGCATATAAAGGTTACATGTATATCAGTTATGAAAACCCAATCATTCTGAAATAAATGATTGACAATATGTTCTTGAATTAGTATTCCGAATATGTATTTGACAAGTGTAAACCCTTGATTTGTTTTGAATCAAAAACCCTTGTTTCATGTAAAACAGTGTATTCTTGTATACTTAACTTATGAATGATTGTTCTATGTATCATAAATTATACCTATTATAATTGATATGTACTTTATGAATTGGTAAGTAACTATTTTTGCATGTAATCCTTTGCTCAACATGTTACAAAGGGTAATTAAACTAATGAAATAACTTTTATATTTATATACATATACAATTTTATATATAAGTAAAATTTAAACGACCTTCGGACAAATAACCGGTACTGTAAGTCAACATCCAAACAAGGAAAAGGACCTAGAATGAGTTATTAGTCCTAAGTCTTTTAAATCTTATATATATATATATATATATATATATATATATATATATATATATATATATATATATATATATATATATATATATATGAATATTTGTGAAAAGTATAAGTTTATAAAAGAGTTCAATATTTGGAGTATTTTTGATGCTTTAAAATCGTTTTATCGTGATTTTAAATCATTTATTTATAACACAAAGTTATTGTGTTATACTTGTATTTCCCCGCTTAAAACAGTAGAAATTATGAAAATGCAAGGGTATGAACTCACTTGATAGATGGTGAATCGGACAGAGTTTCGTTTCACAAAAAAGAGTTTATTTGTCGAGAAACCGGCTCAAATCAGGCAGAGTTTTGACAGGAGAGAGGTTATTTCTCGGGAATCTCAGGGCTTCGAGGCTTGTTTTGACAGACCGGGACATGAAAATCCCGGATATCATTTAGACTTTGTCGGCTAATTTTGAATTTATTTTTAATATTATTTTTTTTAACAGACCGGGACATGAAAATCCGTTAAAAATTCATAACTTCTTCATCCGACGTCTGTTTTTGTCTGACTTTTTACCGTTGTACTACTAATGACGAGACCTTCAATTCTTGTTTAGGTTGTGTTGGCTAAAAACCACTCGATCTTTATTTCGAGTTTTTAGTTGTACACTGCTATACTGAAACTTAGAAAAATCATAACTTCCTCATACGAAGTCTGATTTTGGCGTTCTTTTTATGAAAGTTCTCGGTTTAACATAAACTACAACTTTCATTTAGATTGTTAAGGCTAAAAAGCCTTTCTATTAAAAACTCAGTTTTTACACTGAACAGTGTTTTGCCGGTTTTGTCGCGGATTTTCGATTAGTCATAACTTCTTCGTTATAACTCGGATTTTAGTGTTCTTTATATTTTTAGAAACCTTGTTACAATCTCTATCACTTGGTTCATCCCAATTGAGATTATTTAATAACTTATTTTTGAGGGTCAATTATGTAAATATACACAATATGCCAAAATTTCTCTTTAATAATTTAAAAAGAAGTACAAATTGACCTACACTATTACATAGGTTTGAAATAACGGTTTGTTACAAAAGATAAAAGGGATGTCTTTGGTTGCTAGAGGAAATAGTGAAGGCGATGGAACATATGAAATCTGGTCATCTGGATCAGATGATGAAGAAATGTAAAACCTTATGCATGGAGATATGTTTGTTGAGTATGAGGAAGGAAGTGAGGAAGAAGAGATGGTGACTGGAAAATGATTTGTTACTACAAGTGTTGACAAGTATCTAATGACTTCGAAGGTACATACTCTTCTTGAATCCTTTGAAATACCTTTTAATTCATATAATGATATTTTGTATGATTTTGATAATACTTTGTCATGCTGTAATGACTTGCTTATTTCTGTTAGTAGTGACGCTGAAAAAGGAAAATCCTTACTACAAGTATGCCAGAAAAGATTGGAGTCAAAGCGTAGTAGATTAGATGAATTAGAATTGGAGCTTAGAAATGTTATTTGTGATAGGGATGCTTTAAGGATTGATAATTGTATTCTGCTTAACCAGTGAAACATTTATTGTAACTCTGTTAAACGACTTTATGCCATTGATCATGTGGTTGACCAAGTGTATGAGGAAACAAAGAAATCTAACAAGGTAATGAAGAAAAATGTTCTCATTTCCTCGAAGCAAATTATGTGGTGTATCCAAATTTTCAATGCAAAGACGATGTTGTCTTTCCAAATCAAGTGTTTGTTAGCTCAGCAAATGGTGACAAAGTAAAATCGGGGATCAACAGTCTTGTTGTTGAGGACAACAAAGCAGTTTCGAAAGAATGATTTTTCTCAACTCAAAGAACTGTCGAAAACAATAACAAAAACTCATCCTCCTTTCAAAGACAAAAACTAAAAAGAGTTTTGGAGGTTAAGAAAGAAAACATTTATGATGAAAAACGTTCAAATGAATCAATTACAAATGATCAAACCACAAAAGATAAAATTTTTTATGAACAAATTCAAAAGATTTCAAAAGATGAAGGAATTTTAATGACTAAAGCACGGAAAAAGGTTTATTGGCTAAAAGCTGAATCTCTTAAGAATTTAAAACTTTTGTTATCAAATTCATCAAAACAGAAAAAGACTGAACAAGCTAAGACTTCTTCTCAAAATAAGTCTTTTGTTCAGACCAAAGCCGCTCAAAATCAACAAGATTTATCAAAAACCAAAGTTCAAAAACCAAGACAAAAACCATTTGTTCCAAAACAAAAAATGAGAATTTTGATAAAAACTGTGACACCCCTAAACCGGAAAGGCGGAAATGTTCGGGGGCGGAGGACGTCATGTATAGTATCATAACAATAAATAATAGTAATCAAAGCAACAATAACAATTGTATTAGTAATAAAGTGTTTATAGTGTATTCGAATCACAACTTGATTGACTCCAAAAGTAAATAACAAAACATAGACTTGAAGCTACTATGCTCCATCTTCTCGGACCCTATGTGTGTACCTGTCTACTATTTTCCTGAGAATACAAATAATTTTGAAAAAGTGTCAACATTTAAGTTGGTAAGTTCATAAGCATTTGGTATGTAAATATATGTTATCTGTTCCTTGAAAACATAAGTGAGTTTATCCAAAAAATCCTATATTTTCTATAAAACTGAACCATGAGCTGTTTGTTTGTAAAGTAATTGTGTTTATTCCCGAAAATCCTATATTTTCCATAAAACTGAAATGTGAACTGTTTGCTTGTAAAGTAATTATGTTTATCCCAGAAAAAATCCTATATTTTCCATAAGTTGAGTTGTAGTCTAATTTGATCCAAGATAGAAAAGTACAAATATTATCAATACTTAAAATCGTTATAAATGGTTTTATTTGTAAATAAAACCATTTGAAGATATGTGTTTTTACATAAAAATACATGTATAGTCGTTTATCATGTGATTTTTCATAAATGTGCTATTAATGAATTGCCTGTCTTGACTTTCTTCAGGCGTCGAAAGATATAACATTTGTCACCCATAGCCTGTCGGTCATGCGGGAGGGTGCGGTATCCATGGAAGTCCTGTTTCATTCTTGATGGGCCTCAAAGAAAAGATTTCCGTCCATGCCATGAAGGTTTTCGGCCTTAGTGGACTTTTGATTTAGGGTTTTCGGTACTATGTGTTTTCTTGAAGAGGTTTTTGGTTCTATAGTGTTCCAATGTTCTACAACTTTAAATCCTTAAGTATTATACTATAGCATGCTCATAGACATATTACTTGAACTTATGTTGACTCCTTTGAATCCTTGGTGGCTTGTTGACTTCATTTTTCTTTCAATGGTTCATTACAACTTCTCTTTTAAAAGTGTATATACATATGAATTCGTATAAGCATGCTCTCTTGGTTTTCAAATTTAAATCTTTCGACTTGTGTTTACATAACTTAGCATAAATCAACTTAGGTTTAAATCCATACTTAGTTACTAGCTTATAGACATGCCTTCATGGCTATAGATAATACAATGAAATAAGGTTGCAATATGGTTTCAGCTATACTTGGTTAGGGTTTAGACCTTGTTGGTACTAAATTTTTTTGGGTTGTAAAGAAGGATTTTGTCCCGATATTCGTTCTAGATTGGTTTCTCATAAGCTAGGGAAGAGATGTGGGTACTTTTATTTAATCTGATTTTCTCGTTTCGAAGTGAATTCATGTCTCCGTTTGGTGTTCCAGTGGACCTATATTATTTTGTTCTCTTGATCTCCTTATTCATGATTTCTTACTGGTTCTTTTTCGGAGTGTAGACTCTTATTTACCTCGACTTCATCGAGTAGAGTTACTAGAGTCTCGTTGGCTGGATATTGTTACAGATTGGGCATGGAAGATGAGGCGTATTTTACCGAGTTCCTGTGGTAGTTGGGATTTATAGATCAATGTGTCAATCCCGAAATGTATCTAGTTGCTCACGGATTCGAATGGTCTTTGCGTTTACTTCTTTTATGATCTCTGAATCGGTGAGGGTGTTTTTGGTCACTTGGCCCTTTTTCCTGTTGGGAGTTCCCAACTTCATTACAACCTAATGGTGATCTATTCTTGTGTTCGTATAATTCTTCATTCGGGGTGCTATTGATGTTGAGGGTAGGTACTATTTGTAAGTGGAGTCGACTAGTGATAGGTGAGTGCCCCATACCTTGCCAGAGTCTATCACAAGGGCGTGAAGCATAGCTTCTAATGTCTGAATGTCTCACTCAGTCTGACTGTTTTTTTTAGGGATGCTAAGCTATATCCAAGACGAGTTGGGTTTTCAAAGACTTCTATATTGACTATCAAAAGTGTGAGGCAAATCGATTGTCTCTTATCCGTAATAATTGATAGTGGTATACTGTGCAGCTCACTGCTTCCTTGTGGTATGTTCCTGTAAGCTTTTCTACTTTATCTGTTGTTTTGATCGGTAGGAAGTATATGGGTTTGGTTCATCACTCAAATGGTAGTGTGTCCACCCGCACTCCCGGGTAGTTTTGTCTTGGAATTTGTGGTACGACTCATACTAGGTTCATATGTCATTGCCTTGTGTATACAAGTCGTATATAATTAAGATTGATATGACGGTCGGATGGGTGACTTTGCCCCAAGTCTACAACTAGACAAGGACATAGGGCGGAAACACAATTCCTAAGTCCGTAGAATCCTAAGTATATACCACTCTCGCGTATACACTTGGTAGTGATACATTAATCGCATTTGTCCTTAATCTCTCTTCTTGAACTTGACTTGCTATACGAGTGGTATTATCGGGAGGTCCGTTAGGAATACTTCGGGAAGGTTATAGATGGTGTGGTACCCCTTGAATGGGTACTTAAGGGTTTTTAAGCGAGAGACGATTTATCGTTATAAATTGAAAGAGTTTCATTAGTTGGTTGGTTAAGGCGAAGGGTCTATTCATAGCACAAGAAATTGGTATGGTGAAGAACAAACCGATTCATCTCAAATGACGATGTTAGAACTTCTCATTGAAACAGGTGTTAAGTTGATTTGAGAATGGTGATTGTTAGAGCGATAGTGCATTCTATGTGTATGTCTTTAGTGTTTTCTGTTTTGTCTTTGTTATTACTACTGCGAATATTTTTCTACCGTGTTTAGCGAGTACCAGTAGTACGAGTGCTCTGATAATAAAAAATGATGAAACTTCGTAATATAATCCCTATTAGGTACCTATGTAATCTCTTGGTGTATACAAGTCATGTATAATTAAGATTGAGAAGATAAGTGACTCTGCTCTAAATCCACAACTAGACTAGGAGCGGAAAATAAGGAGGAATCACGCACTCTAAGCCTTAAAATCTTAATTATAAATGACCCTAATGTATACACTAAGCAATCATAGCTCACCTGCAAGGATCCTTAGTTTTTATATGAATAATTTGATTTGTTCGGATGAGGGAGTAATTTCAGATTATGCTATAATTGGCACCAGATCTAGTGAGAATTCAATATAATTGTTTGGAAATGTATCGAAAATTCGAGTAGGGTTCCTTGTTGCTTCTTCATATTTTATTGTTAAGCTCCTCCCTCTACTCTGTCATTCCTTTCTTTTTAACAATCCCTCTTGAAATTTCCCGTTTCACCACATGTATGACCTACTTGACTTATACCGACATTAGTGATTGAAGCGATGTGTTGAACCGGAGTCCTACAGAAGCAAGCAGTGTGCCCCTTCTGATGGGTTATGAGCATTCTAACACCCCTAAGTGTACATGAAACCCTAGGAAACCATGGATCTATGTTTATCTAAAACACATGCAAAATATGATTTCCAAGGTTCATAATCCAATCTAGCATACATGTGTAACTTTTAACATAAAAGATGGCTAGAATTACATACCTTGTAGTTGATTTGATTCCTTGAAAAAACCTTGAGAGCCTTGCACCCCAAGTGTAACGCCTCAAATGTTTCACACAACACCAAGTTCTTTGGAATAACTTTGAGAGAATGTAAAACACTTCAAAATCGGCCTGGCCCTCTTCTTTTCTTAGTGTAGCCGATTTTAGATGATATCATGTTCTTTATATACTGTGCTACACTTAGGGTTACACCATGTAAACCCTAATGTAAGATGGCTCTTCATTTCCATGACACATGGGTTTAAACCTCCATAGAGCATCCATGGAGAATCCTATGGGTCTTAGCCCATCTTGATAATCCATGAACCCTTTAGCCCACTATACAAGTTATGGATGATTTACATAATCAACCCATATATTTAATTAGTCATCTTTTGATCACTTAATTAATTCTAAATTAATTCTTGATCAATACTAATTAAATAATTCTATTAATATATTAGAGCTTATAATATATTAATAAACCACAAGTGTTATTTCTCTCATTTAGTCTATCCAAACGCATGATGCCATGCAACCCAAATGGACCATGCCAAAATGGGTCAAGTACATACCAAAAATAGTTATGGACTTAGACACCTTATGCAACATTCTCCCACTTGGATAAGTCTAATAACTATAACTGTAAGTATGACTTCAGGAACCGATCAAGAATCATAGCTCTTTTGTGGTCTCTCGGAACTGAGAAGATGATGATACACCATTTAATATAAGTGATCATATAATCCTCTGTTCTAGATTTCAGCCGGACAAATACATGGAACAATGTCTTACTTAGTGTCCAGCTGTTTGTTTCCCGATTTCCAATTTGTTTGACAAAGTTCTGACCGAGCCCGGTACATAGTTCAAAAAAAAATCATCGAGGGTCCCAGATATCGCTTCTAATACAAGAAGGAATAGATAAAATTCAACTCATATGCTTGTTCTACTGCTTGTTGAATCACACACAAAAGCACGTTTTATAACATCGAGTTACCAATGCATTTTCGTACAATCAATGTATAATCAACTCATAGGAAACAAGTCATATCTCTAGGTTTGAAGACTTATATGATATTACCGTCTCACGATCACTCGAGATAATGAAGTATACCAGTGAGTGTGGGTTGAATCCAATACTCAGAACTTATGAGCACTCATGAGTGTTGTAGCTAAGTCCAACAACTTAGACCTCTTCAACCAACTCATGACAATCTTGATTCATACCTACTTCCAACGTATGACCGACTGTGGAGAATTCGAATAATATGATATACCAAACATAATTATTCTGGAACTCAAAACATGCAAAAGAAATATAGTAAACGATTGACAAAACATAGCAAAACTTTACTCATAAATAAACACATCTTTTATTCATCATCAAATGTCAATTACACTTTATAAATTCCAAAATTATCTAACTACTAAAACTAATATCATCCTTCATCCCTATGCTCCGAGCATGCTTGAGATGCTTAACCCGACTTAGTCCCTTCGTGAGGGGATTTGCTAGGTTCTCATCCGATGATACCCTCTTTGCCACGAGGTATCATTCTTCTATTCGATGTTTGATGAAATGGTATTTTCTGTCAATGTGTCTGGATCTTCTGTGATCCCTTGGTTCCTTGGCTAAGGCAACTGCCCTTTCACTATCACAGAAAATATCCATTGGCTCCTTTATAGCTGGTACAACTCCAAGTTCTCCAATGAAGTTCTTCAGCCATGTCGCCTCCTTTGCTGCCTCTTTTGCTACTATATACTCTGATTCGCAAGTTGAATCAGCCACTGTCTCCTGCTTGGAACTCTTCCAAGTGCTTTCTACTCCGTTTAAGGTAAAGACCCAGCCTGACTGAGAGCGGAAATTATCCCTATCAGTTTGAAAGCTAGCATCACTATACCCTACAACTCTCAAGTCATCACTCCCATCGAGGGTAAGGACCCAGTCCTTAGTCCTCCACAAGTATTTTAGGATATTCTTTACCGCAGTCCAGTGAGCCTTGCCAGGGTTCCCTAGATATCTGTTGACCATGCTCAAGGGAAAGGCCACATCAGGACGAGTGCAGTTCATAGCATACATGATCGAGCCTACTATAGAAGCATAAGGTACTCAAATCATTTCTGCTTTCTCAGCCTCAGTACACGGGCATTGAGTTTTACTCATTCTGGCGTTACTCTGGATGGGTAACTCTCCTTTCTTGGAATCTTGCATGCTGAACCTTTTCAGCACCTTATCCAAGTAGGTACTCTGACTAAGTCCAATTACTCTTGTACTCCGGTCTCTCAGAATCTTTATCCCTAAAATATAGGTAGCATCTACTAGGTCTTTCATAGAGAAACACTACCCAAGCCAGGACTTCACTTCCTGCAAGGTTGGGATGTCATTTCCTATGAGTAGTATGGCATCCACATACAATACCAAAAAGCTAACTATACTCCTATCTGCCTTGACATACACACAAGATTCATCTTCACTCCTCAAAAAGCCAAACTCTTTGACTTTCTCATTGAAACAAAGATTCCATCTGCAAGGTGCTTGTTTCAATCCATAGATGGATTTCTCAAGCTTACACACTCTATTAGGGTATTCTGTACTGACAAAACCCTCTGGCTGACACATGTAAACATCTTCAGCCAAACTTTCATTAAGGAAGGTGGTTTTGACATCCATTTTCCATATTTCATAATCATGAAATGCATCAATGGCTAACAAGACCCCAATAGACTTAATATTTGCTACTGGTGATAAGGTCTCATCATAATTAACTCCCGGAGTTTGAAAAAAACCTTTTGCAAACAGTTGTGCCTTATTCGTGTGTATATTATCATCCATGTCGGTCTTTTTCTTGAAGATCCATTTGCACCCAACTGTCTTACGACCTGGTACATTGCCAACCAAGTTCCAAACTTGATTGTCATACATGGACTGTATCACTGATAAGTGTATCACCTTCTGCAGTTGTTAAGTTCATCCACACTTACCAATGTCTCATCACTGATAAGTGTATCACCTTCTGCAGTAATATGGAAGCCATAATAATGCTCAGGTGGATTCGTAACTCTTGTGGAACGCCTCACAGGTACAGACTTGTCAATTGGCTCAACAGGTGTTTCCTCCTCAGGTTGAGTGCTAGGGTTTGATGTTCCTTCACAACTTGACTCTTGAATTTCTTCAATGTCAATTTGCCTCCCACTGTTTTCTTGGCTTATGAACTCTCTCTCTCTCTCTCTCTCTCTCTCTCAAGACACCCCTCCTTGCTACAAAGACCACATTCTCACTAGGTCTGAGAAGAGGTAACCAAGAAATTTTTGTGGGTAGCCGATGAAAATACACCTCTCACTTCGAGGTTTGAGCTTATCATGAGTCTTGCGCCTCATGAAAGCCACGCAACCCTAAATCTTGATGTGGTCTATTTTGGGAACTTTATCGGTCCACATCTCATGAGGATTTTTGGCAACTTTCTTTGTACGTGTTGGGTTTTGAGCATTCTAACACTTCCTAAGTGTACATGCAACCCTAATAAACCTTGGATCTATGTTTGTCTAAATATATGCAAAATTTGTTTTCCAAGGTTTATAACTTATTTAGCATGGCATGGGGAACTTTTAAACATAAAAGAACTAGATGAATTACATACCTTTTGATGAGTGTTGATTCCTTGGAGTTTGAGAGCAAAGCACCAATAATGTGAATGCCTCAAATGGAAATCACAAATCACCACAAACTTGGAAAACTTTATGAGAGAGTATACACACTCTTAGAAATTAGCCACACCTTACACACACACTAGGTGGTTATTTCATGCAACATAAGCTTGTTTATATACTGTGCACGGTTAGGGTGAAACCCTAATAACCCATGTCTTTTCCTTTCCAAGGATCCATGGGTTAAAAGCTCCATGGATCATCCATGGACTTCCATATAAGCTTAGCCCATTAACAAATGAGTATTAGCCCACACCATATAAATATAATAGCCCATGATTTAATTAGTCTTCCTTTTAATCACTAAATTAATTCATAATTAATTTAAGATTAAAACTAATTAAAAACATGACTTTATATTAATATATTATAACTTATAATATATTAATAAATCATAAGTATACAATTCTCATAAAAGTATCCATAAATAGTTTGGGTGAAGTGCAACCCAAATGGACCATGTCGGGTCGGCTCAAGTATATACCAAATAAGTTATGGACTTAGACACCTTATCCAACAGAATCCCACTTGGATAAGTCTAATAACTATATTTGCCTATATTACTTCAGGAACCAACCAGCAATTGTAGCTCTCGAAAACTCTATTGAACTATGAAGCGCCATTTTAGATAAGTGATCATATAGTCCTCTATTCTCATGATATCAGCCGGACAAATACATGGAACAATGTCTTACTTATTTTCTGGCAGTTGTTTCTCGATTTCCGATTTGTTTGACAAAGAACTTAACTGAACACATCAATTTAGTTCTGACCGGGCCCGGTACATGGATCAACACAAAATCATCGAGGGGCCCAGATATCGCTTCTATTTCTAGAAGGAACAGATAAACTTCGATTCTTATGCTTGTTCTACTACTTGTTGAATTGTACACAAAGACACATTTTATAACATCAAGTTACTGATGCGTTTACGTGCAATCAATGTACAACCAACTCATAGGTAACAACTCATATCTCCAGGTTTGAAGACTTATATGATATTATTGTCTCATGATCACTCGAGATAAATTCCATGAAGTGATACAAGTGAGCGTCGGTTTATTCCAATACTCATAACTTATGAGCACTCATGAACGTTGTAGCAACCGTTCTATGTCTAAACACCTTTATCCATCTACAAACCCAATTCATGACCATCTTGATTCATACCTACTTCCGATGTATGACCGATTGTGGAGGTTCGAATAAATTAATTATTCTGGAAGTCAAAACATGCACAACTCAAACAATAGTAAATAATTGACAATGATAGCAACACTTTACTCATAAATAAATCAAAATTTTATTCATCATCAAACGTCGATTACATTTTACAAGTTTCAGAAAAGGCTATCTAATCTGTAAACTAATATCGTCCCTCATCCCGATGCGCCTCGCATGCTGCAAATGCTTAACCCTCGTCAGTCCCTTCGTAAGGGGATCTGCAGGGTTCTCATCTGATGATGCCCTCTTTGCCATGAGGAGTCCTTCTTCTATCTTGTGTCTTATGAAGTGATATTTTCTGTCAATGTGTTGGGATCTGCCATGATCTATCGGTTCCTTGGCTAAGCCAACCGCACTATTACTGTCACAGAAAATCTCCATAGGCTACTTAATAGCTGGTACAACTCCAAGGTCTCCAATGAAGTTCTGCAGCCATATTTCCTCCTTCTCTGCTTCATTTGTTGCTATATACTCTGATTCACAAGTCGAATCAGCCACCGTTTCTTGCTTGGAACTCTTCCAAGAGATTGCCCCTCCATTTAGGGTAAAGACCCAGCCCGACTGAGAGCGGAAGTTATCCCTATCAGTCTGAAAACTAGCATCACTATACCCTAATACTCTCAAGTCATCACTCCCACCAAGGGCAAGCATCCAATCCTTAATCCTCCTCAGGTACTTGGGAATGTTCTTTACCTCGGTCCAATGAGCCTTACCAGGGTTCCCCTGATATCTGTTGACCATGCTCAAAACAAAGGCCACATCAGGGCAGGTACAAGTCATAGCATACATGATCGAGCCCACAACGGAAGCATACGTTAATCGACTCATCTCTGGTATCTCGGCCTCTGTACTCGGACTCTGAGTCTTACTCAGTTTGGCATTGCTTTTGATTGGTAAATCTCCTTTCTTGGAATTCTGCATGTTGAACCTTTTCAACACCTTATCCAAGTAGGTACTCTGACTAAGTCCTATTAGTCTTTTACTCCTTTTTCTTAATATCCTTATCCCTAGGATATAGGAAGCTTCCCCTAGGTCCTTCATAGCAAAGCACTTCCCAAGCCAGGACTTAACCTCCTGCAAGGTTGGGATGTTATTTCCTATAAGTAGTATGTCATCTACATATAGTACCAAGAAGCTAACTATACTCCCACTAGCTCTGACATACACACAAGACTCATCTTCACTTCTTGAGAAGCCAAACTCTTTGACTTTTTCATCGAAACAAAGATTCCAACTATGAGATGCTTGTTTTAATCCATAAATGGATTTCTCAAGCTTGCACACTCTATTAGTGTATTCTGCACTGACAAAACCCTCTGGCTGATTCATGTACACATCCTCAGCCAACTTTCCATTAAGAAAAGCGGTTTTGATATCCATTTGCCATATTTCATAATCATGAAATGCAGCAATGATTAGCATAACCCTAATAGACTTAATCTTTGCTACCGGTGAGAAGGTTTCATCATAATCAATACCCTGAGTTTGAGTAAAACCCTTTGCAACCAGTCGAGCCTTATAAGTATGCATTTTTCCTTCCATGTCGGTCTTCATCTTGAAGATCCATTTGCACCCGAATGTTATACGGCCTGGTACATTGTCAACCAAGTTCCAAACTTGATTGTCATACATGGACTGTATCTCGCTGACCATAGCCTCCCTCCAGTTAGCAGACTCCGGGCCTGCCATGGCTTCCTTAACACTGCTAGGTTCATCCAAATTTACCAGTGTACTATCGCTGATAAAAGTATCACCTTCCGTAGTAATATGAAAACCATAATAAAACTCAGGTGTGTTCCTAACCCATGTGGAATGCCTCGGAGGTAAAGACTCGTCAGCTGGCTCAACAGGAGTTTCCTCCTCAGGTTGAATGCTAGTGTCTGAGGTTCCTTCACCCATTGATTCTTGAATTTGATCAAGATCAATTTGCCTCCCACTGTCCCCTTGGCTCATAAACTCTATCACACGAAAGACCCCTCTTCTTGCTACACAGACCACATTCTCATTGGGTCTGTAGAAGAGGTAACCAAAGGATTTCTGTGGGTAGCTGATGAAAATACACCTTTCACTTTGGGGTTCGAGCTTATCATGAGTCTCACGCCTCACGAAAGCCTCGCAAACCCAAATCTTGATGTTGTCCAAATTGGGAACCTTCCCAGTCCACATCTCATGAGGTGTTTTGGTAACCTTCTTTGTAGGGACTAGATTAAAGATATGGGCGGCAGTCTCTAAGGAATACTCCCAAAAAGAGATTGGCAGTGAAGCTCGACTCATCATAGAGCGAACCATGTCTTACAAAGTTCCATTACGCCTCTCAGCTACACCATTTAGTTGTGGTGTCCTGGGAGGAGTCAATTGTGAGACAATCCCACACTCCTTAAGATAGTGAAGGAACTCGGTACTAGGATACTCACCACCTCGATCGGATCGAAGCATCTTAATGTTCCTGCCCAATTGATTTTCTACTTCCTATTTGAATTCTTGAAACCTTTCAAAGGTTTCTGACTTATGTTTGATCAAGTATACAGAACCATATCTACTAAAATCATCAATAAAAGTCACATAATACCGATTAGCATCACTTGTGGTGGTTTTGAATGGTCCACATACATCAGTATGTATTAGGTCCAACAAACCCTCACACCTTTCACAAGTACTAGTGAAGGGAGATTTTTTCATCTTTCCAAGTAGACAAGATTCACAACTATCAACCGATTTAAGGTCGAATGATTCCAAGACTCCATCCTTTTGGAGTTGGCCTACGCGTTTCTTGTTTACATGTCCAAGATGAAAATGTTAAATGATGCTTTATCTAGGCTAGTAGAAGAAAAAATATACAAGACATTATTTCCTAAGTTGTCTACAACCGACATAGTTTCATACACACCATCAGAAGGTAATGCTTTAAAATAAAACACATTATTAAAGAAAGCATTAATACCACCACATTCATTATCAAATGAAAAACTAAAACCTTGTTTGTACAAACCATGAAAGTAAATAATATTTCTCGCCATTTCAGACGAGTACACACATTTATTCAAATCTAATTTTAACCCATTATTCAGCAACAAAGTATAAACTCTAATCTTGGAAGCAGGCGAAGCCTTCCTATTCCCCATGATCAAGTTTATCTTTCCATGCTCCACATCCTCACTTCTTCTTAGGCCCTGCAAATTTGAACATATATGAATACCACATCCTATATCAAGCACCCAAGAGTTAGAATATGGTGAGTAATTAGACAATATTGTGTAAATACCTGCGTGGGTGGGTTTCACTTTCCCATCCTTTAGATCCTACAAGTACTTAGGGTAGTTTTGCATCCAGTGCCCCTTGTCCTGGCAATAGTAGCAATCAGCATCCTTGGGAATGGCAGAAGGAGTGAAGAAACCACTTTTGGTTCTTGATAAGGAGCCTTCAAGAGACTTTCCCTTGGTACCCTTCGAAGGGGTCTTCCTCTTTTTCCCTTTGTCTTGCCCGATAGCCAAAACAGGGGTAGATGTTGGAGTAGGAGTAGTAGAGGTAACAACCGAATTACCCTTAAGACCGGTTTCAGCGGTCTTCAAGAGTCCTTGAAGTTTGCTAAGAGTAACTTCCTCCTTGTTCGTATGATATGTCATACGAACTTGGTCATAACAAGAAGGTAAGGAGTGCAAAATGATGTCAATTGCCAACTCCTCAAGAAAGTTCACATTTAGCTTGAGCAAGCAGTCCACATACCTTTGCATCTTTTGCATGTGGCTCGTGATGGATTCACCATCCTTCATGCGGGTTGTTATCATGGAGGAGATTATTTCATACCGCTCCTGATGAGCACTCTGATGGTACCTTTCCATTAGATCTTGGTGCAACTCAAAAGGGTAGAAGTCCTCATAGGACTTCTGGAGCTCGACTGTCATCATGGCCACATGATGCGTGCTACCTTAGTAGCATCTCTCTCATGCGTCCTGAATTCAACGATCTCCTCAGGAGTAGCAGTGGACTCATCAAGCTCCTTTAACTCCTTATAGAGGACATATTCCTTGTCCTCATAATGAGTAACCATCCTGATGTTCCTAATCCAGTCCATGAAGTTGGAACCATCACAGATGACTCTCTCACAAAGGTTCATGAGAGATAAAGAGCCAGTTGGGTTAGAGCCCGAAGCATTGTTGTTAGAAGACATCTGAAAAGAAGAAAACATGTTTAGATTAGATATTTAGAGTCTTTACTAAGACACCCAAATGTAATACTAAGGCTAGGATCCAATCACAATATATTATAGTTAGAAGAGGGATGCCGTAATCTAAGTAATAACATATTTGAAAGGTAGGTGAATGACGATTCACCAATTTCCACCATGAAAAACAAAATGAATTATTAGCTTTTAACTGGATTTGAAATTCCTAGATTCTTTTGAGATTCATTGAACTTTTCAATGGCATGTTTCAATCTCGATTGTGCCCTTCAAGTTTTGTGACTGGGATGTTGAGGATCACAAAACAAGGTGTGAATAACCATACTAATTCACTTGGTACCCTTAATATTATCACCTAATCAATGTGCCGGTTAACCACACACGCTCCATTGATCTATGACAAACATTAAGTCACCCTTCGTGATCCTTACTAGTCCAAGTTAGTGTGTCGGTTAACCACACACGCTCCACCAATGACTTGGTAAGGTACAAAGTGTGAATTCCATGGACTAGCACCATGTTCGCATTTTCCCTAACGTAACTAAGATTGAGAATTAAAATATTTAGTTACTTTATAATAGTCATTATACTTTTAATGAGGATTTAAAGTCATTATCCTACCCATTCGGGTAACGATCCTCAACCGATCAAGGAAGTGGTGGGTGAGAGTGGACACCCATTAAGCTGCCATTTTATAGGCAACAACCTTATACCCCCCTTATAGACCGACTTCGTGAATGAGGCCTACTAACGGTAATACGACTTATTCTTATACATATATATATAAGAATTAACCATTAATGTTATAAATAATATAAGTGTTGAATTTTAAATATTAAAACTCTAAGGGTTGGAATTAAAGTTTAATAAAGTGTGTGAAACTTTACAAATTCCAAAACTTGAAGGCAAGTTTTGTAACTATCCAAAACTTTTCATTTCATAACTTATGAATTAAAGGTTCATAAAAATGAAGACTCTTCATTTTTATGTAACTTATGTGTTTAAATGTGTGTTTAAAAGAAGTGACCTTTGGATATCCATAACTTGAGGATAAATTATAGACTCCATTAAAAGACATAAATGATCAAGAACTAATCCTAAACAATTCAGCAAATAATTCCTATCATCTTCTAAATTCATAAGAACATGAACGTGATCATAAAGTTTCAAGGATTATATGAACACATACAAAGCATGAAATTTTGATATAAGCTATTATAAATGGATTAGAACAACCATTACACCAACTAAAACAATTTTTAAAACACCAAAATAGTTTAGGGTAATGTTTCTAGTCCATTTCCAGCAGCAAAAGTCGAAAATCTGCATTCTGAGGCTTCTACTCGTCGAGTGCACGAACGTACTCGGCAAGTAGGATGAATTTGGTCATGAACTCAGCGCGTCCCCCCATGGACTCGGCGAGTTCATCATGCAGACAGCCAAAAAATCGACTTTTTTCACTGTTTTGCATCAAGTATCAAACAAACAAGCCTAGGCTCTGATACCACTACTGGATTTTGAGCATTCTAACACTTCCTAAGTGTACATGCACCCCTAATAAACCTTGGATCTATGTTTGTCTAAATACATGCAAAATTTGTTTTCCAAGGTTTATAACTTATCTAGCATGGCATGGGGAACTTTTAAACATAAAAGAACTAGATGAATTACATACCTTTTGATGAGTGTTGATTCCTTGGAGTTTGAGAGCCAAGAACCAATAATGTGAATGCCGCAAATGGAAATCACAAATCACCACAAACTTGGAAAACTTTATGAGAGAGTATACACACTCTTAGAAATCGGTCACACCTTACACACACATTAGGTGGTTATTTCATGCAATATAAGCTTGTTTATATAGTGTGCATGGTTAGGGTGAAACCCTAATAACCCATGTCTTTTCCTTTCCAAGGATCCATGGGTTAAAAGCTCCATGGATCATCCATGGACTTCCATATAAGCTTATCCCATTAACAAATGAGTATTAGCCCACACCATATAAATATAATAGCCCATGATTTAATTAGTCTTCCTTTTAATCGCTAAATTAATTCATAACTAATTCAAGATTAAAACTAATTAAATAACATGACTTTATATTAATATATTATAACTTATAATATATTAATAAATCGTAAGTATACAATTCTCATAAAATTATCCATAAATAGTTTGGGTGAAGTGAAACCAAAATGGACCATGCCGGGTCGGGTCAACTATATACCAAATAAGTTATGGACTTAGACACCTTATCCAACAGTAGGGACCAAATTAAGGATATGGGCGGCAGTCTCTAAGACATACCCCCAAAATGAGATTGGCAGCGAAGCTCGAGTCATCATGGAACGAACCATATCCAATAAGGTTCGATTGTGCCTTTCATCCACACCATTAAGTTGTGGTGTCCTGGGATGTGTCAATTATGAGATAATCCCACATTCCTTAAGATAGTCAAGGAACTCTGTACTAAGATACTCACCACCACGATCAGATCGAAGCATCCTAATGTTCCTGCCCAATTGATTCTCGACTTCCTATTTAAACTCTTTAAACCTTTCAAAAGTCTATAACTTATGCTTGATTAAATACACATATCCATATCTACTATAATCATCAGTGAAAGTCAAATAATAATGATTAGTGTCCCTTGTGGTAGATTTGAAGGGTCCACACACATCTGTGTGTACCAGATCCAACAAACCTTCATCCTTAGCACAAGAACCAGTGAAGGGTGACTTTGTCATTTTTCCAAGTAAGCATGATTCATAACTATCATCTGACTGTAGGTCAAATCACTCCAAGACTCCATCCTTTTGGAACTGGCCTATGCGTTTGTTGCTCACATGTCCAAGACGACAATGCCACAATGATGCTTTATCCAAGTTATTATTATTAGAAGAATCTATACACAACACATTATTTCCTAGGTTATCTACAACAGACACAGCTTCATACACACCATCACAAGGTAATGCTTTAAAATAAAAAACATTATTAAAGAAAGCATTTATTCCACCAATTTCATTATCAAAAGAAAAGGTAAACCCCTGTTTGTACAAAGCATGATAGGAAATAATATTTTTTTGCCATTTCAAGTGAATAACAACATTTATTCAAATCTAATGTAAACCCACTACTTAGGAACAAAGAATAAACTCCAATCTTGGTGACAGGTTAAGCTTTCCTATTCCCCATGATCAAGTTTATCTTTCCATGCTCCACATATATGAATTCCACAACCTGTATCAAGGACCCAAGAGTTAGAATATGGTGAGTTATTAGATAAGATAGTGTAAATACCTGCATGGTTGGGTTTGACTTTCCCATCCTTCACATCTTGTTGGTACTTTGGGCAATTCCACTTCCAGTGCGACTTTTCATAGCAATAGAAGCATTCAGCCTCCTTTGGTTCAAAAGAAGGAGTGATGAAACTTTTCTTGGTTCCACTTGAAGAGGAGCCTTCAAGGGTCCTTAGGAGTAGGAGTGGTAACAACCGAATTACCTTTAAGACCTGTTTCTGCGGTCTTTAGGAGTCCTTGAAGTCTGTTGAGTGTGACTTCTTCCTTATTCATGTGGTATGTCATGCAGAATTGATGATAACACGAGGGAAAGGAGTTCAAAATGATATCGATTGCTAGCTCCTTGGGGAAGTTCACATTAAGCTTCAGCAAACGATCCACATACCTTTGCATTTTCTGCATGTGGCTCATAACGGATTCTTCATCCTTCATCCTGGTTGTTATCATGGAGGAGATTATTTCATACCTCTCTTGACGAGCACTCTGATGGTATCTTTCCATCGTATCTTGGTGCATCTCAAAAAGGTAGTAGTCCTCATAGGACTTATGGAGTTCAGCTGTCATGGTGGCCATCATGATGCATGCAATTTTGGTGGGATCTATTTAATGAGTCTGGAAGTTAGTGATCTCCTAGGAAGTAGCAGTGGACTCATCGATCTCCTTTAGATCCTTATCGAGGACATATTCCTTTTCCTAGTAGCGAGTCACCGTCCTGATGTTCCAGATCCAATCCATAAAGTTGGAACCATCGAAGATAACCCTCCCACATAGGTTCATGAGGGAAAAGGAGCCAGTAAGGTTTGAGCCAGAAGCAGTGTTGTTGGAAGACATCTGAAAAGAAGAGAACAAGTTTAGTTTAGATATAAAGATAGTCCTTAATAAAACACCCAAATATAATATTAAGACTATGATCCAATCACAATATATCATAACTTAGAAGAGGGATGTCGTAATCTATGCTATAACATATTTGAAACGCAGGTGAATGACGATTGACCAATTTTCACCAAGAAAAACGAAATATAAATATTAGGTTTTAATTGGTTTTTAGAAATTTCTAGATTCTTTTGAGATTCAATGAACTTTTCAAAGGCATGTTTCAATCTCGAGTGTGCCCTCCAAGTTTTGTGACTGGGATACCGAGGATTACAAAACGAGGTGTGAAGTAACCATACAAATCACTTGGTACCCTTAATGTTTATCACTCAATCAATGTGTCGGTTAACCACACGCGCTCCACTGACCTATAATAAACCTTAAGTCACCCTTTACCTACCTTGTTAAGTCCAAGTTAGTGTACCGGTTAACCACACATGCTCCACTAACGACTTAAACAAAGTGTAAAGTGTAATTTCATGGATTAGCACCTTATTCACATTTTCCTAAAGTAACTAAGATTGAGAATTTAATAAAATCATTTAGTTACTTTATAATAATCATTATACTTTAAATGAGAATTTTATAAGTCCTTGTCCTACTCGTTCGGCTAACGACCCTCCACTGATCAAGGAAGCGGTGGGTGAGAGTGGAAACTCATTAAGCTGCCATTTTATAAGCAACAACCTTATAGCCACCCCCTTTATAGACCAGCTTCGTAAATGAGGCGTACTAATGGTAAGACGACGTGATCTTATACACACACGTATATATATATATATATATATATATATATATATATATATATATATATATATATATATATAACTTATAATATTATAAAGTATAATGGTTGATTTTTAACTTTTAAAAATCTAGGGGTTGGAACTAAAGTTTATTAGATGACTTTACATGTTCCAAAACTTGAGGGAAAGGTTTGTAAGTTCACAAAACTCTTCAATTCATAACTTATGAGTTATTAAAATGAAGACTCTTCATTTTTGTAACATATGTGTTCTTTTCATGGATTTAATACAATGTGACTTTTGGTTATCCATAACTTGAGGACAAGTTATGGACTCCATTAAAACACATAAAGATCATGAATTAAGCATTAAACAAGTAATTCCTATGATCTATCAAGAACTCATAAGAACATGAATATTCATATCAAAATTTCAAGAACATATGAGCACATATAATGATGTAATTTTGATATTAGTCATTGTAAACGGATTAGAACAACCATTACACCATCTAAAACAAGTTTTAAAACACCAAAACAATTTAGGGTAATGTTTGTAGTCCATTTCCAACAACAAAAATCGAAAAACTACACTCTTCATGACCAACTCGTCGAGTGCAAGAACTGACTCGCCGAGTTGGTTGATGTTTCGATTGGACTCGTCGAGTCCCCCCCATGGACTTGGCGAGTCCCCTGTGCAGACAGCTTAAGAATTCGATTTTTACACTATTTTGCATCTAGTATCAACAAACAAGCCTAGGCTTTGATACCACTAATGGGTTATGCGTATTCTAACACCCCTAAGTGTACATGCAACCCTAGGAAACCTTGGATCTATGTTTATCTAAAACACATGCAAAATATGATTTCCAAGGTTCATAATCCTATCTAGCATACATGGGTAACTTTTAACATAAAAGATGGCCAGAATTACATACCTTGTAGTTGATTTGATTCCTTGAAAACCTTGAGAGCCTTGCACCCCAAGTATGACACCTCAAATGTTTCACACAACACCAAGTTCTTTGGAATAATTTTGAGATAATGTAAAACACTTCAAAATCGGCCTGGCCCTCTTTTTTTCTTAGTGTAGCCGATTTTAGATGATATCATGTTCTTTATATAGTGTGTTACACTTAGGGTTACACCATGTAATCCCTAATGTAACATGGCTCTTCATTTACATGACCCATGTGTTTAAACCTCCATGGAGGATCCTATGGGTCTTAGCCCATCTTGATAATCCATGAAGCCTTTATCCCACTATACAAGTTATAGATGATTTACGTAATCAACCCATATATTTAATTAGTTATCTTTTGATCACTTAATTAATTCTAAATTAATTCTTCATCAATACTAATTAAATAATTCTATTAATATATTAGAACTTATAATATATTAATAAACAACAAGTGTTATTTCTCTCATTTAGTCTATCCAAATGCATGATCCCATGCAACCCAAATGGACCATGCCAAAACGGGTCAAGTACATACCAGAAATAGTTGTGGACTTAGACACCTTATCTAACACCTTCTTGTAGAACCTTTTGCAATACAACACTAGGCAGACTCCTTTGTGACGGTAGTTTCACTTGTTGCAGTTTGGGAGGTTTCCAACATATGGTCTTGTCGGTGTTGAGGTTACAGGGTCAAAAGGGGTATGGACTGCCACAGTTTGTATTTTGGTAGGTCTTTGATTCGAACTGCCCCTTCTCTTGTTTCAGGGTCTTCGTTTCATGTTCTTAGGTTTGTGGGTTGGGGTGTACTTGAAGATAGTCAGACGTAGGCACCTTTGATTGTTACTACGATTGGGATTGTCGACACCATTTCCTTCTCTGTTTGTGTCGTTAGTGTTGAATTGTGTCGTGACGGCTGTTACGACGGTCTTGACCGTGGATTGAAAAGTGGTGGTGTGTATTTTTAGGAATGGTTTTGCGTTGGTAGGATGGTTACATCCATTTGAATGCATGATTCTGTTACAAGGTGTGATATAATTTCATAAGTAATGATGGTCGTTTCTAGTTGTATTTTATATAATTATATACACATATAAATTTCGTGTTCTCTTGTACGGTTTTTAATGTTTTGAGCAACATCCCTGTGATTTTTTTATGGTAGATAGTAGAAATAGGTATTGTACCAATTTTTAAACTTATCAAAATGGAATGTAGGTGCCAAAACCATAAGTTGGCTCGGGTTATAAAATTTTTGAAATAGCATACTTCACTTGATCTACTGTTACTAGTTGCGATGAAAGCTGTGATAATCTTAACACATCGTGTGAGTAGTGTAATCACTAACTCGCTGGTTTATTTCAGTTTATTAAATATTAGTGTGACGCATAAGGAGTTCTGTCACCTCGCACTTCTCGCAAGTGGTTTCCTCTGCTCTTTGTTCTGTTGTGAATGCCTTAGTTTAACCTATAAAGATTTGTTGTCCTATGGTGGCTATCTCTTTCTCTAAAGGGTGTAGGTGATCAGTATTGTTTTCCTGATCTATTTGTAGGCATGATATTCATATGGTGTTCTTATTTTTCTATAGGTATATTGAATCTTCGCTCCATCATACTTTGGGTGTTGACACTCATTTCCATTACTTCGTGATGAAGAGTCTAAACTTGAATGTACTGGTGAGGTTTCCTTGTCTGTTCCCGATAAGGTAAGGATTCTTAATGAACTCTCCAACTCCTTTCCCTTCGTATGATTCCTTACTGGAATCCTCTACATGAGCCTATCCTGGTTCTTCCTCGACTCTTTGGTTGATTGTTGCAATGAGGTTGTGGTGTCTAGGTATGTCATTTGTACGAGAATAGGGGTATCAAAAGAGTATTAATAGTTTTTATGGTGATCATTACGGGTCCTCTTATAGTATTTTAACTTTATGTTTTGTTCTAGAGATCCTTTGTATGTAGTGTTGGTAAGTTTTGACTTGTTGCAAACCACTATCATTCCCAAACACATGTTAGCCGTATCTCAAAGAAATGTAGTTGATCAGGTTATCGTATATATGATTACATAACTGTCTAGGTTTGACGGGAGTGTCCAACATCAAAATACTTATGTATTGTTCTTCTTATGATATTGTTATAGTATATATGTATGCATGTATACTTTTATAGAATATTCTTATATTAAAAAGTATAACTCTTGGTCAGAGTGTTTTAGTCCTATTGTATTTATAGTCGTATATCTTATATGGGTTGATATACTTAGTTCACTATAAATAATTATCTGATACCAATCAGTCACACCCCCAAACCGGAATGACAGAAACGTTCGGGGGCGGATGACGTCATGTACAGTATCATAACAATGAATAATAGTAATCAAACCAACAACAACCATGGTATTAATAATAAAGTGTTTACATTGTATTCGAATCACAACCAGATTGGCTCCAAAAGAAAATAACAAAACAAATACTCGAAGCTACTATGGTCCATCTTCTTGGACCCTGTGTGTGTACCTATCTACTATTTTCCATAGAATACAAGTAGTTTTGAAAAGTGTCAACATTTAAGTTGGTGAGTTCATAAGCATTTGGTATGTAAAATTATGTTATCTGTTCCTTGAAAACATACGTGAGTTTATCTAGAAAATCCTATATTTTCTATAAAACTGAACTGTGAGTTGTTTCTTTGTAAAGTAATTGTGTTTATTCTAGAATATCCTATATTTTCCATAAAACTGAACTTTGAACTGTTTGCTTGTAAAGTAATTATGTTTATCACGGAAAAAATCCTATATTTTCCATAAATTTAGTTGTAGTATAATATGATCCAAGACCGAAAAGTACAAATATTATCAATACATAAAATAGTTATAACTAGTTTTATTCATAAATAAAACCATTTGAAGAGATGTGTTTTTACGTAAAAATCCATGTATAGTCGTTTATCATGTGAGTTTATATATATGTGCTATTAATGAATTGTCTGTCTCGACTTTCTTCAAGCATCGAAAGAGATAACATTTGCCACCCATAACGTGTCGGTCATTTTGTAGCTAACAGCCAGGGTGCGGGATCATCAGTCCCTTATAGATCTATACACAATTATCATGCTCTCAGGGAGGAAACTCTGGTTATAAAACGGGACTTCCATGGATACCTTTGGTAGGTACGATGAAGACGAATGACTCACAAATTTCCAATGAGATACGTGTTTTGAAATGAAAATATTCATGCATGAAATTGTTACCCATTTCATCATATTCAATATATATATATATATATATATATATATATATATATACACAACCGTACTTTTATATAATCGTTTCTTTTCCCTGAAGGGTAAAATAATGTGAATATTTCTCAAACTATACCTATTATAGTTTAAAAGGTATTTTTTTCGTTTAAAATGATAACCGTTTCGTTTAAACATGTTTTGCATATAACCGTTTGTAATTTGGTAATAACATTATGTCGCATGTTTGATATTCTTATGTAAAAGATATTTAAACGTAATAAAATGTGAAATAATGGTTTGTATATCAACACAAGTTTCTTAAGTTTTACTTGCTTTCCCCCCTAAAACAAGGAAAAAGTTATGAAAATGTTGGGGTATGAACTCACCTTATGTGTAGTCGTGGTTTGATAACGAGACAGGAATGGTGACTTCGAGCTAGAATACGGGAAGGATGTCATAATCCTAATGCTTTTTTTAAACATATTGATGTCTGAACATTTGATGAAACAAGAACTTATGTGTTGAATAATTACTAGATAAAAAGAAAAGAACTTACAATGAAAATACTTGAGGATTATACTTTGAAAGCTAAAGTCTCTGGAGGTAATTGGTCTTGGAAAAATTTGGAGTTTGAGAGGAAAATGATGCAATAAAAGTTTACTAGAGGTTAGAAATGGGAATGATATGTATCTTAAATAAGAAGGAAGGGATAATATGATAGGAAGGTTGCTTTGAAATGCTCAATCTATCACATTGGGAACATAAATCGTAAATCAAGTGGCACCTTTATCTAATTAAGGCATGAGATTTCGGCCACAATGAAAGGGATTTCGGTCTACTATGACTGAAATCACATAAACACATTCATATTTGTTGATTTCAGTCCTAATGGGCCTCAAAGAAAAGATTTAGATCCATGCCATGAAGGTTTTCGGCCTTAGTGGACTTTTGATTTAGGGTTTTGTCCAATGTGATTTCATGAAGAGGTTATCGGTTCTATAGTGTCCCAGTGTTCTAAAACTGAAATCCTTAAGTACTATACTATAGCATGCTCATAGACATATTACATGAACTTTTGTTGACTCCTTTGAGTCCTTGGTGGCTTGCTGACTTCATTTGTCTTTCAATGGTTCATTACAACTTGGCTTTCAAAAGTGTATATACATATGAATTTTTATAAGCATGCTCTCTACGTTTTCAAATTTAAATCTTTCGACTTGTGTTGACCTAATTTACCTTAAATCAACTTAGGTTTAAATCCATACTTAGTTACTAGAATCCATACTTGTCTTGACATGACTTCATGGATATAGATAATATAATGAAATAAGGTTGCAATATGGTTTCACTTATACTTGGTTACGGTTTAGACATTGTTGGTACTAAAAATTTTCGGGTTGTGACAAAAACCAACAACGTAAGAAT
Source organism: Lactuca serriola (assembly GCF_051521515.1). Classification (NCBI taxonomy): domain Eukaryota; kingdom Viridiplantae; phylum Streptophyta; class Magnoliopsida; order Asterales; family Asteraceae; genus Lactuca; species Lactuca serriola. The sequence continues at coordinate 194,723,525 of NC_136411.1, forward strand.
TTTATTCCTAATCAACAAAATGCAAGGTTTTCACAAAACAATTTTCAAAGAAATGGTTTTCCTCAAGATTAGCAAAGACTTTTTGCTCAAATTCAAAATCAAAGAAGTTTTTCAAATGAACAACAAGTTCTTAGACGACGAAATGTTGGTTATAATAAACTATTTCAGAATCGTTACCAACCATAGCAAAAACCGACGTTTCCAAAACGATGCTTCGATAAAATGGAAGTAAATAGGAAGAGAAATGAACCATACAAACCTACACAACTTCATTTTTTCAAACCTGTTACGAAGCAACAAGTTAAAGCTTCATTTAGCAAATGGAAATTAGATGTAAAGAATATCAATCATTGGCTCGAAGACAAAGGAAGGCCTTATCAATCTGGGATGTTTTCTCAAGAGGAAATTCGATATGCTTATGAAAGCTAATTAAATGAGTCTCAAGCGGGTAGTTCTTCTTCAAAAGGATCGAATCCCTCAGTTCAAAAGTGGAAAGTTGTTCCAAAATTGAAGGTCGTGTAACAACGAACTGTCGATGGCAAAGGGAAAGCAAGTATCGACTCTAAACCATTGAATGATTTCATTTCGATACCTAGTTTTGTGGAAGTTGACTTAATTGATAGTTTGAAATCTAAAGTTTGTAATTTGGTTTTAGGATCTTGATTTCATAATGCTTTCAGTTCTAATAACCAAGGACCAAAAAAGCCTTGGGGACCTAAATTCTTTAAGTGATTGCAGGTGTTAAGTGTCGAGCAATACGATGAACATTGGTACATTAATAATGGTACATCAAAGTCTGAAAATGTTGTTGTAGTGAAGTTTGGGAATAACAATAAATGTAAAGTTAAAGGATATGGCAAAGTAACAAATGGAAAATTCAGTATTAATCGAGTGGAATATGTCGATGGTCATCAACACAACTTGATAAGTGCCTCACATCTTATTGTGGGCACTAAAAATTAAGTAGTCTTCGATGAAGAAGGAAGTGTAATTTCAAATAAAGAAACCAAAGAATTTTTGATAAAGTAAAAAAGGAAAGACAATATGTCCACCCTTGATATCAAATCGATTGTTGGTATTCCCTCACAGATTTTCTCACTTGAATTTGTGGTAAATAATCTTGTTCGAGGCTTACCCGTTTTAAAATTTGATAATGATTCGTTATGTGCAGCACATGAACAAGGGAAGCAACATTGTCAATGGTCATCTAATTTTCATTGACTCGAAGGTCATTGAACCTCTTGAATTACTTCACATACGCCTTTGTGGCCTTTCGACTGTTGAAACACTTAACAAGAAAATGTACGTATTGGTCATTGTTGATGACTTTTCAAGATTCACTTGGGTCTACTTTATTCAACAAAAGTCAAAAGTTGATCAAGTAATGATCGATTTCATTAAGAATATCGAAGTTAGTTTGCGGAAGAAAGTGAGGAAGATCAAAAGTGACAATGTAACAGAATTTAAGAATCAAGTTCTTGATAAATTTCAAACTGAACTTTGCGTAGCTCATAATTTTTCATCTCCTTACACACCACAACAAAATGGTGTTGTCGAAAGGCGGAACAGATCTCTGTGCGAAACAGTAAGGACGATGCTTACATATGCAAATTTACCCCAATATATGTGGGTTGAATCCATTTAAACTACATGTTTTACAAAAAATCGATCTTTTATTCATCGTCATTTTAACATCACCCATTATGAAATCATTAACAGTACGAAACCAAATGTGAAATTTTTCATGTTTTTGGTTGTAGGTGCTTTATTATGAATCCTAAGGATAACCTTTCAAAATTTTAGTCAAAAGCTAATGAGGGGATATTCTTGGGATATTAGCATAATTCTGTTGCATATAGGGTGTTGAATAAATGAACAAGGAAGATTAAAGTAACTTTCAGTATAACTTTTAATGATTATTTTGTGAAACGTGTTTAAAACACTTTATAACAAAAGCCTATTCTAAACGACAATTCTTATGAGTCATCAATTTCAAATTCTTTAGATTTTGATTAGCACTTAATTTTTGGTGTTCCTGACAGGGAAATTGATGCAGAAGTACATGCTATAGATAATGATATTCATGAAGTTTCAAAGCATCATCATTATTCGACTATAACTCAGGATGATGATGTTTCACAATCTTCAACGAATTCTCCAATACAAATCGAAACTCACCCAGTATTGCTATGTGATCAAGTGGAGGGGGAACACTTGAATTCGAGTACTATTGTTGAGGGGGAGCATGATCATTCGAATGTTGATGTTGAGGGGGAGCATAAGAATTCTTATCCTATTGTCAAGGGGTAACAAAATCAAATTATTCCTAATGATTCGAACATACAAACTGAAGTTTTTTATGATATATCTGATAATATGGCTGATGTAGGTGAAGGTTCAGAACTGGATGATATGTTCGAAGATGCACCTTTCGATTTCGATCCAGCCTACCCACCTTTTGATAAGTGGACAATAAATCATCCTAAAGAACAAGTGATTGGTGATTTGAAAGTTAGAGTATTGATGAGAGCTCAGCTTCGTGCTAAAAATGAGGTACTTAATGTTCATCAAGAATTTTGCGTGTTCAATGCTTTCATTTCCAAAATCAAACCAAAATCAATAAAGGCTCCTATGGAACATCCTGATTAGGTTGTTTCTATGCAATTTGAACTTGCAAAATTTGAGCAAAGCAAGGTGTGGCTACTTGTTCCACGACCTGATGATGTATCACTGATTGTTTTAAAAATGGTTTTTAAAAATAAAACGGATAAGAAGGGTAATATGGTTCAAAAAAAAGCTAGGCTAGTTGTAAAAGGATATTCGCAAGAAGAGAGTATCGATTATTAGGAAACCTTTGCCCTTGTCGCAAGACTCGAGGTTGTTCGAATATTTTTAGCTTATGCAGCACACAAGGATTTTGATGTCTATCAAACGGATGTCAAGTGTGCTTTTTTGAATAGTATACTAGAAGAGACTGTATAAGTCGAGCCACCACCAGGTTTTATTAATGCTAAATACCCTGATCGTTGCTATATTCTCGATAAAGCTATTAATGGGTTAAAACAAGCACCACGAGCCTGGTATGTAACCTTTACCAATTTTTAAAGCAATCGAAATTTAAACAAAGATCAGTTGATCCCACTCTATTTTGAAAGAAAGTTCGGAATCATTATTTTTGGCTCTACTGACCTTACATTGCCGAATGAGTTTGAGAATATGATGAAGAGTCAGTTTGAGATGATCATGATGGGGAAGATTAACACTTTTAAGGTATTAAATATTCGTCAAAGCAGACAAGGAATGATTATCAATAAGGAGAAGTATTCTCACAATCTTATTGAAAAATTTTGGATTGACGAATAGTTCGTAATTGTGAGTACCAATGGCAGTTTGCACATGACTTGATGATGCAGGCCCTAGTGTGGAGGATCGGGCCCTTGCGTTCCTAGAGGCCCACGATCGTGTGACTAAAGGGGCTTCACGAAAACGGCCATAACTTTGGCTGTGAATCTCCGTTTCGGGCCTACGACCAATGAAATCGAAGCTTGGATCAAGGAGCACGTCTAGATAAGTGCCCGAAGGGGACTTACCCATTTTTGAGTCTAGAAATCGCTTTCTAAATGGAGTTATGAGCAATTTTGTTATTTTTCCTTAATTTTTGGGTTTTGTTTTTGGGTTTGTATTTGGCCCATGGACTTTTAGGGTTTCATTTTAATTTTCTGCTTCTTATTTAACTTTTTTTGATGTAATTTGGATGGTCAATCATCAATTTTATGAACTTTCAATTTTCTCCCAAATTCTGTGTGTTAACCCAGATTTTGAAGCCAATCCCACGGTATTCGTAGAATCAACGTGGTTTTGAAGAGATTGTCCTGGCTATTCTTTTAGAATCAACAGGTTCGTTCTTGGTTATCTTTGTGTTGTTTTTTTGCGCTGCATCACTTGGACTTTCATTGGACAAGCCTGCTGGCGATCTCACGTTGTATAGGAGCTTGATTGGTTTGTTGTTATACTTAACGGCGAGTCAACCTGATATTATCTTTGTTGTTTGCAATTGTGATAGGTATCAGTCAAATCCTAGAGAACCTCATCTAACTGCTATAACAATATCTTTTGCTATCTCAAAGTGGTAGGTTCGTTGGGTTTGTGGTATCCTTTGAAGACTGGCTTCTTCATTTAAGCATTTTCAGGTACCGATCAGGGTGGATGTCAACTCGACAGAAAAGGCACTTATGGTGGATGTCAATTACTTGAGGAGATGCTTGTGAGCTGGCAATCAAAGAAAAAAACTTGTGTTTCGATTTTCACAGCAGAAGCTGGATATGTTGTTGATGTAGCTTACACTTCTCAGATCATTTGGATTCGTAGCCAACTAAGTGATTATGAAATAAACATGAAGAAAATTCCATTTGGATTCTCGATAAAGCTATTTATGGGTTAAAACAAGTACCACGAGCCTAGTATGCAACCTTTACCAAAATTTAAAGCAATCGGAATTGAAACAAGGATCAAATGATCCCACTCTATTTCGAAAGAAAGTTCAGAATCATCTTATGGTTGTTCAAATTTATGTCGATGACATTATTTTTGGCTCTACTGACCTAACATTGTCGAATGGGTTTGAGAATATGACGAAGAGTCAGTTTGAAATGAGCATGATGGGGAAGATTAACAATTTTATGGTATTAAATATTCGTCAAATCAGACAAGGATACATTATCAATCAAGAGAAGTATTCTCGCAATCTGATTGAAATTTTTTGGATTGGCAAATAGTTCGTAATTGTGAGTACCAATGGCAGTTGGCACACAACTTGGACTTTCATTGGACAAGCCTGTTGGCGATCTCACGTTGTATAGGAGCATGATTGGTTCGTTGGTATACTTAATGGCGAGTCAACCTTATATTATCTTTGTTGTTTGCAATTGTGATACGTATCAGTCCAATCCCATACAACCTCATCTAACTACTATAAGAATATATTTTGCTATCACAAAGTGGTAGTTTCATTGGGTTTATGGTACCCTTCGAAGACTGGCTTCTTCATTCAAGCATTTTCGTGTACCGATCAGGGTGGATGTCAACACAATAGAAAAAGCACTTCTAGTGGATGTCAATTACTTGACGGGAAGCTTGTGAGTTGACAATCAAAGAAACAAACTTGGGTTTCAATTTCCACAACAGAAGGAGAATATTTTGTTGTTGTAGCCTGCACTTCTCGATCATTTGGATTCATAGCCAACTGTGTGATTATGCAATCAACATGAAGAAAATTCCATTGTATTTCGATTCACAAAGTGCTATTCAAAGGCCAAACATATCGTACTTAGATGGTGAGGAAGTGAGGAATAAGAGATGTTGAATGGAAAATTCTTCGTTACTACTAGTGCTGACAAGTCTCCAAAGAATTCGAACGTACGTACTCTTCTTGAGTCCTTTGAAATTCATTTTAATTCATATAATGATATGTTGTCTGATATTGATAATACTTTGTATTGCTTTAATGACATACTTATTTTTGTTAGTAGTGACGCTGAAAATGCTAAATCCTTACTACTAAAATGTCAGAAAAGATTAGAGTCGAAGCATAGTAGAGTAGATTAATTAGAATTCGAGCTTAGAAATGTTATTTGTGATAGGGATTCTTTAAGTATGGATAATTATATTCTGCTTAAACTGAAAAACATTTACTATAAATCTGTTAAACAAGTTTATGCCAAATTAACTTATTTGTATCATTCCTTGGACATAAGCAAAGAACAGCATAGGAAACTTTTATCTTTCTTGACTTTCAAAAGGGAAAAGATAGATTCGACCTCTTATGACTGTGAGAAAAAGATTTATGAGTTTGACGAAGTTCTAAATGACTCATATGCATATGCTATTGTTAAGCTAGATGAATGTCTAGATGCAATTAATTTGGTTAATATTGTTAATTAGAGCTTAACCAAAAACGAACGAATGAAAATTTTGCAAAAGACTAAGAATTCGACATCTGAATCTCAAAACAATTTTGTTGATATCGAAGATGATTCTGACAATATCAGTGAAATTGAGGAGGAGGAAGTTGTCGATTGTTCAAAACTATCTATCATTAATGTCTCTTTGATGGCTAAGGGTAAAGAAATATGTAATGTTCCTTTGGTAAAAGTTGACCCTGACCAACCTTCAACATCGAATGTTCGTCAAATTGATTATGTGATTGTCGAAGATAGTCAAACCGATAGTGGTGATGATGAAGAAGTTTCGAATGAAACAACAATTACAAGAGTTATCGTTGACCAAGTGTATGAGGAAACAAAGCAATTTAACAAGGTAATGAAGGAAAAAGGTTCTCATTATCTCGAAGCGAATTTTGAGGTGTATTCAAAATTTTAAAGCACAGATGATGTTGTCTTTCAAAATCAAGTGTTTGTTACTCAAGAAATGGTGAAAAAGTAAAATCATAGATCAACAATATTGTTGTTGAGGACAACAAAGGAGTTTCGAAAGAAGGATTTTTCTTAACTCAAAGCACTGTCGAAACAATCTTAACAAAAACTCGTCCCCTTTTCAAAGACAAAAACCAAAAAGAGTTTAGGAGGTTAAGAAAGAAAACGTAAATGATGAAAAACTTTCAAATCAATTAGTTTCAAACGACCAAACCATAAAAGATCCAATGTTTTATGAAAAAATTCAAAAGATTTCAAAAGATGAAGGAATTTCAATGTCAAAAGCAAGGAAAAAAGTTTATTGGCAAAAAGTTGAATCTCGTAGGAAACAAAAAGCTTTGTTACCAAATTCATCTGAACAGAAAAAGACTGAACAAGCTAAGACTTCTTCTTAATATAAGTCTTTTGTTCAGACCAAACCCACTCAAAAACAACAAGATTTATCAAAAACCAAAGTTCTATAACCAAGTGAAAAACCATTTGTTCCAAAACAAAGAATTGAGAATTTTGATAAAAACCAACAACAAAGGAATTTTGTTCCTAATCAACAAAATGCATGGGTTTCACAAAACAATTTTCAAAGAAATTGTTTTCCTGAAGATAAACAAAGAGTTTTTGCTCATGTTCAAAATCAAAGAAGGTTTTCAAATGAATATAAGCTCTTAGAAGACCAAATGTTGGTTATAATAAACATTTTCAGAATCCTTACCAACCACATCGAAAACCGATATTTCTAAAAGGACACTTCGAGAAGATGGAAGTAAATAGGAAGAGAAATAAAGCATACAAACCCACACAACCTCATTTTTCCAATCCTGTTACGAAGCAACAAGTTAAATCTTCGTTTGCCAACTGGAAATCAGATGTAAAGAATATCAATCATTGGTTCGAATGCAAAGGAAAGCCTTGTCAATCTGGGAAGTTTTCTCAAGAGTAAATTGCGTATGCTTATGAAAGCTACTTAAATGAGTCTCAAAGTGGTAGTTCCTCTTCAAAAGAATTGAATCCATCGGTTCAAAAGTGGAATATTTTTCCAAAAGCGAAGGTTGAGTCACAACGAACTGTCGATGGCAAAGTGAAATCCAATATCAAATCTAAACCATTGCATGATTTCATTTTGATAACTAAGTCTATCGAAGTTGAATTAATCGATAGTTTGAAATGTAAAGTTTGTAATTGGGTTTTAGGATCTTCATTTCGTAATGCATTTAGTTCTTATAGCCAATGACCCAAAAAGCCTTGGGGATCTAAATTCTTTAATTGATTGCAGGTGTTAAGTGACGAGCAATACGATGAACACTAGTACATCGACAACGGTTTCTCTCATCACATGACTGGACGAAAGGAAAATTTTTGTGATTATCGAAGTATGGAAAACGTTTGTGTAGTGAAGTTTGGGAATAGCAATAAATGAAAATTTAAAGGACATGGCAAAGTAACGAATGGAAAATTCACTGTTAATCGAGTGGCATATGTCGAAGGTCTTCAACACAACTTCATATGTGTTTCACAACTTGTTGTGGGCAGTGGCAATCAAGTAGTCTTCAATGAAGAAGGAGTTGTCATTTCAAATAAAGAAACCAAAGATTTTTCGCTCAAGTCAAAAAGGAAAGGCGATATGTTCCCCCTTTATATAAAACTGATTGTTGGTGTTCCATCAGTATGTTTACTCTCGAAGGCGTAAACTGATCTAAGCTGGCTATTGCATCACCAACTTTCTCACTTGAATTTCAAAAATATGAACAAATAGGTGGTAAATTATCTTGTTCAAGGCTTACCCATTTTAAAATTTGATAACGATTCGTTATGTGGAACATGCGAACAAGGAAAGCAACATTGTCAAGGTCATCCAATTGCCATTGACTCGAAGATCATTGAACCTCTTGAATTATTTCACATAGAGCTTTGTGGCCCTTCGACTATTGAAACACCCAACAAGAAAAGGTACATATTGGTCATTGTTGATGACTTTTCAAGATTCACTTGGATGTACTATATTCGACAAATGTTAGAACCTCCTCAACTAATGATCGATTTCATTAAGCATGTCGAAGTCAGTTTGCGAAAGAAATTGAGCAAGTTAAAAAGAGACAATGGAATAGAATTCAAGAATCAAGTTCTACATAAATTTCGAACTGGTCTTCGCAGTGCTCATAAATTTTCATCTCCCTACACACCACAACAGAATGGCGTTGTTGAAAGGTGGAACATATCTCTGTGTGAAGCAGCAAGGATGATGCTTACAAATGCAAATTTACCCCAATATTTGTGGGCTAAAGCCGTTTCAACTACATGTTTTAAACAAAATCTATCTTTTATTCATCGTCGTTTTAACATCACCCCTTATGAAATCATTAACAATAGGAAACCAAATGTGAAATCTTTTCATGTTTTTGGTTGCAGGTGCTTTATTAAGAATCTTAAGGATCAACTTTCGAAATTTCAGTCAAAAGTTGATCAGAGGATATTCTTGGGATATTTGTATAATTTTGTTGCATATATGGTGTTGAATAAATGACCAAGGAAGATCAAAGAAACTTCCAATCAAACCTTTGTTGATTATTTTGTGAAAGGTGTTGAAAAGACTTTTGAACTAAATACTATTCTAAACCACAATTCTGATGAGTCATTAATTTCAACTTCTTTAGATTTTGATTATGACTTAATTTTTGGTGTTCCTGACAGGGAAATTGATGTAGAAGTAGATGCTACAGATAATCAGATTCTTGAAGTTTCGAAGCATTCTAATTATTTGACTATAACTCAGGATGATAATGTTTCACAATCTTCAATGAATTCCCCAATACAAGTGGAAACTCACCTAGTGTTGCAAGGTGATCAAGTGGAGGGGGAGCACTTGAATTCGAGTACTATTGTTGAGGGGGAGCATACATTCAAGGGGGAGCACAATCATTTGAATGTTAAAGTTGAGGGGGAGTATAAGAATTCTGATTCTATTGTCGAGGGGGAGCATAATCAAATTATTCCTAATGACTCGAACATACGAACTGAAGTTTTTTTTTGATATATCGAATAATATGTCCAATGTAGGTGAATGTTTAGAACGTAATGATATGTTCGAATGTGCACCTTTGGATTTCGATCTAGCCTACCCACCTTTGGATAAGTGGACAATAAATTATCCTAAAGAACATGTGATTAGTGATCTATAGGTTGGAGTATTGACGAGAGCTGAACTTCGTGCTAAAAATAAGGTACTTAACGTTCGTCAAGAATTTTGCATGTTCAATGTTTTCATTTCCTAAATCGAACTAAAGTCAAAGGAGGCTGCTATGGATCATCCTTATTGGGTTGTTTCTATGCATTTTAAACATGCTGAATTTGAGCAAAAGAAGGTGTGGCGACTTGTTCCACGGCCTGATGATGTATCAGTGATTGGTTTAAAATGGATTTTTAAAAAAAAATTGATAAAGAGGGTAATGTGGTTCGAAATTAAGCTAGGATACTTGTAAAAGGATATTCGCAACAGGATATTCGCAACAGGAAGGTATCAATTATGAGGAAACCTTTGCCCCTGTCGCAAGACTCGAGGTTGTTCCAATATTTCCAACTTATGTAGCACACAAGGATTTCAATGTCTATCAAATGGATGTCAATTGGGATTTACTAAATGGTGTACTGGAAGAGACTATATATGTCGAGCAACCACCGGGTTTTATTAATGATAAATACGCAAATGATTGTTATAGTGTCGATAAAGATGTTTATGGGTTAAAACAAGCACGACGAGCCTAGTATGCAACTCTTACCAATTTTTTAAAGAAATCGAAATTTAATCAAGGATTAGTCCATCCCACTATATTTCGAAAGAAATTTCGGAATCGTCTTGTGCTTTTTCAAATTTATGTCGATGACATTATTTTTGGCTTTACTGACCCTACATTAGCGAATGAGGTTGATAATATGATGAAGAGTCATTTTGAGATTAGCATGATGGGGAATATTAACAATTTTATGATATTAAGTATCCGTCAAAGCAGACAAGGAATCTTTATCAATCAATAGAAGTATTCTCGCAATCTGATTGAAAAGTTTGAATTGACAAATAGTTCAAAATTGCAATTACCTATGGCAGTTAGCACACGACTTGGACCTTAATTGGACAAGCGTACTCTGGATCTCACGTTGTACATGAGCAAGATTGGTTCGTTTCTATACTTAATGGCGATTCGACCTGATATTATGTTTGTCGTTTGCAATTGTGGTATGTATCAGTCAAATCCCAGAGAACCTCATCTAACTGCCGTAAAGAATATATTTTGTTATCTCAAAGGGACAGTTTCGTTCGGTTTATGGTACCCTTCGAAGACTATTTTCTTCATTCAAGCATTTTCGGATGCCGACCTACGTGGATGTCAACTCGCCAGAAAAAAGCACTTCTGGTGGATGTCAATTACTTGATAGGAAGCTTTTGAGCTGACAATCGAATAAACAAACTTGTGTTTTGATTTCCACAGCAGAAGCAGAATATGTTGTTGTTGCAGCTTACACTTCTCAGATCATTTGGATTCATAGCCAACTGCGTGATTATGCAATCAACATGAAAAAATTCTATTGTATTGTGATTCACAAAATGCTATTCAAATTTGACATAACCAGGTGCAACATTCGAAGACCAAACATATCGTACTTATATATCATTTTATTACAGATCACGTCGAAGATGGAAACATTGAGGTTCACTTTGTAATGATAACCGATCAGCTTACTGATATTTTTACAAAACCATTAGATGAAAAGAGTTTTCTTAGTTTCTTGTCTAGACTAGGAATGTTTGGTGTAACTGTTGTTCCAAGTGAACCTTCGTTATGCAGTAACGACGAATCCACACTTCATTTACTGAATCAGACATTACTGTTCACAATTCAGCGTTCGGCATGCTTCGATTTCGAATATCCTCTGAATGATTTAGCTTACACTTCATTTTATCCTACTTCACTCATCAGGTAATATTGTTCTGTTTATTTTGTTTTGTTTTTGCTAACATCAAAAAGATCAAAAAGATTTTCTTATTTTTTTTTTTGTTTTATTAATTCTTCGCAATCAAAAATTCCAAAAAGATTTTCTTATTTTTGTTCTTTTAATTTTTCAAAAAACAAAAATTTAAAAATATTTTTTTCTTTTGTCTTTATCGTTCAAAAAAAAAATTCCAAGAAAATTTTCTTATTTTTGTTTTCTTCATTTTCAAAACCGAAAATCTAAAACATTTTTTTTGTGAGTTTTGTTTTTTTCAGGTTAGATATCAATCTACATCGTATGGTGGTCATTGCTTCGTTACTGGACGAGATATGTATAATTTCTACACTTTGCTTTCGTTAGGTGTCCCTAGAAGCATGTTGTTGTATGTTGACCAATGCCTCAAAGACTTAATATGTGTTGAACCCCTAATGGATCACTCACCAGGAGTGTTCCTTCCCAATTAGGCTATATTCACATTAGTAGACATGCTACCTCTCTCTTCTCATCTGGAGTTAATAGATGTCTGCTTGGTCGCTATCATTCACAGAGGTACAACATGGTTATTGAATATATTTTTCATCAAAATACTTCTTCACGAATCACACACTTCACTTGTGTATCCTCGACATCTCTGGTAGAAACCAATTAGAATGTAGATACTGCACAAGTCTGTGTTAATGATCCTGATTCATGAGACCGTGATGATCGTGAGACCCATAATTTCCAACTATTAAAGGAAATGACAGTGAAATTTGTTCAAGATTATAACAAAACAATTGTTTATGTGCATTACTTGGATATTCAAAATGATATTCCTTCGTTATGAGTGGTCTTGATAAAATGTTCTACACCCAAGACATTTTTTCCCAACAAGATCCAAATTGTTATTTTGGAATATAATTTCTTATTGAATATCACTTTGATCCTGTATCACTTTCACATTTATCTAAACCTTCACTTGTCACTGACTATACTAGTCATAAAAGTTATTTTGATCATCGAATTCACACTTATGTGAAGTTATGATCATGAACAAAATTGTGCCTACCTTCAAAGCTTGTTAAAAGAAGCACTTACTCCTCTATGAGTACTCGATTGTATATCATGGTATACCACACAAGCAATTCGATATCTCTCTTGATATCGAGTGAAGTGATATTTTCCTGGGATCCATCTGCTTTTACATCAAACGATGATTTGATGTCACTATTCGCACTTTTTATTATTATTTTTGTTCCCACTATTTTATTGGCACACAATTGCACAAAAATCCATGAGGTCTTGGGTTTAGATTTCGAACATCAGGCTATGATTTCGTTTCTATAACCAAAAGCGAATGACCCCAGCCTCGAAATGAAAGGTCAAGTGACGGTTCTTATCCTCTTGGGGCAAGAGAAACGATTGATTTATGTGATGGTTAAGTTATTTCACAATTTTCTAGGAAAAATGCTCATCACTTTTCAGACATGGATATCTTTATGGCTACAACTCCGTTTTTCAAGGTTACACGTGGCATGTATTTATTGAAAACCGCTTCAAATTCAAACTTGAGGTTACAATATAAAAGGATATTGGGGATATCTTGTTCAAACTTTACATGATCCGGCTAAAGATGTTCCCTAATTCACTTTACTTTCTTCAACCTTCAAACCTAAAAATGGCAACCACCAATGTTCCAATTGATCCTTCTCAGACCACTGATGAAGCTTCATCTCATCCATTATTGAAGATTCAAGGCTCTAACTATCGGGTTCAACCTGATTTCTCAAAATACCCAGAAGAACTACAAATGTTGACTATGTCTCTTTCAAATTTAGTATTATCAATTGTTATGACGGCTTCTTTCTCGGTGCCAATGACTTAGTTATCGTTGGTCAGGTATACTATTGTGTTCAACAAGACATCTATGGTGGTTACTTTCCAGATAACCAATGACAAGAAATACAAGCTTACGAAGAACAAGTTTGCTTTGATCTTGAACATTCCCAATGTTGGCCCTTTCAATGAAGTCACTAATGATCAAGTACTTCATATGTTCAACAAGATGGGTCACCATCCTATAACAACGTAAATTTCAAACCAAAATTTTTCATTTTCAAACACAAATAAACAAATGCCATATTTCTCAAAAATCTCAAGTATCAAACATCAACACATTTTTCAAAAATTGTTTATCACAGATCCAAAATCCTCCAAAACGTATATCCAATGCGAGTCTCTGTACAATCAGGTCGGGGTCCTCCCGTGATCCTCGGAAGTACCTAAAACGCATAACACATAACACGATAAGCACGAAGCTTAGTGAGTTCCTCAAAATACCACACACATTGTGGTAGCCACTCGAGGCTAACTCAATACGACCCTTCGGTCAATGTGTTCTAGTGGAGACCCTCCAGTCCCACAACTCGGGTGGACATGCTAACTCAATACGACCCTCTGGTTCTAACTCAATAAGCTCATAATAATAATACTCAGCATAAATCACAAAGACATAATGCAAAATATCAGAATACACAGATAAGCACATAAGACATCTCAGTCACACAAAGATACCACTCATGGTAAGTATAGTGAGAAGACTCACCTTGCAAGAAATCGACTAATCTCAAACTCAAATCACCAATCTAGCCTCCGCCCAACACCTATGACAATTATCTCTATTTAGTGACGACTCTCAAGAAGCTACACTAACCCTTCTACAAAGTCACAAAAGGGTAAAAGACCATTTTGCCTCTCAATGGCCATAATTGTCCACAAATTGACCAAACCATAAAAGTCAACCAAAAGTCAATGACACGGAGTACGTTGCACATAATAGCTCTCTACGTTGGGCGTACTCAGCTACCATGCAGATATCGCGGATGCGCAACCCCTACGTTGCGCGTACTGGGATTACACACAAGGTACATCCCAGTTTCACTCTTCTAACTCATTTGGTCTTAATCAGTTAGGAACTTGGCTCAAATCACAGATTTGGACTCCCTAATAACTCTTACTCCATAAAGTCGGTGACTTTAAGCCTTTGCATGGCTGATGTGGTCACTATCATAAAAAAACATCCACTCTCTTAACTCAAAAAACTCATATTTCATGCATAGCTTGATTCCAACGTCCAAGAATCGATTTTTATGACACTTTACCACTAAATTTACTAAAAGAGGGGCTGATCATGGTCTCTAGCGTAAAATATCTCATAAAGTCCCCAACTTTTGAGAAAAACCCCAAAATACTCTACTAAGATGCATAAAACAAAAGGGTAGGAAAGCTTGAAGCTTTATGCCTCAAAATGAAGATCCACACTTAGATAAACTCAAATCCAAGGCCTGGAGTCCCACTCCTTCTTCTTCAAGGCGCCCTCTTCACTCCAAAGAAACACAAGAATACTCTCAAGGATCTCAAATGCACTGACAAACTCAAAGAAGGAAAACTAAGGTTTAGGAGGGTTGTTGTCTGAAAATGGTGGCCAGGAATGAGGCCATCAAATCCTTTAAATAGGTGTCTCACCGTAAATTAGGGTTTTCACTCTGGGCCTAGTATGTCCATCGTACTAGGTGGCTTCCGCGTCAAATGCACGTATATGAGTACGTTGAGCGTACACTCGCGTACGCGCTGCGTACTAATTGACCACCTTTTCTTATAGAGGGATTAAAATGGACAAGTACTCAAAAGACTAAGGGTTATGAGGTATACCTGGATTCGGGATGTTACAATTCTCCCCCACTAGAATCAGACTTCGTCCTCGAAGTCATGCTCCGAAAAGAACTCAGGATATTGCTCTCGCATCTCTGACTCTGGCTCCCAAGTCGAATCAGACCCTTTCCGATGTTTCCACTGGACACGAACCAGGGGAACCTCTTAGTTCCTCAGAACCTTCACCTTTCAATCCAAAATCACGATCGGCCTCTTAATGTAACTCAGGCTCGCATCCACCTGAATGTCCTCTAAGGACACCACTTATGTTTCATCAGCTACACACTTCCTTAACTAGGTCACGTGGAAGGTGTTATGAATTTGACTCAACTTTGTAGGTAGCTCTAACGGGTATGCTACCTTACCCACTCTGGTGGTCATTCTGAAAGGACCAATGTACTGGGGCCCCAACTTGCCTCATTTCCTGAATCGAGTCACCCATTTCCATGGAGATACCTTCAGGAGTATAAAATTTGCGACCTCGAACTCCAAAATGGATCGTCGCTTATCTGTATAAGTCTTCTGGGGACTCTAGGCCGTCAGTAACCTTTGTCTGACCTGCAGAATCTGCTCAGTTGTGTTCAGCACTATCTCAATGCCACCTATCACTCTCTTCCCTACCTCTCCCCAACAAATGGGAGTCTGACACCTCCTCCCATAATGAAGCTTAAAGGGAGGCATACCAATACTCGAATGATGGTTGTTGTAAGAAAACTCAACCAAGGGCAAATAAGTATCCCAACTTCCTCCGAAGTCCATAACACATGCACGCATCATGTCCTCAAGCGTCTGAATCGTCCGCTCGCTCTACCCGTCTGTCTGCGGATGGTATGCGATACTAAAATGTAACCGGGTACCCAAATCCTCATGAAATTTATTCCAGAACCTAGAAGTAAAGCACACGTCTCAATCTGACACTATTGAGGTCGACACCCATGCCGAGCTACCACCTCTTTCACATAATTCTTGGCCAGTCTCTCTGCAGAAGAACTCTCACTAATAGCGAGGAAGTGAGCGCTCTTCGTCATCCGGTCCATAATCACCCAAATCGCAACAACTCCACGCGCAGTCCTTGATAAATTGGTGATAAAGTCCATAGAAATATGTTCTTATTTCTACTTGGGAATATCTAGAGGTGGCAATGGACCATGTGGTCATTGGTGCACCGCCTTAACCCGACGACAGGTCAAACACCTCTCTACGACCCATGCTACGTCCCTCTTCATACAGGGCCACCAATAGTCTCTCTTCAGGTGCAAATACATCTTAGTGGCCCCAGGGTGGATCGAGAATCTCGATCTATGTGCCTCCTCTAACAATACACGGCGATCTCCACCTATGTAGGGCACCCAAATCCACCCATGGAAGGTCATAAGCCCACAACTGTTTGTCACAAACTCGCAAACCTGCCCAATCACACACTCTGTCTTGCAGTTTTCCGGTCTCACAGCCTCCACCTGAGCCTCTCGGATGGTATCTAAGACTGGAGTCATCACTGTCAACCTCATACACACATCCCGGATCAGAGCGCTCTCGGCTCTGCGACTCAAGGCATCAGCTACCACATTAGCCTTACCTGGGTGATATAATATCTCACAGTCGTAGTCCTTCACTACGTCCAACCATCTCCGCTGTCTCATATTCTGGTTAGGCTGATCCAACAGGTATTTCAGGCTCTTATGGTCCGTGAAAATGGTACACCAGACACCATAGAGATAGTGGCTGTAAATTCCAAAATCGGATCTACCAATGATCAAAAGCAAATAACAACCACACAATACGAAATAATAAGCAAAGAAATAACAAACCAAGCTTGCATATGCTTTATAGCCTTAAAATATCTAATACAACTTGGTGGAACTGGAAAATACGAAAGGCATCAACAACCTAAAACATCTGACACAATTCTCTATATATAGACCTTAGTACCGTGAGGAGTTTACGGCCGTAAACTCTATTACAACCGCAAACTAAACAAAAATGTTTTTCATACACACACCCCTATCACTATACCGAGACCAAACCATTATTCTAGGCCCTTCAATCTCCCCCTTGGTTTGGACTAGCCCAAGGTCACCCCTTGTTGACAATCATAACATCCATTTGTCCCATGGCTCCGTTCCACATATGCTTGCTCAAAATTTCAGCCACCATTGTCGTGTACACTTTAGCACCTTCTTCATATATATCTTCAATAACCTTAATCTGAAAGTTCCTGAGATAGTGAATATCCCACTTCCTGAACTGTAACAAGTCTCTGCGATCATAGAGCCTGATACACCCATTCTTAAGCTTAATGACGGCACCAGAAGTAGTTTCATCAAAAACCCAGCACTCCAATGAACTAAGAGACCCATCTGAATAGCCTTGAAGCACCAGAAACTGCTTGACTTGTTTCGTTGCGGGCCACATCACTACCTGCAACGACATAGATAGAAATCCCTTTTTCACTTGATCATCAAGGAAATGTTTAAACTGAGTGACTTGTGAATTGTTCATCAGATTGATGAACGGAGCTTGAGACAACTCTGTCAGATCGATCCTTGTAAACGATCTAAAAGCATGAATGTCTTTGTACAGCTCAAAATTACCTCTCTTGCGAATGACAATCCACATCTTAAGGGGGTCATGGAATCCCCAAGAAGCAACTCCCGATCTGTCTCCAAACATATATCGGAACTAAACCACTTCAAGATCAGTAACAGTGATTAACGGTTCGCCCCGAGAAGCATTCAGATTAGAGTTCCTCTTGAACAGCAACTGTCCTTTCTTCACTTCTTCTTCTTGGCCACAATGAATGATTTTTGTAATATGTGGAGCCAGAGGAGGTTCATCAACACCACGATCAGCAGTACCAAAAGACTGACCGACTGGTAGGTCAACTGGGAAAGCTTGTACGTGAAGATTGATCCTTTTTTCTTCAACATTAGTTTGATATTTGTCTCCAAAGTCTACTTCAAGTTTCTTCTTCAGTTCAAAGTAGCTTGAAGTTAGCAGATTGAAATGATCTTGCAAGTCGGAAATCTGCTTAGTCTTCAGCTTTTTATCCTTTTTGAGCTCGGCCACTTGTACTCCAAGATTAGATTTATCTGATTGCAACTAAGACACTTGAATACTAAGGTTGACATTCTCAGCACGAAGTTCCGCTACTTGAATATCTAACTCAATATTCATCTGGCTTAGAACTGAAATCTCCTTTTGCAAACCAGAAATAGTGAGATTGTCATCCCTAGCACCACCTTCTTCAATGGAAACACGTTTTCCTCGAGGGTCTGGCGATAGAAGTTGTTCTTCATCCATGTGCAATGCCAACCTTTCAGAAGCAGCATCTCGATTATATCTTGGAACCGAGAAACCAGGCGGTGCAGAGGGACCACCAACAGTAAATGCTGAGCTCGGACCTGTTGGAAACATCTTGGTGGTTGTGAGTCTAGTGGTAGTAGTAGAGACAGGAGGGGTAGGAAGACCGCTAATCAAGCTTGCAATTAGCTCAGATTGCCTCATGTCTAGTCTTTGTCTCTTAGACTGAGGTTGGTCAGAATCTGGGGTAAATACACTCATAAATGGTTCAGATGTAGGAGAAGTGGATACAGGAGGGGAACATCCTATAACCATCTCCATGGGAATTGAAGCAGACACCATTTGTTTTGATGTTGGAGTTTGAGTTTCAAATGGTTTACTTGACTTCCTACTCTCGGTTGTTTGCATAACAACGTCATCGACATTGTTGAAAATCGTGTCAAGGTTTTCATGCGACACAACATTTGCACTGCTGCCAAAGGAAGCCGCAATGTCATCACGATCAAAACATGTTAAATCAAGATCACTGAATGAATCGTTTCTTTCTTCACCGACATTCATTTCCGCACCATCTTGATCATGGCTCAACTACTTTTCAAGTTCTGAGGCGATTTGAGCGTCAGGTGTTGGTGTGCTATCCTTTTCAGTTCCTTCATCCTCTGATATATCAATAACAATGTTATGTGGAGTCGATTTTTCTGCAGATGCCTGCTCTGACGAGGTTTGTTCAGATGAATCATATGACTTCGTCGGTTCATCCAACTCTGTAAACTTTCCAAACTTCTCTAGAGGATACAGTCCTTGAAAGATAACCTTGCCTTTAAGATTTTGTTTGATGAGTCCCACCGTGTGGGGACCCAAGGACTTCATATCAAGAGTCTCTCCCTCCTTCCTTACATTAGGAAACTGAATGTTGATGAACACTTGTATAAAGCGAGGATACAGCAGAAAAGTATCTCGGGTAGAGGCTCTGATGTTAATGACAAATTCATCCAAGATGAACTTCGAGAAGTTAAATCTTACGCCAGCAGCAAGAGATACCAGTGCACCGGTTGTGCGCTGTGAAATCTCATCGGCTCCAGACCTTCTGCCCGAAATGCAACTAACAACAACGTGCGCTAAGAACATCCAGTATGGATGCAGTAACTTCTCCAGTGTTGGCGGAAAAGTTCCCTCATAGCTCATTCTGCATAGAATTCGTTGAGCGTCTTCAATTCCGATTTCTGTTGGGAAATTGGGTTGATCGTCAATGAGCAGCGCCTCGCGAATGAAACCTTCATCAATCACAATCTCCTTTCCCTGAACTTTTGGCTTTCACAGTAAATTTGCCAGCATCATCCATGTTCGATTTAGCGGTCGCCCAAAACTCGCGAATCAAATTTTGATACACAACTGGATTGACCGTGATCGCGGATGCTAAACAACATTCCCGCAACTGATGAATCATCGAGCACATATCAGAGTGAATTGTCGGAGGGTCTGCAAGCACGATTGCAAGGTTGTGCATGTCTGCAAATTTCAAATTCGCCATTTTCTGCACTCAAACACGAACTGTAAGAGAACTTAAAATAAAATTTGATTTTGACCCGAAAATTATTTTAAATAAAAATATGATCAAAACAAAATTTTTATTAAAAAATTTAGTTGAAAAATAAGTTTACAGCCGAAATAAACAATAAATCTCGAATTTTTTTAATTTTTAAAAAAAACCGGCAGCAAACTCTTAGTTCTTGGGCCGTAAACTCGAAGTTTACGGCCTAAGAATCCTTTTGCAAACTCATCACATCGAAATTCCATATTTATTTAATCCATTTTCAAGGCAACAAACGGATTGTTCTTGGGCCATAAACACCGAGTTTACGGCCGATGAACATTTAATTGAAAAATCCACAAAAAAACATACCTACACGACAAATTAATGTATAACACTTTGATATATGCAAATGTAGGGATTAATCGCAATAAAATAAATTCAAAACAAGGTCAAATCGGAGTTTACGGCCGGAGCTTGCGGCCGTAAGCTCCGTCGGAGACATTTTTGCAATTTCCGATTAAATGACTCGGTGAAAATCGAAACAAAACACATATTTGTGATCTAGAAGAGATTACCTTGGTGATGGTAGAAGCGGTTTTCCGAAAATCAAAGAATTTTTTTTTGAACATGGGAGAGGGTTTAGATGGTGTTTGCGGCCGGAATCTCGTGAATGAGGAGATTCCGGCAGTGAACTCTCTTTTAACCCTTTTACCATCACTTACCCTCTTACCTGATAACTACCCAGTATTTTCAACTTCCAACACAACAATTAAATTTTTTTAAAAAAAACTTTGAGGATTAATTTGAAAATAATTTCGAAAATAAATAAAATAAAAAATAAAAATAAAAATAAAAACTAACAAAACAATATCTTAATTGCTGGAAAAATAAAACGAAATTAAAAATTAAACTAAACCAGTAAAAATAATCAAAATAATAAAAATAAAATTAAAAACAAAAATAAAAATAAAATTTAAAAATAAAAAATAAAAAATGAAAATTAAAAATTAAAAATTAAAATTAAGATTTTAAAAGGAAAAATAAAATTCAAATAAAAATAATTTGACAAAACAAAACTTAATCACTATAACTTCTTTTGTGATGCTTGGATCAAACTTGTTAGACAACCTTATTTGACTTGTCGGTACCCTTATCTTCACATATCCGTCTGATCGATTGCCAGTATTGTGGTCCACTTAGACACGAAAGATTTGTGACATTTTTGGACATTTTACCAATGACATGATTCAGGCATTTATCTAATTGTAAATTTTTGTTATTTCGATAACTCCTAAATCTTAAATAAATTCACCTTATGGCCATTTAACTGACTACAACCAGAGATATTGTTGTCCACCTAAATCGAGCAGCGAGATCTACAGACAATCTGTATGAGTTCAATTTTAAGTGTACTGGAATGTGTTTCCCGCTTCTTGATATGCCCCAGCCATCAAGAACTTCCAGAGTACTCCTTACACCGGGTGAGCAGCAACCATTCAGAGAGAGGAGAGATTCATAATTCTATTGCTAACTACTTCAGAGGGGTTGAGAATAAGAAGGTTGCATATGCTGTGTACCAGGTCGGATTAGATGTCACGCAAACGAGACAGCATATGGCTAACAGATAAGAACTATTTCACATATATATAGCCTGCATAGAAATAGAGTTGCATATGTTGTGTACCAGGTCAGATTACAAGTCACGCAAAGGAGACAACATATGGCTAACAGACGGAAAGAAAGAAAATGATATTCTACAGACCTAATTTATCGGAATTTACCAGTCGCCCCATCCAACCGGAATTAAGGACAGAATCCGCACATCGAAAAAAAGCTAAGCCACGGTTCCAAGTACAGGTTCAATTAATGTGACGAGTAGATTCTCATGTATATCTCCCTTCTCAATCTATCCGAGCGTCGTGACATCAGGTTAAACAGATCTAACTAGGTCAAGGTTTGTCAAGTCCTTAAAATTCATTAGGTTCAACTTTCCTAGTCAAGTCCATTTAAAATCTTTCATGCCTACTAGCACATCGAGCACAGAGCGTAGACAATTCAACTTAGGTACGTTACGCCGATTCAGATTGCCCGTTATCACTTGCTAATTTCATTTCCCATCACAATACCTACAACCGAAGCTGTCAACAATAATTTTTTAATTTTCTGAACAGAAATGACACTGTTTTTGGATTTTTATTTTCTGATTTTTTTTTTGTTGTTTTTGGATTATTATATTTCTCCCCCTAAATTTGTGCATGGGTGAAAACACGAAATAAAAAAAATAAAAAAAATGCGCAAATTTAAACTATCCTAAAACAAGAAATCAAAATGAAAATAAATAAAATTAAAAATAAATAAATTAAGAAAAGAAAAATAATAAAAAAAACTTAATGCTCAAAACGTATCATTTTCAGAAATCCCACAAGCACATCGAAGCGAGCTTTGTTAAATGGCTTTGTGAACAAATCTGCCACATTATTATCAGTATGGACCTATTCTAGCCGGATTAAAGATCATTCATAACAGTCTCTGTAAAGTGAATTTTAATGTCGATGTGCTTGGTTTTAGAGTGTTGGACTGGGTTTTTAGCAATTTGAATTGCCGCTTCATTATCACAATAGATAGGGGTTTCAAAATAATTCAAACCGTAGTCCAACAGCTGATGTTGGATCCAGATAACTTGAGAGCAGCAAGCTGATGCAGCAACATACTCCGCCTCTACTGTGGAAGTTGACACAGTGTGTTGCTTCTTGCATTGCCATGAAACTAGCCTGTTACCTAGGTATTGACTTCCTCCTGAGGTAGATTTCATGTCAAGCTCACAACCTCCATAATTACTGTCAGTAAAATCATAAAGATCAAATTCAGAATTCTTCGAATACCAAAGACCTAATTTGGGGCTTCCTTTTTTATACCGAAAAATTCTTTTAACAGCAATAAGATGAGAGAGTTTAGGATTAGCCTGATAGCGTGCGCATTGACAAACTGCAAACATAATGTCAGGTCGACTTGCAGTAAGATACATTAGCAATCCGATCATTGATCGATAATGAGTTTGATCTACGGATTCGTCTTCAGGATCTGGAGTCAAAAGAGGTCGTTCAGCCATCGGTGTTAACGCAGGTTTAGGATCATGAAACGCGAACTTCTCAAGAATATCCTCCACATACTTGTCTTGATGTAGCAGGATTTCGGTTGAATTCTGTTTAACCTGAAGTCCCAAAAACATGGTCATTTCTCCCAAAGAACTCATTTCGAATCGTTTCTTCATTACACCTTCGAACTCCTTGCAAAGCTGTTGACTGGTTAATCCAAAGATAATGTCGTTGACGTATATTTTACGAGTATCTGGTCCTTGTCGACGTGATTTATGAACAAGGTTTGATCGATAGTGCCGCGAGAGTAACCATGTTCGAGCAAATGATTTGTTAGGGTCGCATACCATGCTCTAGGAGCTTGATGCAGCCCATATAACGCCTTGTCCTGCTTGTAGACATGATTAGGATACTTCGAGTCAACAAACCCAGGGGGTTGATCAACGTAGATTTCTTCCTTCACCTTGCCATACAAGAAGGCAGTCTTGACATCCATTTGAAAGACGGTAAAGTTCATATAAGAAGCATACGCTAGGAAGATACGAATAGCCTCCAGGCGAGCTACTGGAGCATAAAGTTCAGTGTAGTCAAGACCCTCGACTTGTCGAAACCCACGAACTACCAATCGAGCTTTGTTTCGCACAATAATCCCTGAGTCATCCTGCTTGTTGCGATAGACCCATCGTGTGTCAAGAGACTTCTTGCCCTTTGGTAACTCAACTAACTTCCAAACACCGAGTTTTTCAAATTGGTGCAATTCCTCATGCATTGCATCCACCTAGCTAGGTTCGTTTAGAGCCATTTCTACATTCTTGGGCTTAATTTGAGAAATAAAGCAAGAGTACAGACATGTATTCACGTCTCCACTCCGATTTCTAGTTTTAACACCATCATCTAGCTGGCCAATGACGTTTTCGATCGGATGATCGCATTGAACCCTTGAAGGTATTTCTTGGCTGATGTCATTGAGAGAAACAGGAAGAGTGTGAATGTTGATACCTCCTTCATTTGCTGGTTGAGCAGCACCAGATGGTTCTGTGACATACTCATCTGCAATAAGATCAGGAAAGAGTAATTCCATAAAGGTTGAAGAGACAGCGGAAGCATCATTCGGAATGAACTCTTTCTCTGTAGATATGTGAGGTGTTGTTTCAGCATCAGAAGAGTCAGTATGGACTGATTGAGGACTATCTTGTTCCAAGAACGGCCTCCCTTGAGGAGTAGCAGAGGACTCTCCCGAAGATGTTGCAGAAGACTCCCCCTCAGGTGCAGCAGAAGGCTCCCCCTCAGATGTAGCAGGAGATCCTCCCTCAAGTGAAGCTTTAGATTTCCCTTTCGATGAAGCAGAGGATTTAGATATAGGTGAGTACACAACTTCTTCGTCTTCATCTTCAGAGATACTCTTCTAGTGCGAATCAGTTCTAGATATATCACTTGAATACACGTTTAAGGATTTGAAAAGAGACGTGTAATCAAACAACCAATCTGGACCCACTCTGGCATCTGTCTCATTTTCTTCCAACCAACGCACGTCATAAGATTCCACAATCTGTTTGGTTTTCTTATTTTAGACTCTATAGGCAGTGCGAGCAGCATACCCTACAAAATAACAGTCATCGACATTGGCATTAAACTTCGGGTTGGCATCTAAGTGAAGGAGGGTGCAAGGACAGCCAAATACACGGAAATGAATGACTGATGGCTTGTGTCCATAGTAGATTTCATACGGAGTTTTCATCTGAGCTTTGTTGATAAGTACTCGATTCTAAACATAACAGGCAGTGTTTATTGCCTCATCCCAGAAGAAAACTGGCAGCTTTGAATCACATAGCATTGTTCTTGCAGCGACTTTTAGCATTCTGTTCCGTCTTTCAGCAACACCATTTTGTTGAGGTGTATGAGCCGAACTAAATTGACGCAAAATACCCTTTTCCGCACAGAAATGATCGAGAATAGAATGCTTAAACTCTGTCCCGTTATCAGTACGAAGCGCCTTCACCCGATTGTTGGTTTGGTTCTCAACTAATACTATGAACTTCTTGATCAATTCAGAAATGCCAGCTTTGTTGGATAGAAAGAAGACCCACGTAAATCGAGAGAAGTCATCAATCACAACCAGACAGTAAGAGCTTCTATTTATGCTTAGAACATTTACTGGACCAAACAAATCCATACGAAATAATTGAAGAACCTGGCTAATTGAGTTGACCTGTTTTGGCAAGTGCGGCTTTCTATGATGCTTTCCTTGAGCACACGACACACATTTCTCAAACGTAATGAAGTCCTTGACGGGCAGCCCACGGACCATCTCATTCTTCGCAAGACGATTTAGGTTCTTGGCGTTAGCATGACCTAATCTTCGGTGCCACAGCATGGCAGTTTGCTCAGAGATCTTGGAGAAAAGACACGTAACTTGTTCTGGAAGATTGCTATTCATATCGATGATATAGGCGTTCCCATCCCTTTTTGATTTTACAAGAATCCATTCTTCTGGGGTGACAAAGCCTGGCTTTAGAATCATGTATTCCTTGTCATTGAAATGCGTAGAATAGCCCTTGTCACAGATCTGAGAAACGCTTAACAGACTATGTTTCAACTCGGGAGAAAAATTGACGTTTTCGAAACTTAGAACTCCATTTGAGACGGTTCCTCTTTGAGTGATTTTACCACCATCTCCACCCGTAAAAGAGATATATCCCCCATTAAATGATTGAATGTTGTGCAGTTGGGCGATATCTCCCGTCATATGCCGGGAACAACCGCTGTCGACGAACCAGGGTCTGACGACATTTCCCCGCAACTGTCCCTGCAAAATGTGCGGGTTTAATTAGATTTGGGCACCCAGGTCATCACCTTCCTGGTTGATCCCGATGCCTTTTTAGTGTTATCACATTTAAATTTTTCTGAGGACACAAATGATGTATTGGGAGTAGGTTTGGGCAGCCATTTATAATTATGTTTTCTAAATGTCCTGGTTGATTTAGAAATTGAGTGTTTATCAGTCTGCTTAAGGCCTGTGTGACTTAGACCGGAGTTGGTTGAAGACCCAATGTGGCTTTGTGAAGAGCTTGACCTTGGCTTGGTTGTGCTCGTTTTTGGCAGACTGCCTGGGACATGGTGATGAAAAACCCTTTTATGTCTTTGAAAGACAGCTCGTTTTTTATTCCGTTGATCTGCCCAATCATCATTTCGAGAACGACTTCTAGAGGAGTTTCTATTTAAAGACCTTCCTCTGAACTCGTTCTCTCCTCTTGGAAGATTATAACTCACAAACATACGATTTTGACAATTTCTATCAATATGACCACTAGTACCGCAGTTAAAACAAATCTGCTTATTATTGTTATAGCTTGCACTGCATTAATCAGATTTGTTTTCCCTATCTGCACCCTTGCTTTTCTCACAAGAACAAGCAACATTATTAGGTTGTGAGGCGAGTGAGGGTGCATTAGATGGGGAGGGTTGTGAGACTAGTGGTGTTTCAACATCTTTATCACAAACTGTCACACCCCAAAACCGGAACGGCGGAAACGTTCTGGGGTGGATGACGTCATGTCAAGTATCACAACACAAGCATTATAGTAATCAAAGTACAACAAAACATTGCATTAATAGTAATAGTTTTACATGGTTTACATTACCATACATCAAAGTAATACAGTAAATATAATAAGTACAGCATGGTACTAAGCTATCTTCATCAACAGCTCCGAGGATGTACCTGTCTAATGCTGACCTGAGAATACAAGTTACTTGAAAAGCGAGTATCAGCATTTTTACAAATGCTGGTGAGTTCATAAGTATTTAGTGGCATTTTATTCAAATAACTTAATAAAAGTGGTAGTTTCAGAGTATCCATTACATTAGTGTCTTTTCCAGAAAATCCTATATTTTCTTTAATAAAAGCAGTCTTCAACCAAGACTGAACGGAGTTATGTGGTAAAAAGTAGTTTTCCCTTAATCGCTATCATCATGGAAATACAGGATTTGATTATTAAAGAAAGCAAGAGGAATCAGGGAAAATAACATATGCCTCAGCAGTGAGGACTGCTGACTAAGGCAAAAGGAATCATAGACTCCAGGAGAGTGTCGAACAAACGACACACCTGGCTCAGTCTAACAAAGAGAGACACAGACCCCAGACGGTACCAAATGAAAGGTACGGCTAGCAAGGTCTAAAAGCAGTGTGACTCTGAGAGTGGGTTTTCAGCATACAGTGTAAATTGCTGGTGAAATACCGTTACCTTAAGGCCATGAATTATAAGGTAACCTAGGATACTCGTAACCATACTAACCGACACTAGAGTACCTGATGCCCTGCAAGCGTCTATAAAATATGAAATTTGTCACCCTTTGGCTTGGTAGGCCGTGGACTGTAGCTAGCAGTTAGGGTGCGGGGGTGTCAATCCCGTATAGATCTATACACACAATGTCCGCTCTCCCTACAGGAGACTCTGGTTACCAACTAGACGACGGGGAAGGCCATGTCCCGAAGATGCATCCCAAATAATGGGTAGTGGGTTTCCAATGTAAGTGTTGAACTAGAGGTAGAGACTCATAACTGAACTGACTAGAGTAAACCTTATATGGCTATGCTCGTATACATAATATATAACTAATGAATCAAACGTCCTTCGGATGGGCATCCGATCCCACCAGACCACATCTCAACGAAGAAAAGGAAATAGGGCAGACAAGCCTTCCTAAGTCCTGCAATCATTATTTATATGCATCTATACAAGCACAGACATACATCTAACTACGTTTGAGTGTGTAACAAGTGGAATCATATCGTGAAGTATAACCAAATCGTGATGTATAACCGAATCGTATGTAATAACTGAATCGTGAAGTATAAGTGTATAGTGTGGAATAACCGAATCATGAAGTATAAGTGTTACCAAATATAAGTGTATCACGAAGTAGAAGCGACAACAAGTGAAGTAGGAGCGTATCGAGTATAAATGAAGTAGAAGCGATATCAAGTATAAGTGAAGTAGAAGCGTATCACTAAGTAAGAGTGTAAACAAGTATAAGCATTTAACTAAGTAGAAGTATCCACTAAGTAAAAGTATAACAAAGCAGTGGTATATAACGAGTAGGGTATTAAAACATGGAAGGAAAACTTTATAATTAAGAAAATCACGACAGGGTATTCTTTTCTAAAATAAGTTTGAAAACCTTTGGAAAACTCTCATAAATCTGTTTTAAATGAAACATTGATAAAACAACATAAGTAAAAGATTTGAACAAGTGAAAACATTTTAGAAAACCATTTATAGTGTCATACCCGGTAAAACAGTTTACAGTGTAATAATCCTTGTGCATGCGGGTTATCAATCACATGTGATTGATATGATAACTGGCATGTTTAACTTGTATTCCCCCCTATAAAACATGTGAAAACATTTAAAAGGTTCATTCAGGGGTTTGAACTCACCTGGTGTAAGTGGATCCGACGAAGGTGCCGGTATAGGATGCTAAGTGTCCAGTGAGGACTTGACCACACGTGAGAATCCTATTTAACATGTAATGATATATTTAAGTATCTAGTTAGTCATTTAATAACTAATTAAGCAAGTAAAGATGTCATGCGACATAACACTTTTCTACAAGTGCTAGAAATGTCCCGGGTAGCATAGGAGGTGTGTAGGGACTCACCTTGGAGTTTACTCCTCAAATAAAGACCCTTATGGGTGTTTATGGTTTCAAGACCCTTTCCCCCATGATTTTACGGCCGTAAAATCATGGTAGTAGTGTCATGGGATGCTTAAAGGTCTTAACTCACTCATGGAGTCATGCTAGAGTTGAATCAAGGGCTAAGGAAGTGATTGGGACTCAAAATGGGCACCAAATGGAGTTTACGGTCCAGAGTTTACTCCTTGAGGAGTTTACGGCCGTAAACACAAGAGTTTATGGTAGTAAACTCATGTTGACCCATTCCTTTGGTTGTTTGGTGGTTCTAACTCATGTAGGTAAGGTTCTAGTGGCTTTTAGAGGCATATGAAGGTGTTTAGGGCACTTAAACACCTTGGAAAGGTGTTTGCGGTCTAAGGAGATATACTTGGGGAGTTTACTACCTTAAACACATGAGTTTACGGCAGTAAACTCATGTTAGTCCCTAAATCATGCGTTTTTGTGGTTGTAGGTTAAGCATACGAAGTTCTAGGTCCAATTCCAAGCCATACGAAGTGTTAAAGTCACTTTAACACCCTTTGGGGGTGTTTATGGTCTAAGTTTGGGTGTTTACGGTCCAAGAACCTTCTTGGGCCTTAAACTCATGTGTGACATGATTTTTTATGCTTTGGTGCATAAAATGAGGGAAAATGAGGTTCTATGCACTCGAGGAAGTTCATGGAAGCCCTTGGAGGTGTTTGAGGGGTAGTTTGACACTTAAACAAGTGTTTAT
Source organism: Lactuca serriola (assembly GCF_051521515.1). Classification (NCBI taxonomy): domain Eukaryota; kingdom Viridiplantae; phylum Streptophyta; class Magnoliopsida; order Asterales; family Asteraceae; genus Lactuca; species Lactuca serriola. The sequence continues at coordinate 194,752,964 of NC_136411.1, forward strand.
GGTCCATGCACATGGTTTTACGGTCCAAGAACATTCTTAGACTGTAAGCTCATGTTTACTCCCCATTTGGTCCGATTTTGGTGTTCTAAGTCCTTTCGGGTAAGCATCTAAGCCATTGCTAAGCATGAGAAGTGGTTTGGGAGGGTTTTGAGCATAAAAACCCTTTTATTAGTGTTTACGGTCCATGAAGGTGTTCATTGCCCATAAACTCATGTTCTTGGGTTTTCGGATGACTAAGTCTCGAATTTGCAAGCTAGGTAAGTTAGATAACAACTAGGAAAGTTTACTTATCGATTTGGAGCTTGAATGGGTGATTTTTGACCAAAACCCGTTTGTAGAGAGAGAGAGTAGAGAGAGAGAGTGTCTAATGTGGTAAAAAGGTGGGAGTGAATCCCACTCCTCCCTTATATAGTGTGGGGTTTATGGCCTGGCTGGGGTTCTCCTGAAACCAACCGCGAACGGGTTTTTCACCACTTCCTTAATCACGGCGAATTTTAAAATTATACCGCCTTAATTTTTTTTTTCGCTTGACGAATATTATTTAAAATATTCCAACGGGTTTAATTCCGGTCAAAAAATATTTTCTAGATGAATTTGACTAATTTTTGACGTAACTAATTTCGACGTTAATTTTTGAAGTTAACTCCGACGTTAACTTCGACGTTAAAACTAATGGAAATTTTTGGGTTGTCACACAAACATTAAAATTGTCAACCACAAAGTTCAAACCAGACTTTTTCAAAACATTCAAACTAGTGTCAGAAGTCATAAAAAAACCATCACAAAAAACATTGTCTTTAGAAATATCAGAAAACGTATTGTCTTTATTAAAAACTAAAGCTTCAGGTTTAGACTCAATTTTATTTTTAGAAACAGATCCTTCAACTTCGTGCTTTGACTGATTCAAGGATTGATCTGCAGGAGAAGTAGAAATGTTAGTACTTTCAACATTAATAAATCCTCCCAAAATAAAACCGGAGGGCTTGCCATAAACCATAAATGATTCATTGGCAATCTCTTCTTTGGACAAAGGCTTGGACACATGTGAATGATTGAAGGGAGGGGGTACATGATTATACCCTAGACCTTTCGATTGATTCCTTTTAAACTGAATGCTTTGGTCTATCATATTTGCAACCACCTCACTTGAGAAATCATATTTTCTAACATCAAGTTTGGCGGTTTCAGACTTTCCTTTCAAAGATTCAACTTCAGCCACTAGCTCAGCATTTTGTTTGACTACAAAATCATAGTTTTCACATTTGTTACTGTAGTCTTCCTGGAGTCTCCTAAAGTCCTGAATTTTCGTTTCCAATTGAGCTTTGAGTGGTTTTTGTCCTTTTCGAAGTTGGTACCCTTCATATCTAAGGTCTTCTACGTCTCTTATTAATTTTTCATTAAGTTCACGAAGAATCCTAAGATTTTCTACTTCATTGCCTAATGTCTCAATTTTGTCATGTAAAGTTTTTACATAATCGATACAAGCCTTAGAGCATGATGGGAGACTTACCTTGGACGAATTAGGTTTCTGAGAAGACGATACCATCAAAGAAAATTGTAGCTCCATCACACTATCTTCAGCTGCTACAATCCCTGGTGGAGCATCATCCCTTACCTGTGCCAGATGAGCATTTTCTGGTCCAGATAAGTTGAGAGCTTGTATTTGATCATCCCTATCGAAAGATTGCGCAACCATAGCCTTTTCATTCTTTGCTTGACCACTGCTTCAGATGTTCCCAACTACAACCATCGTTATGTCATTATTAGCCCTTCTATCAGGATGTGGGCAATCACGAGCAAAATGCCCTGGCTCATGGCAATTGAAGCACCGAAGCTTTCCCTTGTTGAATCCAACCTTCTTATCAGCGCTCATTCCCTAATTATTCTTCTCTGTCTGTTTGGCAAACTGTTTTGCTCTAAATACTGCCATGGCAATTTGCCATGTGATGTCCATTTCCTCAACGTCCTCCAGATGGATTTGATCAAGATCTGCAAATGACAATTGAGGTGGAAGCTCCCCAGCTACAAGTGCATTGTAGCAATTTACTAGCCCTGCTGCAAAGACAAGGTTTTCATCACCCTCCTTTCCTTTTGAAGAAGAGGCCACATTTGAAGATGGAGCAGTTTGAGTAGACAGGAATGATTGACTTTGTGGATAGGGCATGACTGGTGCAGAGGAAGATAAACCTACAAAGGAATAGGAGAGAGAAGAAAGAGCATTGTTAGTTGAAATGCCAAGGTTGGCAGTTGAGTAGGAGTTCACATGATTGATCTGTCGCTGCTTGTCATCAATATCACATGCTTTGATGACAGCCATCACTTCAGCTAGAGAAAGGTGATTGAGATCCTTAGTCTTTTTAATGACAGCTACATTCATGTACCAAGATTTTGGGAGGGCATTTAGCAGCTTCTTATTTATTTATGACTTTGTATAGAAGATCCCTGCCACAGTCATTTCCGTATTAAGAGTCATGAACCGCTGCAGTTGAGCCTCAAGAGTCTCTCCAATCACATAATTAAACATGTTGAATAGTTGCCTCAGCATATCTTGGCGACTCTCTCGCATGTCCTCATTTCCCTCATATACCTCAATAAGGGCTTCCCACAGTGCTTTAGCAGAAGTATACTCTCTGAACCCATGAGCAATGTCTGGAGATAGGGCCATAGCCAAAATGGCCAATGCCTTTTCCTATTCTTCTACACTCTCAAAATCTTCATCAGTGTAGTTTTCAATTTTCTTGTCAACCACCTGCCCCCCAACTGTAGTGGTGATTCTGACTGGATCCTTTATGACACATTTCCAAATCTTGAAGTCTTTGATCTTTATGTATTTCTCAATTCTATATTTCCACTCAGGGAAACCATTAGCGGACATAAGCGTTGGAATGCGCGTGGTGGTGCCCATTACAGCGTCGAGTTCTTGATATTGGTTGTGATTTTGTGATTCCATTTTATTTAAGTTTATTTTCAGAAAACGTTTGCTGCTTAAAAATAATGAACTTCCGAAATTTAGTTTAGTGTCGAGCAAAAATTGATTTACTGTCGAAAAATGATTGCGGCCGTAAACTCCTTGTTTACGGTCGTGAACTCAGTAAAGTTTCAAAAAATTTCAGTAATTAAAATTTGGTCTTCAATATTCACTGTCGAAAGAAAAAAAAACTTTGTTTATTTTAATTAATAATTTTTAATAATTCAATATGGTTAAATATGGTCTTTAAGATTAGCAGCCTTATACCAAAACTCGATTCACTGTTAAGGAATTCCGATTGCGGTGGAAGAACTTGAAGAGCTTGCGGCCGTGAACTCGGTGTTTACGGCCGTAAGGTTGGACCGAAAACTCTTAAATTTCAGATTTCGACTGAAACAAAAAACCCTTTTTCGCTGTGAAGTACGATTAGCACAAATACGCAACTGTAAAATGCCTTTGACGCTGGTCTCGCTCTGATACCAATTGTAAAGTCCAAAATCGGATCTACCAATGATCAAAAGCAAATAACAACCACACAATACGAAATAATAGGCAAAGAAGTAAAAAACCAAGCATGCATACGCTTTATAGCCTTAAAACGTATGACACAACTTGGTGGAACTGGAAAATACGAAAGGCATCAACAACTTAAAACATCTGACACAATTCTCTATATATAGACCTTAGGACCATGAGGAGTTTACGGCTGTAAGGAGTTTACGGCCGTAAACTCTATTACAACTGCAAACTAAACAAAAACGTTTTTCATACACACACCCTATCACTAACTCTTATACCTAGACCAAACCATTATTCTAGGCCCTTCAGTGGCGCCAAATCTTGAGGGCGAATACCACTGCCTCTAACTCCAAATCAAGGGTGGAATACCTCGTCTCATGAGGCTTTAGCTGCCTCGACTTATATGCTATCACGTGACCTCTCTGCATCAACACTGCACCCATCCCTGAAATGGACGCATCACAATAGACTACAAAGTCCTCCACTCCCTCTGGAAGGGCTACCACCGAAGCTTCGCATAATCTCTAGCGAAGAATCTCAAAGGATGGTTTGTACTCAGGCCCCCAAACAAAAGTAACGCCCTTCCAGGTCAATCTGGTGAGACGAGCCACAATCTTGGAGAAATCTTTGATAAATCTCCGCTAGTAGCCGGCCAACCCAAAAACCTCCTGATCTCAGATGGGGTTCTCGGCACATCCCACCACATAACTACCTCAATCTTGGCTGGATCGACTAATATCCCATTCTAAATAACGAGATGTCCCAGGAACTGGACCTCTCGTAACCAGAAACCACACTTGGAGAATTTGGCATACAACCTCTCCGACCTCAATACCCCAAGAACCTCTCGCATATGCTCCTCATGATGCTCTCTGGACCTCGAATACACTAAGATGTCACCAATGAACATGATCACCGATCGGTCCAACATAGGCCTACACACCCGGTTTATGAGATCCATGAATGTTGTCGGTGGGTTGGTGAGCCCTAAAGGCATCACCACAAACTCGTAATGCCCATAACGAGTTCTAAAGGTTGTCTTCTGGATATCTTCCTTGCATACTCTCATTTTGTGATATCCAGATCTCAAATCAATCTTGGAAAACCAAGATGCCCCCTGCAACTGATCAAACAAATCGTCAATCCTCGGAAGTGGATAACGGTTATTGAACGTCAGTTTGTTCAACTCCCGGTAATCAATACACATCCGGTGTGAACCATCATTTTTCTTGACAAAGAGAATTGGCGCTCCCCACGACAAGCTACTTGGTCGAATAAATCCTTTCCACAACAGCTCCTGAAGCTGTGAGCACAACTCTTGCATCTCTGGTGGCGCAAAGCGATAAGGTGCCTTGGTGATAGGCGCCGCTCCCAGAACTAAATCAATCCGAAACTCCACTTTCCTCACGGTAGGCACACCCGACAACTCCTCGGAAAAGATATCATGAAAATCGACCGCTATCGGAACCTCAAAGATAGAACCCGACCTCTATGAAACAATCCGCGTATCAATCACATACGCCAAGAAACCCATATAACCCTATTGTAAACTCTGCCTCGCCCTGGCAGCAGAGCAGAAGGCTGACCCAGATCTGGTACCCTCACCATACTTTATAAGCACTCCCCCACTAAAGTCTCGTATACTCACCAACTGACGCTCGTAGTCGATCACTACTCCAAAACGGCTCAACCAATCCATGCCTACATTGAAACAGGCATCACCCATCACAAATGGTACCAGATCAATCGAAAACTCGACACCAAAAATCTCCAGCACACATCCTTGGAACACATCAGTAGCAAAAACCGCATGCTCATCAGCTATGCAAACCCGAAAAGTTCGCCTCATGTCGGATACTGATGTGACGACTAAAAGTTATAGACACGAAGGATCGAATCACACCCGAGTCAAATAACACTAAAGCACGTATAGAAGTCACAAGAAATGTACCTAAATATAGCGCGGAATAATCACAACAAATCTAGAAATAAATAAATAGGAAAAGGAAAATACGTACCAGCCACGACATCAAGTGCTGCGCAGACCTCCTTTGTTGTCGGCTGAAAAGCTCTCCCACGAGCCCTCAGAACCTTGTCGTTCACCGGCCGAACATCAGTAGCATGCAAAGAAAAAGGAGTGGAACCCTGGGCTCATCCATGAATGAGCTGAGGATGCTCAGCCTTCCAACGGCCGGTCTGATTGTAGTGAAAACAGACTGAAAATCCCTTGGGGCAATCCTTCACCATATGCTCCTCCTTGCCACATTTGTAGCAAATCACCGCCCGACAAGATCCCTCATGACTCTTTCTGTACTTGCCACAAGTGCGGACCTTCTGGCTTCCTGATCTCGAATCAGCGGGCTTAGCCCGCTTCGTTGCCGGCTGCGACTGTGCCGACCTCCGGTCCCTCTACTGAGACTCTGCCTCCTCCTTGGTCTGAGTCTCCAGGTCGATCTCCCTCCTCATGGAATTTGCCTGAAGCTCAGCAAATGTCCGATAAGACGAGTTCTCCATGAACTCTCGAATATCCCTCCTCAGGATGATCAAATACCTGCTCATGTGTGCCTACTCAATAAACATGTGTTTAGGGCAGAACAACACCCTCTCGTGAAACATCTGTGTAATCTCAATCACTGACTCTGTATTCTGCTTGAGAGACAGAAACTTCTAGGCCAACTGTTCCCTCTCCACCGGGGGAACATACTCATATCGAAACATTGATGTAAACCTCTCCTAAGTCACTACAGTGTGCTCTGCAGGAATAAAACTGGCTGCCAGATACTTCCATGAGTCCTTCGCTCCCAAGCGAAGTTGGTTCAGTGCGAACCGTACCCTCAAATGCTCTGGACATGAACAAGTGTAGAAACACCCCTCGATATCAGAGATCCATCTCATTGCAACAATCGGATCCTGAGTCCCATCAAAATCTGGTGGTTTCATGTTGCTTAACTCCCAGTACAACAACGAGTCACCCCCATGTGGCCTGGCAGCAACAACAACTGTTGTGGCTGCAAAAGCAGCCGCCTCAGAAACTGCAGCATATCGCTCGTCAAACGTCTCGATCATGGTGGTCTTAATAGACAAAAACATCTCTGAAATAGCCTCTCGTATGGCTGTGGGCACCTCATCGTGAATCATCCTACGAATCTCCTCATCGCTAACTCCACTGCTCTCTTGGGTGTGGCGTGTACCCACCATGAAGTCTCAAAAACACAACACAAAATCATCAGTGACTTGCTCCAGCATACTCACACTCGACCACTCATCGATACTTGTTCCTTAGCACCATAAGGATTCTTACTTTGATTGCATACAAACCGGGTGCTTTCAGTAGTACGGGCCTAGTACTACCTTCCACACCCCATCTGTAGTCACCCCAAGTGCTCCTCCTAGGATTCTAATTTACAAATACTCTATATCTCACGAATCACAGACTACTCTCTCAGAAGACCCCTCTTAGGATCATCTAGGCATCTCATCCTAGATTATCGCCTGACTTAGAACTCAACACATACTCAAAACAAATAACAGATAACACTAATCAAAAGCATCTCCTAGGCTAAGGCATCACAAATCAAGAACTCTAGCCCTAGAAAATGAAATACCTAGCCTACTTTCTAGCATGCAATCCTAATAAAATATCTTATAACACAAAACTATGGGTATTTTAGGAAATCACCGTTCGGGGTCTGGTTGATTGTACACACCGCTCCAACTCGTTTTCTCTGTTTTCTCATTTTAGAAAAATCATTTCTTTTGAAATTTTTTCTCAAATCCTCAGTTTGAGTCCAAACATACCCGGAGGTGCTACCGAGTCCCTCAAACCTAGGCTCTAATACCAACTTGTAACAACGTAAATTTCAAACCAAAATTTTTCATTTTCAAACACAAATAAACACATGTCATATTTCTCAAAAATCTCAACTATCAAACATCAACACATTTTTCAAAAATTGTTTATCATAGATCCAGAATCCTCCAAAATATATCTCCAATGCGAGTGTGTGTACAAGCAAACCGGGGCCTTCCCGGAAGCCTCGGAAGTACCTGAAACACATAACACATAACACGGTAAGCACGAAGCTTAGTGAGTTCCCCAAAATACCACACACATCGCGTTAGCCACTCGAGGCTAACTCAATAAGACCCTTCGAGCAATGTATTCCAGTGGAGACCCTCCGGTCCCATAACTCGGGGGGACCCTCCGGTCCTAAATCAATAATCTCATAATAATAACACTCAGCATAAATCATGAAGACATAATGCAGAATATCACAATACACAGATAAGCACATAAGACATCTCAGTCACACAAAGATACAACTCATGGTAAGTATAGTGAGAAGACTCACCTTGCAAGAAATCAACTAATCTCGAACTCAAATCACCAATCTAACCTCAGCATAACCAATACAGAAATTATCTCTAATTAATCATGGCTCTCAAGAAGCTACACTAACCCTTCTACAAAGTCACAGAAGGGTAAAAAACCATTTTACCCCTCAATGGACATAATTTTCCACAAATTGACCAAACCCTAAAATTCAACCAAAAGTCAACGGCAGGGAGTACGTTGCACGTACCAGGTCTCTATGTTGGGTGTACTCAGCTGCCATGCAGACATCAGGGATGCGCGACCACTACGTTGTGCATACCGGGATTATGCCCATCGTATATCCCAGTTTCACTCTTCTCACACATTTGGTCTTAATCAGGTAAGACCTTGGCTTAAATCATAGATCTGGACTCCCTAACAGCTCTTACTCCATAAATTCAGTGACTTTATGCCTTTGCTTGGCTGATGTGGTCACAATCACAAAAAACATCCACTCTCTTAACTCAAAAAGCTCAAATTTCAAGCATGGTTTGATTCCAATGTCAAACACTGGATTTTTATGACACTTCACCACTAAATACACTAAAAGGGGGGGGGGGGGGGTGTTAGCCATGTCTCTAGAGTACAATATCTCATAAAATCTCCAACTTTTTGGACAAAACCCTAAAATACTCTACTAAGATGCACAAAACAAAAGAGTGCGAAAGCTTGAAGCTTTATACCTCAAAATGAAGCTCCACACTCAGATAAACTCAGATCCAAGGATAGGAATTCCACTCTGTCTTCTTCAAGGCACCTTCTTCACTCCAAAGAAACACAAGAATACTCTCAAGGCTCTTAGATGCACTCACAAACTCTAAGAACGAAAAGTAGGGTTTAGGAGGGTTCTTGTCTAAAAATGGTGGCCAGGAATGAGGCCATCATATCCTTTAAATAGGGGTCTCACCCTAAATTTGGGTTTGCAATCTGGGCCTAGTATGCCTAGCGTACCCTCTGGTACGCCCAGCATACTAGGTGGCTTCCATGTCAAATGCACGCATATGAGTACGCTGAGTGTACACTTGCGTACGCCCCACGTACACATTCAACACCTTTTCTCATAAAGGGACTAAAATGGACAAGTACTCAAAAAACCATGGGTTATGAGGTATACCTTGACTCGGGATGTTACACATCCTCTACTTACTAAAATAAGTCAGTTCAAGAAATCTTCATTACCATGTATGTGGAACTTCCTTTTTGGAATTTTTCCTCGACGCTTGATAGGTCGAAGTGTGGGGTTGGATAAGGGATGACTTGAAATCTATGCCATGGTTGTTGATATGTAGTATGATTTACATGTTGAGTATGCTACTTTTCTATGGGAGGAACTTGGAGTCAAAATCTCACACACGAATGTTGCAAAATGGTGTTTCTTGTGCACAATATTAGTCCAATATATGTACGAAAAGGAAGGTATTTTGGTACATGCTGATGTTTCTACTGATGAGTTTGGGATTTATCAACATCCAAAGAATGTTGAAGATGAATCTGAAGTATTTCCAAATGTTGCAAGGTTTATTTACCAAAAGGAATTAGAGGGACTTCGTAACATGGCAAAAGTCGAAAGAAACCTTCAAAGGTTGAAAAACCTAAAGTAGTTCCTAAGGGGGTTGAGAAAGTCGTTACAAAGCCTATTACCGAGCATGTTCCTGAACCAATTGTACAAGATATTCACAAATAGGTGGTCCCTTCGAAAACTAGTGTTTTAAAACGGATGAAGAAGCCTGCACACAGACCTCGTCATTCACCAGAGTCAAGGGTCGATGTTGTGGACCAGTCTCTCTCTTCACCAAAAGGGGATTTTGTAGCAAAAATTCAAAAGATTCAAAAGCCTTAGCTTAATAGAAAGGGGTGATTATTCGTGAAATCACTGCTCCGGTTTCTGCAGCATCAAAGAAACGAAGAGCTCATGAATTGGTGAAAAAGATCAAAACGAAAGAAAAGGTATTGGAAGGTCCTCTCTATGAAGTTGTTGTCGAGACTGATTTAGAAGGTAATGAATCTCCTGTTATAAAAACTCATTTTGGCATCGATTCACGTCATAGGGATTCGTCAGGCAAGTCGAATTTCGAGGCGACTGGTAGTCTTAGTGGCTCTAGGAAAGCATCTCATGTGGATACATCTATTAATCTGGGTGATTCATGTATTTTATCCATCTCTGAGAATACTTCGGTCATACCAACCAAATTCTCGTTTGCCAAGTCCAATTCAGAGGAGGTACAAACTTCTGGCATCACTATGGACATATCTAATATGGACACAAGTCTCAACATGGGTGACGGGCTGTCGACACACGAAGCCGACGATATTTCGAGTGCATCTATTTCATCCGTTCATGTTTCTATCATTGTATCACCCACATTCGAAACCAATGTTATGGATATCTCTACATCGTTCCCATGATTCATTTCACCAAGTCCTACTTCATTACCTGCTTCCAACATATCGTCAACTTTTTCGAATATCATGGATCAGCCTATCACTTCTCTATTTCCTTCTCAATCATCTGATGGTCCCAAGTCTAGTTCAAAGGTTGAACAATAAGATAATGATTACATGGTTGCGTTTGGTGATCTTCAATTCGTTCTTGGGGAAGAGAATATTCCTGATCATATGTCGATGTCAGGAAAACAATTCAAAATCATGAATCGCAAGTTGAATTCCTTGCTTTAGATTCAAGCAGATAAGGGAAGTCGTAATTCTTTCTCAGTCATTGAAGTTGATTTGATGTTAAAATCTCAAGAACATCGATTGAAAACTCTTATGGAATAGATTGATACAAAGACTGAAGACCGTTTGAAGCGCCAATCTGAATTTTTTGTTCATGAGGTAAAAGAATTAAGGCCAGTAGCTAAAGAAAGGCACATTCTCTTTGTTCAAGCATATAAAAGAGTGTAGGAAGATGTAAATTTTAAAATTGAAAAACTTCTAACTGAGCTGTACAAGGAGATTTCTACACTTTATCAGAGTTACTCTAATCTTCATAAGAAAGTTGATATTATTGCATATATTGGGACGAAAGTTACGGAGTCATAAAATTTCTTCTTTCCAAGGTTTATACACAGTCAGAATCTGATTCCCATGGTTTTGCTAAAATGGAGGAATTACTGGGTAGTTTGAAGGTGTTGGTTTCACAAATTATAATTTCTCATTCCTCTTCAGTTTCACAAGAAACCTTGTTAAGATTATTTTCTTCGTTGGAGTCCAACTTGAAGGCTGAACTGGCTCATATTCTCAAGTTGGCAAATTTGATGCCTTCGGATGCCCCACCTGTTAAAACAGGGGTGCAAGGGGGAAAAAGGTTGGTGGTTCTGGGTTGTCAAAACTTCTGATGGTGAAAAAGTTTTTTGGAAAGTTAGTACTCAAATTCCTACTTCGATCCCTACTTCTATGTCAACTGCATCAAGTAATATAACTTCGAAGCCTTTAACTAAAGGTATTACTATTGGTTCATCTGTTGGTGGATCAAGTTCGAAGCCATCTTCATCAGTTGAAGGAAAAGGGAAAGGTATAAAATTTGAGCCAAGTAAAGAGTAGAAGAAGATTTCCTTTGAAAAACAAATTGAAAGACAAAGGAAAATTCAGAGTATTCTAAGATTAAGGCAAGGAGACCCAGCTGGTCTTGAGAAGGGTGACCCAAAAAACCCTTACAACTATGAAACCATCGAGCAAATCTGTGCACTTGGATAGATGCATGATTTTCTGAAAGGCCCAAAGAAGAGTTATGAAATAGAAAATTCAAACTTCAACCAACTGGATTTTCCTATCAACCACATGACATTCGTTTCAGCACGGTATCAATTAATAGACAAATTCGAAGACAAAGAAGAGTTCAAGAAGCTAAAAATGTTGTTTTAAGCTATACTTGGAAAGAAAGAAGATGAGATTTGGTCATTAGTAAAGATTTTTAAGGTGTTGGGTATAACAAAGGATCAACTATTCGAAGGGTTATTGTAGAACTTTTCTTTTCACGTAGTTCGTGTGACCTCCCCAAAATCACGACCAGAAAAGACCGTTTTAATTTATGCTTTTAAAATAGTTTCAGAGTAAAACCATTGATTTTAAAGAGTTGCGGAATTTGTTCCCAAAATGAAATATGATAAAAATGAGATTTACCATAGCATTTCTTAAAGAAATGTATTTTCATTGTATAACAAAACTCGGGATGTCGTGTTCCGATAAACAGACCAAAAGCAAAAACATTACATTACAGACCTTACAACTGTTATATAAAACAACAGGTCTATAATCCAAAAATAACTTGACAGGTCATCCATCTTATTCCCCCGCGACACTACCTGTAATACAAATAAACTGAGTGGGTCAGGCTTGGGAGCCTGGTGAGCATATAGGGTTTTCAACCCGCAGTAAATAATTATATTTAATTTCACCAACCAACAATAACCCGATTACCCAATCCCGTTATCCTCAATTTACGTCCCTAAAACAACATCCATCTCAAGGGACCTAATCTAGGATTTTCATCGGGACGTACATTACTACAAAGGGGTTTCCTCAACAATAGATGTCCTAAAGGCAACAATGAGGGGGATAGAGTACTCCGGTGAACACATCGTTCACAAACACCTATATGTTATGAGCCTGTTAGCGTTCCACATGACTGTCTAGAAAGAGTTTGTGGTCGTTATCCATACTCCGCTGAATAGATATATCAACAACAACAACATCGAGGCATCTCATATGTTTATCACACATCAACTATCTAACCATGTTCCACCCAACATCTTAGTAGATAGGAATATATATTTTTATACATAGTTTATGTAACGACCCAAATTTCAAGCATGAAATTTCATTTTTGAACTACTATAATTAATAAACATTTTACCAAAAACATTGTCGATAAAACATCTCATTACAAAATCATCATGTTGTGTCCCAAACCATAACATCAAAAGTAATGAAAATCAGAGTACGGTCCCATAGACTCCATGCAGAAACCAAGTGTGTGTGTGTGTGATGCGTTGCTACCCCGTCGGCTCTATCCCCTTCGACGAATAGGTACTCGAAACCAAAACATAAATTGTAAGAACAAAGCTTAGTAAGTTCCCCCATCATACCACATACCATACAATATCATCAGTATCTTTTAACCAGTAACCTTCATCAGTATTTTTCAATCGGTAACCATCATCGGTATCTTCCAACTGGTAATCATCATCGGTATCTTTCAACCGGTAACAGTCACCGGTATCTTTCAACCGGTATCTGGGGACTATTTTACCCCCTATCACTAGCATGCAACAACAGATGTAAAAACACAGTCAAACATATCCAGGTACCGACCTACCCCTAGGTCCTAAGGACCACTGTTAGGGAAACTAATCCCTACTACATACATAACATGTCATATAGATAAATCTCATAACCAACACATAAACAGAACAAGATAATTATCACAAAGACCATTATCTTCTAAATACGACATTTTGGTGGGCCGGCATTGTGGCCTTAGATCCACCCCTACAAGAAGGTAAATCACCTCAATGTCGTTCAGTGCTGAATTAGCCATGGTGCACAAGTCGACTCCCTACGACTCCTCGCTCCCTACACGAAAACCGTCAAGTCAACACAAATCACATACAACCCTAGACAGGTTCAGTCCAAGTTCAGTCAAAGTCAACATTGGTCATAGTCAACATTTAGTTGACCTGACTCGCCGAGTTGGCCTACCAACTCGTCGAGTCCATGCTTCTTTAATCCCACACAAAACCCCGACTCCACTCGTCGAGTCTAGAAAAAATCAACAGGTTCTCCTCCAATCATAACATCAGGACCATCTTCATCCGACTCGCCGAGTTCCTTCTTGAACTCGTCGAGTTCATCTCCAACTTAAGAACTTGTGCAATCTATGACTCGCCGAGTTGTATGAACAACTCGTCGAGTCCATCTTCAAAGATTGGGAGATTGCTATCGAGTCGTCGAGTCTCCTCATACCACTCACCGAGTCCCATGGCTTTCAGGTCCCTTTTCGCGTCTAAACCCACAAGGGACTACCTTCCAAACACTTACCCATTCACAGAAAGGGTTTGGTGCATAATGGTCACCCACTCGTCGAGTGCCAAGAACAACTCGCCGAGTCCAACCTTGACTAATTCCATGCAGTCGATTTAAATGAGGTCGAACACACCAAAACCATAGATCTAGCCTCCTAATGTCCATTTTATACGTAATGTTCCAAACTTGATGCACATGCATGGGGTTTTTAGCTCAAAAATCCATATAAAGTGTCCTAAAATGTGCATGGGGCTCTCATGGCTCTAAAGATGGCACCTTTATGCCATGAGACCCCTCTTAAGGCCCAGATCTGATGTCAAAACTCACTCAACACTTCCAAATCCGAAAAATGACTTAGAAATCCAAAGAGATCCCAAGTTAAAGATGAATAACCACATAGATGAGTCAAGACAGGGGCATTATAACTTGAAGCTGTTGGAAATGAAGTAAGAGCTCTGGATCTATAAGCCCAAACTCGATTCCCAAGCTTCTTTCTTCCTTCCAAGCTTTACAATGCACCTAAGAACACCGAAAATGGCCTTAACTCACACAAAAACGGATAGGGTTCGATATGAAGCTTTCCAGAGAGTTTTGGGGAGAAGGGAGGCTGATTTAAGTTATTTATATAGGGTGCAAACCCTCAAATTTAGGGTTTCACTACCCAGCACCTATTCGCCGAGTTAGCCTCCCGACTCGTCGAGTTGGTCACTTAAAATGACCGCAGCCACGTCCTTACTCAACGAGTTGATCCTCCAACTCGTCGAGTCCCAGAGAAAAATACATATATTGAAGAAAACATACCAGGTGTTACAAATCTCCCCCACTTATTTTAGACTTCGTCCTCAAAGTCTGCCGCTTGATCCTGAAAAAGCTCTAGGTAATTCTCCCTCATCTCGTCCTCCGGGTCCCAGGTCCATTCCGAGCCCTATCGATGCTGCCACTGAACCTTTACCAGATTCACCCTCTTGTTTTGTAGATCCTTTGACTTCCTGTCAAGAATCGCCACTGGTCTCTCGATGCAGTTCAGGCTGTCGTCAACCTGAATATCCTCCAAGGGTACCACCTCTGATTCGTCCACCAAACATTACCGTAACTGGGAGACGTGAAAAGTGCTTTGAATCTAACTGAATTCGGATGGCATATCCAGCCTATACGCAACTTTGCCCACCCGGGCTATAACCCTGAAAGGTCTGATATACCTAGGCCCCAGCTTGCCCCGCTTCCTGAATCGGATGACACCCTTCAAAGGTGAAACCTTCAGGAGAACCATATCCCCGACCTGGAATTCCATGTCTGATCGGTGCTTGTCGGCATAACTTTTCTGCTGACTCTGAGCAGTCTAAAGCCTGCTTCGGACCTACTTAATCCTCTCCGTAGTCTTGAGTACCACTTCGGTACTCCCCATAACCCTCTGACCAACCTCACCCCAACATATCGGGGTCCTGCACTTCCTCCCGTACAACATCTCGAAGGCAGGACGGTCAATACTCGCGTGATAGCTGTTGTTGTACGAGAACTCAGCCAAAGGAAGGTAAGTATCCCAACTACCCCCGAAGTCTAAGACACACGCTCGCAACATATCCTCCAAAGTCCGGATGGTCCGCTCACTCTGTCCATCTGTTTGCGGGTGAAATCAATGCTAAAATGCTGACGAGTTCCCAGCTTGTCATGGAACTTCTTCCAGAACCTGGAAGTTAACCGAACGTCTCTGTCTGAAATCACCAATACTGGCACCCCATGCCGCGCCACCACCTCCCTGATATAAATGTCGGCCAACTTTTCGGCCGAAATACTCTCCGAAATCGGGATAAAATGGGCGCTCTTGGTCAATCGATCGACGATGACCCAGATCGAGTCGACTCCCTGCGAGGTCCTGGAAAGCTTTTTGATAAAATCCATCGTGATGTCTTCCCATTTCCATAGCGGAATATCCAATGGCTTCATCTTGTCGTGAGGTCTCTGATGCTCGGCCTTGACCTTCCTGTAGGTCAAGCACCGCTCTACATACCATGCCACATCCCGCTTCTTGCAGGGCCACCAATAGTCCAGACGAAGATCCCTATACATCTTCGTCGCCCCGGGATGAATGGAGAACTGAGATTTGTGAGACTCCTCCATTAGAACCTGGCGCACACCCCTGTGGTATGGCACCCACACCCTACGGTGTAGTGTCAGTAATCCTTGGTTGTCATAGTCGAAGGAAGAAACCTGCCCCACGATCCGCTCTCTCTTCCGATGTTCCTCCTTCATGGCCTCCTGTTGGGCCTCCCGAATGCGCTCCAACAGCGGAGTCACCACTAACATCCTCAGGCAGATATCCCTGATCGGCGCTGCCTTGTGGCTAATCGCATCGGCCACCACATTGGCCTTCCCCGGGTGATAAAGGATCTCACAATCGTAATCCTTTACCACGCCCATCAACCGATGTTGCGTCATGTTTAGATTCGGCTGATCCATGAGGTACCTCAAACTCTTATGGTCCGTGTACATGGTACAGTGAACCCCATAGAGGTAATGACGCCAAATCTTGAGGGCATATACAACAGCCCTGAACTCCAAATCATGCGTCAGGTAGTTCGCCTCGTGAGGCTTCAGCTGCCTTAACGTGTAGGCGATGACATGCCCTCTTTGCGTCAGAATTGCGCCCAAACCTGAGATGGACGCATCGCAATATACAACAAAATCCTCCATGCCCTCTGGCAGGGCTAAGATTGGCGCCTTGCACAATCTCTGTCTCAAAGTCTCGAATGCGGCCTGCTGCTCAGGCCCCCAACGAAAGACCATGGCTTTCCTTGTTAGCCTGGTCAGGGGTACGACTATCTTGGAGAAATCTTGGATGAATCTCCGATAGTAGCCGGCTAATCCTAGGAAACTCCAAATCTCAGATGGAGACTTCGGAACTTCCCATGTCATCACAGCCTCCACTTTGGCTGGGTCCACTGTAATCCTGTCCTAGTTGACGAGGTGCCCAAGGAACTTCACCTCGCGTAACAAAAACTCACACTTGGAGAACTTAGCATACAATTTCTCCCTTCTCAATGTCTCTAGAACCTCCCGCAGATGCTTCTCGTGCTCCTCCTACGTCTTGGTGTAAACCAATATGTCATCAATAAACACTATCACATACCGGTCTAACATCGGTCTACACACGCAGTTCATGAGGTCCATGAACGCTGCAGAAGCATTGGTGAGCCCGAAGGGCATCCCCACAAACTCATAGTGGCCATAGCGCGTCGAAACGCAGTTTTCTGCGCATCCTCCTCTCTGACCCTCATATGATGATATCTTGAACGCATATCAATCTTGGAGAACCAAGATGCTCCCTGTAGTTGGTCAAAGAGGTCATCAATCCTCGGGAGTGGGTAACGGCTCTTCACCGTTACCTTGTTCAGCTCCCGGTAACCTATACACATCCGATGCGACCCATCCTTCTTCTTCACAAATAGAATCGGGGCTCCCCAGGGAGAACTACTCGGTCTAATGAATCCTTTGTTTAACAACTCCTGCAGCTGTATAGACAATTCCTACATCTCAGGAGGAGCTAGCCGATACGGTGCCTTGGCTATTGGAGCCGCACCGGGGACTAGGTCGATCTTGAATTCCACCTGCCTCTCCAGAGGTATCCCAGGAAACTCCTTGGGAATACGTCTGTAAACTCACGCACCACGGGAACATCGCCTACCGTCGCCTAACCCGCCTCCCAGGTGTCCATAACTTATGCGACATATATTGCGCAACCCTGCTAAAGGTATCGCCTAACTCTCGTTGTTGAACATACCGCTGGTCCTTGAAGCGACCTCTCGCCCTGAACTACCAACTCTCCCCCACTTGGGGTTCTGATCCAAACTAGCTGATGCGCGCAATCTATCACTGCCCCGTTGGGGCTCAACCAATCCATGCCTATAATCACCTTGTTCCCCCTCAACGGAATAGGAACCAGGTCTACCAGGTAACACTCCTCGAACAGCCTCAAAACATAGTCCAGATAGACCTCCGATGCTTGTACCGACTGGTCATCCGCAATCTCGTCCTCTAGAGGGAAATCCAACATGCCCAAAGACTCCGGAAACTTCTTGCTAAGCGCAAGAGAGACAAATGATCGGGTGGCACCCGAATCAAACAACACCTGAACTGGGACTCCGTTCACATGGAACGATCCTAAACAAGGCACATGATATATCAAAATCACAGCGACATAATATAAAAGCACAAGGATAATAAATCATACCCGTCACCACATCGAGTGTAGCGCGTGCCTCCTCAGTTTTCAGCTGAAATGCTCAGCTCCGAACTACTGGAGCCTCCAACTTGACCTTACGGCCATCCACAACCCACCCTGTCGCTGGGGTTGGCGCCACTGCCGGCGTCGCTGTTGTTGCCAATCTATGGCAATTGGCCTTTTATGGCCCTTCTGATTGCAATGAAAGAAAATCAGGTCTGACATCTGTATCGCCGGAGTAGGGGCAGTACAATCCCTTCCAAAATGCCCAACCTTGCCGCTCTTATAGCAGCCTGAACCTGGCCCAGTGCAACAAGCTCCCTCGTGTGATCGACCACACTTCCCACATTGGTCCCGCCCTGACTGGCCTTTCGGCCTACCATCGGATCCCTTGGGCTTCTTCCTCGAAGCCCCTGCTGTCTACCCCTCCTCTGCCTTCCTCTTCCGGATGTGCTCCAGATCAATCTCCCTCTCCCTAGCCCTGGCAATCATGGACTCCAGGGTAGGGCAAGCTGAAAAACTGACATGCTCCCGGATGTCAGCTCGTAGCAACTCATGGTAGCGGGTCCTCTTCATGTCCTCATCACCCGCATACTGGGGCACCAACAAAGCCCTCTCCCGGAACATGGCGGTGATCTCCGCCACAGTCTCTGTAGTCTGTTTCATATCCAAGAATTCCCTGGCCAGCTATTGAAGCTCTACAGCTAGCGCAAACTCTGCTCTGAACCGGGTCACAAAATCAGACCATGTCATAGCCTCGATATCCGAGGCCCCCAGAGAGTCACCAACCGACTCCCACCAGTCCCTAGCTCGGTCCCTCAAACACCCTGCTGCATATCGTAGCTTCGACCCCTCGGGGCAGAAGCTGGTCACCTGTGTAGACTCAATGTCCGCAATCCATCTTCTGGCAGCAATGGGGTCCTTCGCCCTGTGGAAATCTGGCGCACCACTCCCTCTAAAGTCATTAAAGGACAGTGTGCATGATCCTGACTAGAAGGTCTCCATGTCACTCCGGAACACCCTGAGGTGATCCTTCATCAGCTCAATGATCCCCTCCTTGATCGACCAGAAGATAACCGGCGTCGCATCAAGGATACCCCTCGTGATCTCGGACGCGATGAACTCACGTAGCCCATCATCCACATGTTTGGATCCTACCCCCGAGCCCGATCCTGACTCGGATCCTGAACCTCCTGCTCCATGTCGCGTGACCACCATTATGAACAATAAACATACAAATGTCAGGGTCACATATACTTTCTGGAGGTCACACTCACTTTCCATGTTTCCCGGTTCCATCTAGGCCCTCCTTGATTCGAGTACGGATCCTCTGCTTTCAGTAGTATGGTAGGAGTCCCCACCACCTCCCCTAACTATCTTGCATATACTGTTACATATCCGCTCCTTAGTTAGTTGAAGCTGGTCAGAACCCCCATAGCACAAAGCAAGCAGCTTTCGTGCTTTGAGTAACCAAGCCAGGCATAACCTACACAGACCATCCTACTATTGACTAAACAGTCCTAGCATACAGCTCAATCAACAGGCACATAAGGCATCCTTCCTAGATCCTTAGCCCTAACTAGCGTGCAATTCTCAGAATCAAAACCATATAACATAACATAAAAAGTATGTGTATCTTGGGGAAAACTTACTTGAGCCCGGCGGATCGCACAAATCACTCAATTCGTCTTTAAAATTTATCAATTTTGATTTTAGAAAACCATTTTCCTTATAAAATATTTTAGTCCCTCGGTTTGAGTCCAGACACCCCCAAGGGTGTGTCATAATCCCTCAAACCAGGGCTCTGATACCCACTTGTAACGACCCAAATTTCAAGCCTGAAAATTTCATTTTTGAACTACTATAATTAATAAACATTTTACCAAAAACATTGTCGATAAAACATCTCATTACAAAATCATCATGATGTGTCCCAAACCATAACATCAAAAGTAATGAAAATCAGAGTACGGTCCCATAGACTTAATGCAGAAACCATGTGTGTGTGTGATGCGCTGCTATCCCACCAGCTCTTTCCCCTTCAACGAAGAGGTACCTGAAACCAAAATCGAAACTACAAGCACAAAGCTTAGTGAGTTCCCTCATCATACCACTTACCATACAATATCATCAGTATCTTTCAACCGGTAACCTTCGTCGGTATCTTTTAACCGGTAACCATCATCGGTATCTTCCAACCAGTAATCATCATCGGTATCTTTCAACCGGTAACGAACAGTGGTATCTTTCAACCGGTATCGGGGGACTATTTTACCCCTTATCACTAGCATGCAACAACAAATGTAAGTACACAGTTAGGCATATTCGGGTACTGGCCTACCCCTAGGTCCTAAGGACCACTGTCAAGGAAACTAATCCCTACTACACACATAACATATCATACAGATAAATCTCATAACCAACACGTAACCAGACCAAGATAATTATCATAAAGACCATTATCTTCTAAATACCACTTTTTGGTGGGCCGGCATTGTGGCCTTAGATCCAACCGTAACTCACATCAATGTCGTGTAGTGTCTGAACTAGCCTTGGCGCACAAGTCGACTCCCTACGACTCCTTGCTCCCTACACGACAACCTTCAAGTCAGAACACATCACATACAACCCTAGACAGGGTCAGTCCAAGTTCAGTCAAAGTCAACATTCAGTTGACCTCACTCACCGAGTTGGCTTACCAACTCGTCGAGTCCATGCTTCTCTAATCCCACACAAAACCCCGGCTCCACTCATCGAGTCTAGCAAAAATCGATGGGTTCTCCTTCAATCATAACATCGGGACCATCTTCATCCGACTCGCCGAGTTCCTTCTTGAACTCGTCGAGTTCATCTCCAACTTAAGAACATGTCCAATCTATGACTCGCCGAGTTGTATGAACAACTCGTCGAGTCCATCTTCAAATATTAGGAGATTGCTATGGACTCGCCGAGTCTGCTCATACCACTCGTCGAGTCCCATGGCTTTCAGGTCCCTTTTCGCGTCTAAACCCACAAGGGACTACCTTCCTAACACTTACCCATTCACAGAAAGGGTTTGGTGCATAATGGTCACCCACTCGTCGAGTGCCAAGAACAACTCGCCGAGTCCAACCTTGACTAATTCCATGCAGTCGATTTAAATGAGGTCGAACACACCAAAACCATAGATCTAGCCTCCTAATGTCCATTTTATACGTAATGTTCCAAACTTGATGCACATGCATGGGGTTTTTAGCTCAAAAATCCATATAAAGTGTCCTACAATGTGCATGGGGCTCTCATGGCTCTAAAGATGGCACCTTTATGCCATGAGACCCCTCTTAAGGCCTAGATCTGATGTCAAAACTCACTCAACGCTTCCAAATCCGAAAAATGACTTAGAAATCCAAAGAGATCCTAAGTTAAAGATGAATAACCACATAGATGAGTCAAGACAGGGGCATTATACCTTGAAGTTGATGGAAATGAAGTAAGATCTCCGGATCTACAAGCCCAAACACAATTTCCAAGCTTCTTTCTTCCATCCAGGCTTTACAATCCACCCATGAACACCAAAAATGGCCTTAACTCACACACAAACGGCTAGGGCTCGATATGAAGCTTTCCAGAGAGTGTTAGGGACAAGGGAGGCTGAATTAAGTTGTTTATACAGGGTGCAAACCCTCAGATTTACGGTTTCACTACCCAGCACCTACTTGCTGAGTCAGTCTGCCGACTCGTCGAGTAGGTCACTTAAAATGTCTGCAGCCACGTCCCTACTCGATGAGTTGATCCTCCAACTCGTCGAGTCCCAGAGAAAAATACATATATTGAAGAAAACATACCAGGTGTTACAATTTAAAACCTGTATAGCATTCTCATTCAATACATATCCCAAACAACAGATGAGACACATACACATAACACATATTTCTTAAAGAATAAATCATATCTATGAGATCGAAGAAAGTGAATATACATTCACACATATAACAATAAAATATACACATAACACGTATTTCGTATAAAATACTTCATAATTATGCGTTAGAAGAAGGTAACTACACACTCACTTGATCAGAAGATTATCGGACAACACTACAGCTCTAAGAGTAGTATTCTTCGGTGAAACTGGGTTCACTTCACTCAATGGGCTTCTTATTGACAAAGCTTCGGCTCGGAAACTCTTTTCTTTGCGGGATCTTCGAGCTTCAGGACTTGCTTTGGGTCTCAGGATGATACCGGGGCTTCGAGGGTACTTCTTTGCACGTAAATTGAGGTAATATGAGTGAGAGGAGAGAATTTGCGCAACCAAACTCGGCTGGCCCTTCAAATCTATTTATAGGGAAAAATTTGCCTTTGCCACGTCGTAAAGGCTAGCGCATCACTGCATGTGTCATTGCAAGTGGGTCTGACAGACTCCAGAGCTCCTTCCACGTCATGGCACTTTTACCACGTCGTGGTGGCTGACAGTTTTGGGGTTTCGCGCCCCGAACTTCAGAAATTCATAACTTTCGCATATGAACTCCGTTTTTGGCATTCTTTATATCGACGCGAAGGTGAGAATATGCTCTACAACTCTCATTTAGACTCCTTTGGCTAATTTTGACTTTATTTTTATTATATTATAAATATGTTGCTTTTGTATTATTTTTAGTAGGCCGGGACAGGTAAACTCCGTTATAAATTCATAACTTCTTCATCCGACGTCTGTTGTCGCCTATCTTTTTATCGTTTCACTACTATTAATGAGATCTTCAATTCTCGTTTAAATTGTTTCGGCTAAAAATCACTCGATCTCAAATTGAGGATTCGGGCTGCATACTACTAAGTCGAAACTTTGGAAAAATCATAACTTCCTGATACGAAGTCAGATTTGGGTATTCTTTTCATGCACGCTCTCGGTTTAACGAAACCTATGACTTTCGTTTAGATTACTAGGGCTAAATATCGCTCTATCTTAATTTTGTATTTTATGTCATTCAGCGTCGTGCCGATTCTGTCGTGAAAATTCGACAGGTCATAACTTCTTCGTTATAACTCGGATTTCGACATTCTTTATATATTTGGAAGCCTTGCTTCAACTACTACAACATTATCCATAGATATTGGCTTATTTTTGTCCTTTATTAAATTAAGACACACAATTAAGCACAAAACACATAATACTCAAATAATACATTTCTATTATTTCAAAGCGGGTTACAAAGGTTAACCTAGACTATTATATCAACATTAATGATAAGCCCAGAAACACAGGCATTACAATTCTATCAACCTTAGAATGATTCTGTCCCTGGAATCACACATAAACAAACAAATGCGGGTAGCGACTCATCATGTCACTCTCCGTCTCCCAAGTGAGATTTGGCCCATTCGTGTGTTTCCATCGGACAAGCACTAACTCGACCATCTTGCGTCGCAACTTCTTAGTCTTTCGGTCAACGATTGCCTCTGGTTCTTCAATCAACCTTTTGTTCTCATCGATTCTCAACTCCGAAAGTGGAATCATGTTGGGAACTTCTCTCGTGAACTTCCTCAAATAACACACATGGAAAGTGTTATGAATTCCATTCAGTTCTTCTGGTAGTTCGAGCTTGTAAGCCTGGTTCCCAATCCTCTGAAGAACTTTTAACGGTCCAATAAACCTTGGAATTAACTTTCGCCTTTTTCCAAATATTATAAGTCCCTTCCACGGCGAGACTTTAAGCAAAACCGAATCTCCATTTTAAAAAGTCATCGGTCTTCGCTTGTTGTCAGCATAGCTCTTTTGACGATCCCAAGCTGCTAACATTCTCTCCCTAATTATTTTCAACTTTTCAGCAGTTTGATGGACTATCTCTTGTCCCATAAACTGATTTTCCCCAGCCTCAAGCCAACAAGACGGCGTATGACACTTCTTTCCGTACAAAGCTTGATATGGTGTCATCTTAATGCTTGAGTGGAAACTATTATTGTAGGAAAATTCTACCAAAGGTAAATGTTCATCCCAATGACCTTGGAATTCCAGGGTACATGCTCTCAACATATCTTTAAGTGTTTGTATCGTCCGTTTGCTCTGACCATCAGTCTATGGATGGTAAGTTGTACTTAAACACAACTTGGCACCCAAGTCCTCTTGTAGACTTTTCCAAAATCGTGAGGTGAAACGGCTGTCACGATCTAACACAATCTTTAACGGAACACCGTGAAGCCTCACAATTTCCTTCACGTAAGAATTCGCAAGCTTATCCATAAACCATTTCTCCTTGGCTGCTATGAAATGCACACTCTTAGTGAATCGATTACGACCACCCAAATCATGTCGTGACCATTCTTTGTTCTAGGTAGTTTAGTGACAAAATCCATAGCAATGTCTTCCCATTTACCCATGGGCACATGCAAAGGTTCTAAAATCTCGTTTGGTTTATGATGTTGTGTCTTGACTCTCGCACAAGTCACACACTCGGCCACATACTTTGCAACATCAAGCCTCATCGTTGGTCACCAATAGTAGGGTTTCATGTCCCTATACATTTTAGTGCTACCGGGATGAATCGAGTACATGGCTTTGTGAGCTTCTTCCATCAGAAGATCTCCAACTCCTCCTATCTTAGGTATCCAAATCCGATCTTGGAACACCTTCAGTCCATGACTGTTTATACTGAACACTAACGTTTTGCCCAAACGTTCTCCCTTTCGGTCATTCTTCTCAGAAGCTTCCTCTTGAGCTTTCTCTATACTCTCCACAATTGTCGAGACAACTTCTATTCTCAACGCTCTTGGCCTTTTTATTTCAAGATTGACTTTCTGTCTGAGAGCATCAGCAACAACATTAGCTTTACCAAGGTGGTAAAGTATCACGTAGTCGTAGTCCTTGAGTAATTCCAGCCAGCTTCGTTGCCTTATATTCAATTCTCTCTGATTAAAGAGATATTGGAGACTCTTATGATTAGTGAAAAGTTTGCACTTCGTGCCATAGAGGTAATGCCTCCATATCTTTAGAGCAAAAACTACCGCCGCCAAATCCAAGTCATGAGTCCGGTAGTTCTTTTCATGCTCTTTCAACTATCAAGACGCATATGCGATCACCTTTTCCCTTTGGGTCAAAACACAACCCAACCCAAAACCTGACGCATCGCTACAAACAGCGAAGTCCTCAACTCCATCGGGTAGAGAAAGTATTGGTGCCTCGCACAGTTTCTTCCTTAGCTTCTCTATATCCTGCTCTCTTACTTTCAGCTGATGATATCCTGACCTAAGATCGATCTTCGAGAAATAGCTCGAACCTTGTAGTTGATCGCACTGGTCATCAATCCTCAGCAACGGATATCTATTCTTTATTATTGCCTTGTTGAGCTCTCTGTAATCGATGCACATTCTCATACTTCCATCTTTCTTCTTCACGAATAACACCGGAGCTCCCCAGGGTGATGAACTAGGTCTTATGAAACCTTTGTCCAATAACTCCTAAAGTTGCATCATCAGCTCCTTCATCTCCGTCGGTGCGAATCGGTAAGGTGTTTTTTCTATTGGTGTCGTCCCTAGTAACAAGTCTATTCTAAACTCCACTTGTCTATCAGGCGGTAATCCGGGAAGATCTTCGGGAAATACTTCCGGATAATCACACACGACAGGAATGCTCTGCATCTCCTTTTTCTCCTTCTTAGCATCGATCACGACTGCTAGATACAACGTCCATCCTTTGGCCAAACACTTTCTGCCTTTCATCAATGAAATGATTCCGGAGTCTACTCTGTGTTTATCTCCATACACCATAAATGACTCTTTCCCAGGCGGGTTTACTTTGACTATCTTCTTCTTGCACAATATCTCGGCATCATTGGCGCTAAGCCAATCCGTTCCAAGCACGATGTCGAGACCGTTAAGTTCGATAGGCAATAATTTCTCATGAAACTTATTCCCATTCAAATCAATTAAGATGTTTTTCATACGATGGCTAAAAGGTACAAACTTGTCACTAGCAACTTCGACTAATAAAGCATTATCTAGTCTATCGACAGGCAAAGCTAGTTTTCTACCAAATTCATGCGAAATAAAGGAGTAGTTGGCTCCAGAATCAAATAAATTTTGGGCAGGCAATTCGTTAACGAGAAAGATACCTGAAGCGACATCAGCTTCATTTTTAGCAGCTTCCAGTGTCATCTGGAAGGCTCTTGCCTTCGGCTTTGGCGAAATATTGGGTTTTGCTGTCTCCTTCTTTTTTGAGCAGTCCCTAGACATGTGTCCCTCCTCACCAAAACCATAGCAAACTTTCTTGGTTAGAGTGCATTCGTTGGCATAGTGCCCTACCTTTCCACATTTAAAACATGTGGCCACTACCTCACATTTCCCATGATGCTTCTTCTTACATTTGGCGCACCATTTCGCTTCGCCTCCTCCTCCTCTCGAACTAGACTTCGAGAACTTGTTTTTCTTGTTGGACCCTGAAGGTCCATCGAACTTCCTTTTCTCACCAACATCTATCCTTTCCAGACCCTTTTCCTTCTGCTGAGCCTCCACATTCTTAGCTGCTCAAACAGCTGTTTTCAGAGTGGTTGCCATCTTGACTGTCGGGCCAAAGTCAACTGGAAGTCCATTAGCGCACCTCTCAATCTTGGAGAGTTCCGTTGGCACTAGGTACGAAAATAACTTCATTTTCTCAGTGAATGTAGTAGCATAGTCATCTATGCTCATCCTCCCCTTCGTCAAGTTTTGGAACTCATTGTTCAGATCAATCAGATCTATCTCTGAACAGTACTGCACCCTTAGCTGTTCCAAAAACTCCTCCCATGACATTTTCAGGGCTTCTCCTCGTGGCATGGTATCTGCCAACAACTTCCACCAACTCAAGACTCCAGTCTTCAGTTGTCCAACTACAAAGACAGTCTTCTGTTTGTTGCTACAGTCGCAACTTTCAAATACCATCTCCATTTCGGAGATCCAATCCATAATCTCAACAGGCTTCGGTCTCCCAGAAAGACTTGGCGGCTTGGCGCCCAAGAAATTGTTGTACATTCGCCCATCCTTGTTGTTTCTCCTTTCCAGGTCGTTCCTTCGTTCTCCTTGAGTCCCAACTTCACTCATAAAGTGACTATTTTTTCCTTCCTCCGATTGTTCGGGAATCAGTTCAGTTTCCTCAATAGGTATGATTGGTTCGTCCCTATTTTCATGTAACATCTGTCGCATTTCTTCCCTTTGTTTGGCTAACATAGCCCGAACCATGGCTTGCACCCCAGCCATTGTTATTGGTTCTGGTGCTGCTGCTACAACAGGTATTTGCTCAATCACTGGTGGTTGATTCTTGTTTTCATCCGCGTTTCCAACGCCACTCCTGGTTCTTACCATTTTTATCTACACACCGAATAAGGTGAAATTAGATCCTCATCCATGATAGATAATTAAATCATCCTTATCACTCCTAAATGTTTACATGTAAGTTCTAATACTGTAGACGTACGCTTAGAATGCTACACACATAAGGTTTCCAGATCCGGTCGACAACAAACCATAGATCCGAACAAATAATATCATATATGGCAACATATAACAATTAGCACATAAAAGCATTTTAGGCATCTTCCTAAAATATACTAGTGCTCGTGTCTACAA
Organism: Lactuca serriola; assembly: GCF_051521515.1. Classification (NCBI taxonomy): domain Eukaryota; kingdom Viridiplantae; phylum Streptophyta; class Magnoliopsida; order Asterales; family Asteraceae; genus Lactuca; species Lactuca serriola. The sequence continues at coordinate 194,780,636 of NC_136411.1, forward strand.
TATAACAGACACACATCTCACAATCTCCACTTAGCATTCTAAGTTTAATCTAGAAATCCTATAAATTCCTAGTTCGCTTAAACTAATGCTCCGATACCAACTGTGACATCCCCAAAATCACGGCCAGAAAACACCATTTTAATTTATGCTTTTAAAATAGTTTCAAAGTAAATCCACTGATTTAAAAGAGTTGCGGAATTTGTTCCCAAAACGAAATATGATAAAAATAAGATTTACCAAAGTTATATAAAACAACAGGTCTATAATCCAAAAATAACTTGACAAGTCATCCATCTTATGCCCTCACGCCACTACCTGTAATACAAATAAACTGAGTGGGTCAGGCTTGAGAGCCTGGTGAGCATATAGGGTTTTCAATCCGCAATAAATAATTATATTTAATTTCACCAACCAACAATAACCCGATTACCCATTCCCGTTATCCTCACTTTACGTCCCTAAAACAACATCTATCTCAAGGGACAAAATCTAGGATTTTCATCGGGACGGACATTACTGCAAAGGGGTTTCCTCAACGGTAGATGTCCTAAAGGCAAACATGAGGGGGATAGAGTACACTGGTGAACACATCGTTCACAAACACCTACAGGTTATGAACCTGCTAGCGTTCCACAGGACTGTCTAGAAATAGTTTGTGGTCATTATCCATACTCCGCTGAATAAATATATCAACAGCAACAACATCGAGGCCTCTCATCTGTTTATCACACATCAACTATCTACCCATGTTCTACCCAACATCTTAGTAGATAAATATATATATATATATATATATATATATATATATATATATATACATAGTTTAAAACCTATATAGCATTCTCATTCAATACATATTCCAAACAACAGATGAGACACATACACATAACACGTATTTCATAGAGAATAAATCATATCTATGAGATAGAAGAAAGTGAATATACATTCACACATATAACAACAAAATATACACATAACACATATTTCGTATAAAATACTTCATAATTATGTGTTAGAAGAAGGTAACTACACACTCACTTGATTAGAAGATGATCAGACAGCACTACGGCTCTAAAAGTAGTATTCTTCGGTGAAACTAGGTTCACTTCACTCACCGGGCTTCTTACGGGCAGAGCTTCGGCTCGGAAACTCTTTTCTTCGTGGGTTCTTCGAGCTTTGGGACTTAATTCGGGTCTTCGGGATGATACCGGGGCTTCGGGGGTACTTCTTTGCACGTAAATCGAGGTAATATGAATGAGAGGAGAGAATTTGAGCAACCAAAGGCTAGCCCTTCAAATCTATTTATTGGGCAAAATTTGACTTTGCAACGTCGTGGTACGGTTTACCACGTCGTGGTGGTTGGGTCTTCACTGCATGCGTCATTGCAAGTGGGACTGACAGACTCCAGAGCTCCTGTCACGTCGTGGTGGCTGACAGTTTTGGGGTTTCGTGCCCCGAACTTTAGAAATTCATTACTTTCGCATACGAACTCCGTTTTCGACGTTCTTTATATCGACGCAAAGGTGAGAATACGCTCTACAAATCTCGTTTAGACTTTGTTGGCTAATTTTGACTTTATTTTTATTATATTATAAATATATTACTTTTATATTATTTATAGTAGGCCGGGACAGGAAAACTCCGTTATAAATTCATAACTTCTTCATCTGACATATGTTTTCGCCTATCTTTTTATCGTTTCACTACTATTAACAAGATCTTCAATTCTCGTTTAGATTGTTTCGGCTAAAAATCACTCAATCTAAAATCGAGGATTCGGGCTGCATACTGCTAAGTCAAAACTTCAGAAAAATCATAACTTCCTGATATGAAGTCAGATTTAGGCATTGTTTTCATGTACGCTCTCGGTTTAACGAACTCTACGAACTTCGTTTAGATTAATAGGGCTAAATATCGCTCTATCTTAATTCCATATTTTACGTCATTCAGCGTCACGCCGGTTCTGTCGCGAAACTTCGACAGGTCATAACTTCTTCGTTATAACTCGGACTTCGGCATTCTTTATGTATTCGGAAACCTCGTTTCAACTACTATACATTATCCATAGATATCGGCTTATTTTTATCCTTAATTAAATTAAGACACACAATTAAGCACAAAACACATAATACTCAAATAATACACTTCTATTATTTCAAAACGGGTACAAAGGTTAACCTAGACCATTATATCAACATTAATGACAAGCCCAGAAACACAGGCGTTACAGTTCGTCCCAATAATGTCGCGTGTAACTTTTTCGTAGCTTATTTTCGTTTGATGAATCTTAATGATCTCATCTATGTGGCAAGCATCTTGAGTGGGGTTGATGCTTCGAAGCTCCAAGTGACAAACTAAGAAGATTTTTTTCTCGAGTTTGCACATATCAAGCTCTTTATTGACAGTTATTATGATTGTCTTGCCTTAACAGATGTGGAGTTAGCTTTGTCTATGGGAAAACAAATCATTATTGCCATAGTCTTTGTTGAAAGGTGTAGGGAGCCTGAAGGGGTTTGATGATAGGGAAATATGTGTTAAATAATTGGGAATAGTATTTGTGGGGAAGAATAAAAACAACAAAAATACCAAGTTTTTATTTAGAGTTGAGGATATTGAAAGATACACTAACTCTTAGTATACGAATTTACTTGTTCGTACAAATAATTGCAAGTGGAATACTGAAGGAGACAAAGTTGATGTTCGAAGAACAATTGTTTGGTACATGGAGATTAGAAGAGTTCTTCATCATGCTACGAAGATGCTAATGACCTAAGACCTAACACTTCTCACAAAGGAAGAGAATGTTGGGGTCGAATTGTGTTGCGATTTTTTGAGGGGTTTTGAGTTTGTCTTAGTGTCGAAGTCTGTATTTCAATGTATGTTGTATATATTCCATAAAGGCACATTTATATGTCGAAGCTTAAGAGTTTTAGCCTTTATGTATTTTTTGTTACTTCTGAATTCCTATAAATAGGAATAGGTTGTAGAGTTAGAGTAACTTTTGAGCATTTTATTGTTCGTACTTTATTCATTCTTAGTAACCTTCAAAATTATTATTGAGCTATCCAGATCTTATTTACTCCTTATGTTCAGGATTCAATCTAAACTCTGATTTCATTACGTAAACTCGATTCTTAACAACTACACTTATGATAAGTTTCAAACAATTCATCCCATAATTCTTGAGCACTTTCAAAAAAAAGCATGATTAACATACAAATTTTCAAAAATAGATCTAAGAATCCAAGAACAGGTAATGGCATTTTCCCTTTCCCGTTTCGACTGTTTAAAAGGATCATTATCAGGTTTTGGCACAGTTCCATCAGTAAAAACCAAGCTAATTATAAGTTTTTAAGGCTCTAATAATGGAGCTACACCCAAACCCTATAATTCTCAGTTCCTAACAGTTTAAAATTAATTACACTAGTAACAACATTATTAGAAGGATGAACATAAAGAGGATCATCAAAACTAACATCGGAGTCATTTTTACCACCACCAGAAGATTCATCAGTTGGACCAACCATAATGACATACAACTAAACAACGCAAGAAACAAAAAAAGATAACTGCAGTGACTAAGTCATGATGATATCCACATTATGTTGGGATCCACAACCGCCAAGACAGAGTCGACATAGAAGAAAAGGAAAGCAAGTAACGGATAGGGCCAATCAACATTTAACTAATGTACTTAAGATAACCAGGATCTCCCACATCTACAACTACGAATGAGAGATGGAAAGGAACAAGACACACTCATAGAAGAACAATTAGTTACTTTTGAAGTTAAATTTTACAAATCGACTCCCTAATTTTGTTCCCTCTAGATTTAATCAGTAATAAACTCCGTTCTCAAGAGAGTTATTTCAGAACATACAAGGATATGTCGACTTAAGAAACATATCAACGATTCACCAAAAGAAATACAATCTCCGGTTTGACAAGAACTGAGAAACTTTAGTGAATTTGCAATAGTACACAAAATACTCGCAGTAACCAAGATCTTGACAAAGAGAAAGAATACGAATCTGCAATCAAGGGAAATCAAAGAAAAATCCCTAGATCAGAACATAAAACCCTAAATCTTCATAGTTTTCATCAAAAGTTTTATAATAAACAAAACACAACATAGATTATGAAGGAGACAAGGATAGCGGAAAACAAGATCAAAAAACAAACAAACAAAGAATCGATTGTACCTTTTGATCCTGAAAAACAATCGAACAAGGTTAATGATCAGAAAATCGAATCGAAGCACCTCTGATACCATGTAAAAAGTTGTAGAAACAAGATATTCCAACATCATCATCATCTATTATATTATTTGAGGAAAACTAGACAGATGGTTTAACATAACTTAAAGTAAAAACTTCACTATAAAAGAACTTATTCTACTCTCTAAGCAACACAGTCAATCTAACTACAATATTAAAAAGAACAGATCGAAGTAACACAACCCCTAATCTGAAACCCTAAAAAATATACCATTAGTGAGAGACGAGAGAGAACTAAAATTGATACGGTGAATGTATAATGACCGGAAACAAGCTTAATCGACAACTTATACACCGATTCAATGCGACCCAAAGACCCAAGTGTAATCTCGAAAAATTTACACTCTGATCCTCAACGATTCAACCTATTCTCACAACCTACACGAAACAAAAAAAAATTCAGAAACTACCAAAATATCAAAATGTTAACTTGAAGAATAAAACACTTATATTTTTACCGATTATAGTGATTATGATCTTAGTGTACAGTTGTTAAGAAAAAAATACAAACAATATATATATATATATATATATATATATATATATATATATATATATATATATATATATATATATATATATATTACAATATGTGTTTCTTAAGCACTAAAGTACAACTTTTAACAAGCTGCTTTTTTTTGTGTATATCTTCTTTCACAAAAATTGTTTGATGCTTTTAAAACATATAACTTTCATAAAAAACAATTAAAAAAGATTATGTTATTCTTGTTAAGGGCAATTGTGGAAATGTATTTGAAAGTTTAATAGATTTTTGCTAAAATCTACATTAAGTAGCTCTTAGATTTTTTTTTTTTTGTCTAAACTAAAAATTAAATGTTTATACCCTGAAACCAAGTTTTTTATTTATTAAATCGAGTTAATTTGTTAAAAATTAAACATCAAAAGTTTTCAAAAGCCTATTGCCAAACACTAACATGTGATTAATTCTTTTTTTCGAATGGGTACTTGTGATGAATACCTTGATTTAGGGGTGTTTGCGATTACGTTTTAAAGTTTAAAACGACAGTTGACAAAATAATTTATTGATTTATGACTTTTTCAGAATCAGTTTAAAAAAATGTATGGATTAACTTTTGTAATAGAAAAATTGAATAAGTCAATAAATTAAAATTAAAATGTTTAGTTAGCTTATATATATTAAAATGAACTCAAAATCACTTATTAACTAATAATTAATCTGATTTTTTTTTTCCTATCATAGGTCTTCTAGCCCAGCGGTATCAGGTGGTGCTCTCTCTCTTCGAGGTTGAGGATTCAAATCCCGTCGTGGACATAGATGAAATTAAGTGTTAGTTTAGGAGTAGATTAGTATATATTTGTATTTGTCGGTTCAAAAAAAAACTAATAATTTTTCTGAAAATCAAATTAAAAAATCATTATCTTCTATACAAAAGTTTTTTAACTTATTTGTTTTTTTGAAAAAAAACATTAAGTTAACGATTCAAAAGGTAGTCCCAAACTTCTTCTTATTCCTTTCACAAAGTAAAAGATAAATCTAATCTTTTTTGAAAACCAGATAAATCTAATCTTAAAAACCACTAATTACTCCAAAATTTAATCGTGGGGGCAAATTTAATGAATTTACCGCAATGGCCCCACCCTAGATCTGTCCTTGCTTAAAAATCGAATGGAAATCTACAAAAATAATATCTCCAAAGCTCCAAATATTTTCACATCTTTTAAAAGAAAACCATTATTGTAGCACCTGTTTTTATCGACAAAAGAAAGATGGCTTCCATATTTGCTTCAACGTTAAAATCGATTTCTAAATAGCGAGAATCATAAACACTTCACACTTAGTATGTTGTTAATTAACAAGCCTCTTGCCAATCGGGAAAGGATTCGTGGATATTTTAAGCATGTTAAACATTTCCAAAGATTTCCATCATGTAAAGTGACAATACACATGTGTTTCCTTTTTTGTGCCCAAATAAATTTAAATCAACTTTCCTTTAACAAGTTTCTGAGTTTTTGAGTCATCTATGCCTATTATATAATATGGGATTTTCTAATATTCTTTATTTCAAATAGTTACTCAATGAAATTTTAAATCACAAGTAATACTTGACAACAATTCGTACTATTACATGAAGCAAATTTTTTTATATTTATTTTTCTAATGTAAGTTAAGAATGGAATTATTACTAAATAATTTTATATTTCAGAAAAAAATAAATGATTACCTGAATGAGAAATGGGACCGGTGACTTGATGATCATCTTGCCTGTCTAAAACTCTTGACTTGTGGGTGTGGGACTCGTTGGTGCCCACCACTGTCTTTAGGAATTCAATGACATAAAAGAGCTACCACGTGGACTCTGAACCACAAAGGAACACCAACTGCCAACTTTCATTTCAAAAATTTGGTATACAGTACGTATTCACTTAATTTAGAGTAAATTACATAATTTTAAAATAATATGTCTTTATGGTTTTAAAACATTAGGGTTTTCTTCCTTAGCTTGTATAAAAAAACCATTATGCCTTTTTAAATAATTATTTTACCCATTTTATTATATAACAATTAAAAACTATTATTTGATATAAAAAACTCAATCATCCCAAACCTCATACTCATCCCACCGTCTTTACCACATGTGGATATGTAGTATAAGAAAGGTATTTAATTGTTTACTCTTAGTTTAGAAATTTTTTTTTTTTATTATTTTTATTTTTTATATTTTTGGTTTGCATTAATAGGTTCGATTCGATCCAATTAAGTAAATCAAATTGATTTTGGTTTTTAAAATGTACATCTGAATAGTCCTAACTAAATTCAATTACAATTCAGTTGGATCAATTTTTTTATAATTCGTTTTGGAAAACCAAAACATTTTAAAGTGAAATATAATTATAATATAATTCAACTTTTACTAAAAAAGCAAAAACAAATTATTTAGTTGTAATTTAAAATTTATAAACAATTACAAAGACAGTATATTATACTTTAATATTTAATAGGTAAAACATTTTGAGGGAAAATACATATTAATGTTTTTTATTTGGTGAAATTTTTTGAACTTATTTGAAAAATAAACTATAAAATTAATAAATTTTTATAGATATATTAAAATTAAATAAATAATAAATTGTTATTTGGTTTCTTTACATTAATCGGTTCTTACTTTATAAACCATAACTAATCCGAAATCTCAAATAATAATTTGGTTTTGTTGAAAACCAATCCAAAAATCCGAATATGCAAACTAAATAGTGCAATCCAAATTATCCAATTGGATAATTCGTTTTCTCCAAATATTAAACAACCATACGAACTAGATTTCGCATTGCCTAGGTCGACTCGGCGTATAGCGTGCTTTGTCGCCGGAACACACGTCTCAACTTGATAGTCGTCAGTCGTTTATCAAGTTCAAAATCTTCCACCACTACAAATAAAATAACATTTAATAGCACATAAAAAATGCAAGAGAAAATCAAAAAATGACAATCAGAGCCAAAAAAATTCATTTGAAGCTTTGTCACTAAAAACTTTATTGACAATTTTTGGTTGTATCATTGCAATCCTTTTGGGTTTTAGTGGCAATTTTGTATGTTGTTATAGTACTTTAGGTTTTTGAAATTTTTTTATGTTACTATATAATTTCTAAAGCCAAATGAATTTTTATGTTTTTTTATAACAAATCATTTATCTTTGAAAATTATTGATTTTTTCAAGAAATTAAATAGAATATAAAACAATAAAAAACAATTAATATAATATAGGGCAAACACATGACCATTATTTATGTTAAACGTTAACGTGATTAACGGAACTCAAAAGAACCCGTTGGCTGCCATGTGTCATCATTTCAGTGGGCCACGTCGCCTGGTGTGACATTTCCAACTTCACGGCCAGAAAATACCGATTTGTTTATGTTTTATTTGAAAACCAGAGTATCATTTTTAAAGAAAAATGTTGCGTAATTTGTTCACAGAAAAACATGATAAATATATTATCAAATCATTTCCGAATAAATGTATCTTATTCACTTTAAAACATAGGGATGTCATCGTCAACACAGAAACATAAGCGTAAACGGACCTTACATTCATTTACACTAGCGATCTACGTCTCTTTTAATCTCTCGGTGTAATGTAGCTTTATATCGACCATTGTGATATAAATAAACTGAGTGGGTCATGTTGGGAAAGTTGGTGAGTACATAAGGACTTTAATCTCACAATGTTTTATATATATATATATATATATATATATATATATATATATATATATATATATATATATATATATTAGAAGTCACAATATATACAATTTCACCTCATATAAGAAAGTTTACCACATCCCATCAATCCTCACGAAAACACGATCTATACTCTCGGATCTAAAATTAACATCTTTACCAAATCCATACTCTCAAATTGGGTTTGTCTAATTCATGCTCCCTGATCAATAACTATGCCCATTCCATACTCTCGGACTATGGATAATTGACTATGTCTAATCCATGCTCTCTGATTAATGACAAATAACTATGTCCTCTCCATACTCTCGGACTAAGGACAAATGACTATATCTAATTCATACTCTCTGATCGATGATACATCTTAAAGTTTTACTGTAACGCCCCATTTTCTGGTATGTAATTTAATCAAGTATTTTCATTTCTTAAGGGGTACTCGACGAGTCTGTAGCCCGACTCGTCGAGTAGTGACGGGATGATCACACAAATGGAGTTAGCTACTCGACGAGTCCATATGTTGGGACTCGGCGAGTCCGCCTGTCTGGATGAAGCCCTAATTTTAAGGGTCTGCACCGTATTTAAACACATTTATACGCCCCATCCTTGCCTCCATCACATTCCGAGCATTTCTTCTCAAACCCTAGCCTCCTTAAAGAGTGTGTGAGTTATTGTTGCCTTGTGAAGGATCTTTTGGTGCATTTTGGAGCAAGTAGAAGAAGGAGAGGGTTGAAGAGTTCAAGGAAGAAGAAGTAGATCCGAAACACACTCCTTTGTGGTCATCTTTTCTAGTAATAAAGTCTCCATCTTGCTTATTGACCTTATAGATCTAGTTTGTCCCCAAATGGTTGATATTAAGCTCAAAAACCCCAACTCCTTGGTGATAAAACCTTATGACCGAGTTATACTTCAGATCCGGACCCTCATTGCATTCTAGAAGTGTAAAGTTTCAGTTGTGGTCGTGATTGAGGTCCCTCTTGAGCTTGGAACCCCATTAAGAGCAGAAATTTGGCATTTGAAGCCTTTAAAGCCATGCATGCACGTGAAGTTTGCAACTTTACGTGATAAGCATGACCTAGAAGCTTGGATCTATGATTTGGAGGTGTTGCATGGCTCAAATCAAGTGTGTATGGAAGAAGGAATGAATGGAGTCGGCGAGTCGCAAGGTTAACTCGACGAGTCATATGAAGATGGCCGAGGACTTGATAAGTTGGATGAGAAACTCGGCGAGTCTGATGAAGATTTCCTTACACTCGATGAGTTGTTCATATAACTCGGCGAGTCGGATGAGTTTTCCCGATTAAAGTAGAGTTTGAGGGAAATAGCTTCATTCCTTATTAGTTACGCGTGAAGTTAGCAACTTTATGTGTTTAGATGGTCCCAGGAGTTTAGATCTGCGAGTTAGATGCTCTGGATTAGGTTAGAATCGATTGTATGGAATCTGCACGTTAGGACTTGGCGAGTTGTTCTTCGGACTCGACGAGTCAAGTCGCGAGTCCCCCGTCTTTCTTCGATTTGTGAGTTCAGGGTGAATCAGTGAGTGGGAAAGGGACTCGTTGAGTTAAAGTCAGAGTTAGTAATGGAGGGACTCACTGACTCGGCGAGTCCGGTCAACTGGAAGTTGACTTTGACCAGGGAGTTAACTTTGACCAGGGGTAGAATAGTCATTTTACCCTGAGGGCATTTATAAGTACCTGATCCAGTGTTTTTGGGATTTGTAGCCGGACAGTTCCGGAGCAGCAGTCAGGCACTTTCGGAGTTAGCATCTCAGCAGCCATTAGTACGAGGTGAGTTTCCTTCCAGTAGGAACGGGTCCACGGCCACAATGCCGACTCATTTAGTTAGCAGTAGTTCCGGACCTTGGTCCGATGCAATAGTATGTATACTTGATGTCTTCGTGATTCATGCATGTTTTGTTATGTGTAGTATGTCGGGCAAGCCCGATACAAAACGTGATTATGCTATATGTTCATGATATGTTATATCCAATTTATCCGGACTTCGGTCCGATGCCGAGCGGGGCCCGATGCAGTGGGCGGGGCCCAAGTTATTCCAGACTTTGGTCCGATGTCGGGCGGGGCCCAAGTTATTCTGGATTCGGTCTGATGTCGGGCGGGGCCCAATATGTGTTATCTGTATTATGGTATGATATGTGGTAGTTTGGGGGGAGCTCACTAAGCTTTGTGCTTACAGTTTCAGTTTTGGTTTCAGGTACTTCTGCTAACAAAGGGAAGAGCTCGGGATGATGGCATCGCACACATCACAGCTTCAGCTTTTACCCTGGGAGTTTATTTCAAATGCTATGATATGTTGATACAGTTCTTTTGTCATGACACATCTATTATAACTTTTTGAGATTTGTGACATACGGTTTCATTATATATTATGGATGACTGTTAGTTTTTATTACTATTTAAACAAAAAAATTTGGGTCGTTGCAAGTTGGTATCAAAGCCTTGGTTTGAGGGATTCAGGCATAGTTTTGAGTGTGTCTGAACTCAAACTAAGGAAATGGTGAAAGATATATTTTTTTTAAAAGAGAAACGTTTTCGAAAAGAAATTTTGAAAAGAAATTAGAAAGAAAAAGAGTTTGGTGTGGTGCATGCGATCAGCCGAGCTCAAGTAAGTATTCCCAAATTACCCATACAAGCTTATGTTATGATTACCAGTTTTAGTTTCATTAGAACAGCATGATAGAATAGGACTGAGGATCTAGGAGGATGCCTTATGTGCCTGCTATATGTGTTTCAGCTTTATGAGGATTGCATGCTAGTATTGGGTAGACAGCAGTAGGATAGCCTGGTTAGGTTATGCCTAATTGTTCGAGCTTAGCATTTTATGCTAGTGCAGATTAGTTAGAATGATAGCCAGAGAGGCATATGCTTGATTATGTACTCAATGCCCGAATGTTGCTTGCTTTGTGCTTTTAGGAGTTCTAGTTGTCTTTCACTAACTAGTAAACGAGTATGCTAAGTTACATATTTCCAGGACTAAATAATTTCAGAAGGTTAGGTCTAGCTCTATTTCGTAGCTCTCGTTTGAGTCCAACCGTTATAGGGTAGGATCCCTCATTCGAAGAATTATCTAGTCTGAGTGATATGTAATAGTATTCGCGAGCTAGTTAGGGGAAGAAAGTGGGGGACTTCTTATGCAGTTGATGGCAAAGAGTGGGTTGGTGATCACCCTAGGGCAAGCCCATAACAAGATTAGCATGAGATCAGCAGTAGTAGTAGAAGGGACTTGGTGGAGTCGAGGTAGTTCTTGGGGAAAGTACAGATAGATGTGGAAGGTAGTAGGGGCCCATACTACGGAAAGCAGAGGATCTATACTGAAACCAGGAAACTTGTAGTAATAGTGATTCCTCGAGATATATCTGTATTTCTGACGTTGTCGTTATGTGTTTCAGAATGGTGGTTTTGCGCCCGAGACCAGCAGTCGGCAGTTCGGGTGCCGGTGAGGGATCAGGACCAGGCTCGGGAGCCGATCATTTAGATGACTAGACTAGGGAGTTTCTCTCTCCAGATATTACTCGCATCATACTCGAGCAGACTCCTATGATATTTGGTTCGATCAAGGAGGGTATTTTGGAGCTGATTGATGAGAGGTTGAGCACCTTTCACGCTGAGGTGGCGGCCATGATGGGTTCGCGCACGCTCACTTTCAGGGAGTTCAAAGCCTGTGAAGCTACTGACTATCATGGGGCACGGAACCCCATAGCGAGTACCAGGTGGTTGGCGGATGTTGCCAATGCTTTCCGCACCAGGAGAAGTCCCGAGGGGGATAAGGTCTGACTAGCATCCTGTCTTCTGAAGGACAGGGTATGAGATTGGTGGGAGGAGATTGGGCATGTCATTGGGGAAGACACATCACTTGATGCGATGATTTGGGTTGATTTTACTACTAGGTTCAGAGCCGAGTTTGCACCGGTTATCGAGGTGCAGCAGTTAGCCAGGTAGTTTCAGGATCTCACCCAGACTACAGGGACAGTGGCGGAGATTACCACCAAGTTCAGGCAGAGGTCTCTTCTCGTTCCTCGGTACGCAGCTGATGAGGAAATGAAGAAGGCCCGTTATCATGAGATGTTGTGGAGTGATATCCGCCAGTTTGTGAGCTGGTCCAGCTGTAAAACACTGGATGACATGATTGCTTGGGCTCGTGAGAGAGATATTGATCTAGATATGGAGAAAAAGAGGAAGCCATAGGCGGTATCTGGCACTGGGAGTTCGGGCAAAAAGCCCAAGGTGACAGATCATAGGTCCAAGGGACAACAGAGGCACAATAGGTGTGGCAAGTGTTGGAGAGTGCACGATGGGGTGTGCAAGGCAGGGAGTCCCGACTGCTTTAAGCGCGGCCGGATTGGGCATATGAGCAGAGACTGTACAACAAATACTACCACCACCACAACATCAGATCTGATTTGCTTTCATTGCAATCAGAGTGGACATAAAAAGTCCCAGTGTATGAGCTTAGCCGCAGCAGGGAAGGTGTCAAGACTTGCCCCTGCTACTTTGAGGATTACGGACGGTTGTCAGGCCCAGGCCGAGGCGCCAGTGGCGAAGAGTAGAGCTTTTCAGATGACAGCAGAGGAGGCACGAGTGACTCATGACGTGGTATCGGGTATGTATTTCCTTTTATCTTCGCATTTATTATTGATTGTTTCTAATGTTATATATATATATATATATATATATATATATATATATATATATATATATTTGCGTATAGCGTCGTTCTTAGTGAACGACATCTTAGCTACAGTATTGTTTGATTCGGGGGCTACCCGATCATTTGTTTCGCTTGCGCTCAACAAGAGGTTTAGCAGAGCTCCGGGGGAGCTGGATTGCCCGCTCGAGGTGGAGATAGCTGATGACAGGACCGTCAGGGTCGCGAGGGTACATAGGGATTGTTCGCTGCAGCTTTTTGATGAGCAGTTTTCAGTGGATTTGGTTCCTATTCACATGCGAGGGAATAAGGTTATAGTGGGTATGGATTGGCTGAGCCCTAATGGGGCAGTGATTGATTGTGAGCTACAGTTAATGAGGGTCCACACCCCTGGTGGGGGAGAGTTAGTGATTTAGGGCGAGAGGTCACAGCACGGACCGATTCTTTGCTCGGCAGCGAGAGCTCGACGCTACTTCCAGCCGGGTTGCGCGGGGTACGTCACCTATGTGTTTGGATGCCCTGGAGAAGGGCAAGGAGACTATTGACGATGTACCGGTAGTGCGAGACTACCCGGGCGTATTCCAGGAGGATTTGCCTGGGATACCTCTGGCGAGACAGGTTGAGTTTCGAATTGACCTGGTTCCGGGTGCGGCTCCGATAGCCAAGGCCCCGTATCGGCTGGCTCCTCTAGAGATGCAGGAGTTGAGTACGCAGCTGTAGGAGCTGCTAGACAAGGGTTTCATTAGACCTAGCAGTTCACCATGGGGAGCCCCGATCCTATTTGTGAAGAAGAATTATGGGTCGCACCGTATGTGCATTGATTACCGAGAGTTGAATAAGGTAACCGTGAAGAACTGTTACCCACTGCCGAGGATAGATGACTTGTTCAATCAGCTTCAGGGAGCATCTTGGTTTTCCAAGATTGATCTGCGCTCCTGTTATCATCAGATGCGGGTCAGGGTGAGGATGTCCAGAAGACAGCTTTTAGGACCCGTTATGGTCATTATGAGTTCGTGGTGATGCTGTTTGGGCTCACCAATGCTCCAGCCGCGTTCATGGATCTCATGAACCGCGTATGCAGGCCGATGCTGGGATGGGTCTGTGATAGTGTTCATTGACGATATCTTGGTTTATTCCAAGACTCAGGAGCAGCATGAGGAGCACTTGAGGGAGGTGCTTGAGACTTTGAGGAGGGAGATACTTTTCGCAATGTTCTCCAAGTGCGAGTCCTGGTTGCACGAGATGCAGTTCCTTGGGGAGATCGTCAACCAGAAGGGGATATTGGTGGCTTTGGCCAAGATAGAGGCCATGATGCAGTGGGAGGTCTCGAGGTCTCCATCTGAGATTCGGAGCTTCCTAGGGATGGCAGGGCACTATAGGAGATTCATCAAGGGCTTCTCCAAGATAGCAGTTCCACTTACTCGACTAACTAGGAAGTCGGGGGTGTTTCGCTGGGGGCCTGAACCCGAAACCGAACCCTAGCGTTCGGTCTATTTCGGCACACCAGATCAAGACCCGAACCCGAACGTTCGGTCTATTTCGCTTCTTACGTTTGATCTTGAGAGGTAATTTTTGGTACTGACTCCGATTCCATCAATCCAAGCCCTTGTACAATTTTGTTGAAAGAAGCTTCAGGAAGAGCTTTGGTGAAGATGTCAGCCAGTTGATCAGTGGTTCGAACAAAATGAATTTTGACGTTCCCATCTTCCACATGATCCTTAATGAAGTGATACCTTAGTGCTATGTGCTTAGTTTTGGAGTGTTGCACTGGGTTATGACAGATCCTAATTGCACTTTCAGAGTCGCAATATAGTGGGATCTTTTTCATATTGAGTCCATAGTCCCGGAGTTGGCTTTGGATCCAAATCACTTGAGATGTACAGGAGGCAGATGCGATGTATTCTGCTTCAGCTGTAGACAGAGATACACAATTATGTTTCTTTGATTGCCAGCTAACCAACTTCCCGTCAAGGAATTGGTAGCCTCCTGTGGTGCTTTTCATGTCTAGTCCACAACCTCCAAGGTTTGCATCTGAGTAGGCTTGAACGAAGAAAACTGAGTTTGATGGATACCATAAGCCGAGAGAGGTAGTTCGTTTCAGATACCGGAGAATGTTCTTCACTGCTAGCATATGAGGTTCACGAGGATTCGCCTGAAATCTAGCACAGTAGCAAACAGAAAACATTATATCAGGCTTGCTAGCAGCAAGGTACATTAGAGAACTGATCATCTAGCAATATAGCGTAATATCGACTGCTGGCTTGTGCAAGGATGGAGTGAGCTTGGTGCCGAATGCCATTGGAACTTTAACCTTTGAGTCTCCCATCATGCCGAATTTAGCAAGGAGAGTCTTGGTGTAAGCTTCCTGGTTAATAAAGATGCCTTCGGGTCCCTGTCTAATATTTAAGCCAAGGAAAAAGTTAATAGGACCCATTGAGCTCATTTCAAATTTAGTCTCCATCAGATTTCTGAATTCAGCCGTTAAGCTAAGATTCGTTGAGACGAAGATGATATCATCGACATAAATTTGAACAATCATAAGGTGGTTACCTTCCTTCTTACGAAATAAGGTTGGGTCAACCGAACCTTGTTTGAATTTGGACATCTTTAAAAACTTGGTTAGCGTTTCATACTAGACTCTAGGTGCTTGTTTCAGTCCATATACCGCTTTGTCCAGAATATAGTAGTGATTGGGGTACTTTTCATTCACGAATCCCGGAGGTTTCTCCACATACACCGTTTCTTCAAGTTCTCCATTTAGAAATGCGCACTTCACATCCATTTGGTAGACCTCAAAGTTCTTGTGTGCAGCATAGGCATGAAATATTCGAACAGATTCCAGCCTAGCTACAGGAGCAAAAGTTTCCTCATAATCGATTCCTTCCTCCTGGCAGTATCCTTTCACAACCAGACGAGCTTTGTTTCTTATTACATTGCCTTCCTTGTCCATTTTATTCCTAAAGACCCATTTGAGACCAACAACCGAGGCATCTTGAGGAGTTGGAATGAGACGCCAAACTTTATTTCTTTCGAACTCATTAAGTTCGTCTTGCATAGCTTGAACCCAATCAGAGTGATCAAGAGCAGTATTTACTGTCTTCGGTTCAACTTTTGAGACGAAAGAGTTAAACATGCAGAACTCTACTTTTGAGAACAGAGATGCTTGCTTTGCCTTAAGTTGAGATCAGGTCAGGACCTTTTCAGAGACATTTCCCACTTCCTGTGAAACAGGATGATCTCTGGTCCATTTGAAAAGAGGAGGGTAATTCGGATCATAGGATGGATCCAATTCAGCATTTACCATATCTTCTAATTCAGATTGACTGTCAACATCATAAAACATATTGGCATTCTCCCACTCGACTGATCAGCTTTCAGGGGTATCTTGACTTTCTGGTGCTACAGGAGTTTAGGGAGCATTTGGGCTTTCGGTAGCAACAGTACCTTCGGGTGCAGTAGAGCTTTCGGGTGCATTTGAGCTTTCGGGAGCTACAGTACTTTTGGGTGCAGCTGGAGAAGAGTTCTCCCCCTCAACCTGTGAACTTGGCAGTTTTGATGAAGATGGATTCTCCCCCTCAACTGAAGCACCGTGCTGAGAAGATTCATTTAGAACTGATTCTCCTTCACCTAGTCGTTTGGCAGCGTCATCGACGATTTGCTTCAGATGGTCAACTTTGTTGTCTGCTGCATTGGCTTCTGAGAGAGTAGCCTTCTCCGATTCATCGAATAACTCCACAAATTGCTCAAACAAATTTTCAATCGAGGCTGTGACTTGGCCTGTTTGAGAAAAGATTTCTCCAACTGATTCTTCCGTGGCCTTCAACTTCTTGACATAGCTGTCATCGAAAGTCACATAATACGTTTCTTCAATCTTCCTCGAACGCTTGTTTAAAACCCTATATGCTTTCGAAGTAAGAGAGTATCCCAGAAAAATTCCTTCATCGGCTTTAACGTCGAACTTGTTACGATGATCTTTAGAATTGAAGATAAAGCATCGAGTGCCGAATACGTGGAAGAATTTGACGTTTGTCTTTCTGTTGTTGATGATCTCATAAGGAGTAAGAGTGTAACACTTATTGAGATAGGACCTGTTCTGCGTAAAACATGCTGCAGCAATAGCATCAGCCAAGAAATATAGAGGTAAAGAAGCGAAACTTAGCATGGTTCGGGCCGTCTCACACAAAGATCGGTTTCCTCTTTCAACAATTCCGTTTTGTTGAGGGGTGTAGGGAGCTGAGAAGTTGTGACTGGTTCCTTTTTCTGCTAAAAAGTCTTCAAATTCTTTATTCTTGAACTCCAGCCCATTGTCGCTTCTGATGTTGCGAACGACTTTCCTCAGCTGCACTTCAACCTGCTTGATAAACATCTTTAGCTTGAGAGTTTCCTCAGATTTGTGCTTCAGAAAGAACACACATGTAAAGCGTGAAAAGTCATAAACAATAACAAGAATATACTTGCTACCGCCAATGCTTTCGATAGAAGATGGTCCACATAAGTCAATGTGAATTAACTCAAGTGGTTCAATGACTTTAGTGTTGATTATGATTGGGTGACTTTGACGACTCTGCTTCCCCATTTCACATGCAACACACAAATGTTCTCGATCGAACTTGAACAATGGAAGACCCCGAACACGACCTCCCGTGACAAGTTTGTTGATATCCTTGAAATTGAGATGGGAGAGCCTTCGGTGCCACAGCCAGCTTTCGTCAGAATGTGCTTTGGATAATAGACAGATAGCTAGATTTCCTTTGATAGGTTTGAGATTGAGAGGAAACATTTCGCCTTTGCGCTCTGATTTGAGAATCACTCTTTTTGTTTTCTTCTCTATTATTTCCGAACCCTCATCATCAAATGAAACTTTAAGACCAGTACCTCCAACAAGTTGTGATACACTGATGAGGTTATGCTGTAGTCCTTCAGCATATGCAACTTTTCTAATCGTGAAGTCTCCATTTGTTATCATCCCATAACCTTTTATCGTGCCGTATGAGTTGTTCCCGAACTTGACATTCCCGCCGTTTGGAAGAGATCGGAATTCCCTCAGCTCTTCCTTCCTTCCGGTCATGTGACGTGAGCAGCCACTGTCAATATACCATTCTTCGTCGAACTGCTCGTCACTTATTACCTGCAAAAATCAAGCAGATTTAGGAACCCAAAGTTTCTTGGGTCCACGTGAGCCTTTCATAGGAACAGGAATAGTAAGAGAAATGTCAACTAGATATGTTCTTTTTATTAAAGTTGTTTCATCGTTCTTCATAATGGTGAAAACTTTAATTTTGTTGGGATTTGTTACAGTCGGCTTGGGTTCAGGTTCAGGCGTTTGGGCCTTGGAATGCTTTTGATCATTCTTGACTGAGGAAACCTTCGATTTTCCTTTCAAATCTGTTGAAGATTTTGCATTTTGAGTTTGAACAGAATTAGATTTAGAATGGGGTTGAGAAGAATTAGAATGTGAGAATTTAGACTGAGAAGTTTTCTTGACTTGACATTCTAGGTGGCCCTTTTGTTTTTGGTCATTAGTGGGACCGAACCTTGAACCTTGGCAGCTTTTGCTCTCGGAATCGAACTTATGCTTTCGGTAGCTGGTGTTCTCTGAACCGAACCTTTCCCTTCGGTTGTTATTCCTTTCTTGCGGTCTGTCTTCTCTTTTCTCTAAATTTCTGCCATGATCAGAAAAATAGGCGTTTTGAGATCGCCAGAACTGTTTCCGCTCTGAGAGATTCTTTTTGTATCACAGATTCCTTTGCTTCTTTTGATCCTTCACTTGCTTCGGCTGTCTGTGGATGTTGGCTTTTTGCTTTTGCTTCCTGTCAGCCGATTCACTTTGAACTGATGATGTTTCGCTTGAAGGACTGACTTCTTCTATAGGAACTTCTTTTGTACCACTGGTACTTGGCACATCGAAGTTGTCAGGCTTGTTTAGTGGCTTTGGCACATATCTGCCTTTGGTTTTCCAAGACGTTCGCTCTGACAGACCAACAGTTTCGTCAGCATTATCTATAGGAGTAGACTAGAAAAATTCATCACAACCATCTGCATTATCTTCGTTTACAATGGCGGTGAGTTCGGCTGTCTAATGTTCGGTTACTCCTGTGACCTTATACACCTGATTTGGTGTTGTTCTCACCTTTTGGTACATAACTACCTTTTATTCTAGAATCGGGGACTTATTTTGGGACAAACGAGCAAACTCCACAGAATTTTCAGATATAAGATTTTTGTGGTTTTCGGGTTCGCTCTTGACAAACTTAGAACAGTCGACTTCATCGTCTACATAAATTTCACTCATATCATCATCCTCATTGAGCTCAGATGCGTTTTCAACATCAATTTTATTTTCTGAGCTTAAGTTGGCATTCAGTGAGTCAAACTTTTGTATGGTTTCAGTCTTTAGTTTCAGTTTATCGTTTTCATCCAAAAGGTTTTTCAACATGTACTTATGGTCCTTGGACTTTATAAACCAGACCATACATATACGTCGGATTCACATCATCAGACGAAACTACACTTTCACAATTATATGCTTCAGCGTCGATTTCATCTTCCTTAAATTCAAGGAAGGGTAAAATCATGCGATGAATTTTCTGCCCTATTTCACAGTTCAAGTGAAGTTGAGTGATGTTAGCATAAAGACGTTTAGCAATTAAACAAAAGACATTTATTTGTTTCAAAAGTTTTAAATTGTCTCTTAGCAAATAAATGTTTTCATCTTTGGTTTTAATCAGCTCCAACTCCTTCAGCTCTATCCACATCCTCCGTTCCTCACTCTTGGAAGACACCCTGCTTATTTGGTCAGTTAGGTTAGAATTGGTGACCCGTGTTTGAGTTAAACTGCTATCTAGATTTGAGATTCTTGAATTTAAGCTTTTTAATTCTTTTTCATATGAATTTTGTGGGACTTTAAATGAAACAAAAACGGATTGTACCTTCTCGATTAATTCATCAAGCTCATTGAACTGCACGCTGAGAGGTTTTGCTGTGAAGCATAGGTCCTCTCGCTCCTTGGTGTCCTCATTCCCATCATCCGTATTGTATCCCCTCATTTGAGATACATCTGTCACCATTAAGCACTTCCCGCCACTTTCTTCATCTCTTGCAACGTATGCCTTTCCATGAGATGGCTTCCTGACCTCATCATCCTCTGAGTCGGTTGACCAGACCTGCACGCCACCGAACTCATCATCCGCTGCCGAACCCTGCACAATTAAAGCATTCATTGAAGGGTTAGCAGTAGCTTTCTTTCTCTTGATCTCTTCCAGCTTTTTCATCAACAAGGCCTCTTCATCTTTTTCCTGATCCTTCTCTGCCATTTTCTTTAGAACACAGTCTTTGGCATAGTGGTTCTTTCCTCCACGGTAATAGCAGTTCACACCTGAATCTCCTTCAACTTTCGCCTCTTTCTTTGGTTCATCTGTATTCGGTTCCTCCCTGACCTTTTCAGAACTGTAGCTTCCCTGCCAATTTCGGTTCCTATTGGTAGGGAACCTTTTCTTAATGAACCTCTTTGGATTCGATACCATCATTGCATAGTCTTCAGAAGTAAGATCATAGTCTTCTAAATTGAGATCTTCATCTTCTACCACACTTTTGCTTTTGGACAAGAGTGCCAAGGACCCTAAACTGGAGACAACATTTTTCTCTTGTAAAACAATCTTTTCTTGGGATTTCAAAATCCCCACTAGCTTTGCCAACGAAGAGGATTTAGATTGCTCATGAGCTTTAACAGTGGACACAACCGCTCTCCACTCGGATCTAAGAGCATTCAAAAAGGTTACTTTTTGTTCAATCAGCTTCCTTTCTATATCGTGTTTGATCATCTTGCTAAGAGGATGATTGAAGCGATCAAACGTCTGAGTAACGGTTTCATCAGAATTCTGTTTAAATTCACCAAACTCAGACAAAAGCAAGGTCTGAATAGAATGCTCCAAATCTTCATCTGTGGAATACAGCTCTCGCAGCCTATCCCAGATTTCTTTAGCGGTGCTGCATGAACTCACTAGCCTGAATGTATCTGATTGCAGAGCGAATTGAATCAGTCTCAATGCTTTAATGTTGCATTGAAACTTTTCTTTTTCGTCTCGAGCAATATCCTTTACGTCCTTTAACAGATCATTGTACTCCTTCTGAGTTTTAATGATTTTTGACATTCCAGAGTGAGCAAATGGTCCAGAAACGATTGCTTCCCAAATAAGGTATCCATTGTCTTCCGATCCGATGATATAATCTTCAAAGTGATGTGCCCAGACTTCGTAATCCTGGGTGTAAAGGATAGGAATCTTCATCGTCGATCCAATGCTGTTAGAGATGTTGATGGGATTAGATTGTGACTCATCCATGCTTGATCGTATTTAACCTGTTTGAAAGATCAGACTTGTAATATTTAATATTAGGGCAAACAAATAAATGCTGAGTTACGTCAATAATGGAGTGACGGCTCAATAAATATTAGTTAATGTGGAATAACCCCAATTGCAAACTCTTTCACAGAAAAAGATGTGTATGAATTACACAGCCTCCTGCTCTGATACCAATTGATGAGTTATTAATTAACTCTTTGATCGATTAGATCTTTGTAACAGGTATGCGATGAACGTAAAAACAGTGAACAAAACACAAGTATGAATCAAGATGTGTCGAATGATTAGATTACTCGATCCTCAGCAGAGCTCGACTAAGAACTTCCACTGTAGAGGATTCTAGGGTTACAAAAACAAGAACGATAAATCTACTGAACAATAATACTCTAATCTCGTCCTTTCGTTCTAGGATGCATGCAAGCATCTATATATACTAAACCCTACAAAACTCACAGATGGACAGGCCCATACCGGAGATATATATTGGACTAGCTAACGAGCCCAATAGACGCAACACAAAATACGACCCAACAGTTAGAATCGATTGTATGAAATCTGCACGTTAGGACTCGGCGAGTTGTTCTTCGAACTCGACGAGTCGAGTCGCGACTCCCCCATCTTTCTTCGATTTGTGAGTTCAGGGTGAATTTGTGAGTGGGAAAGGGACTCGGTGAGTTAAAGTCAGAGTTAGTAATGGAGGGACTCGGCGAGTCTGCGGGCTGACTTGGCGAGTCCGGTCAACTGGAGGTTGACTTTGACCAGGGAGTTGACTTTGACCAGGGGTAGAATAGTCATTTTAGCCTGAGGGCATTTATAAGTACCTGATCTAGTGGTTTTGGGGTTTGTAGCCGGACAGTTCCGGAGCAGTGATAGTTTCATTTTTATTACTTCTTTTCATAGTTTATTTTTAGTAAAAACCACCTCATTTTAATTAATCTTCACGCATATTTTCTCTTTTTGTTATTTTTCTCCTTTACCGGGTGCTTTGTAGTCTTTTGAGCTTATTTGCAAGATTTACCGAAGAATATTTGTTATTGGAGGTTTGGAAGGAGTGCGGGACTATTGGAGGCATGCAATTTGTTCATGGACTTGAAGTGGTGCAATTGGGCTTGGTGTCAATATAAGTAAGAAGCGCGTCATACTTAAATTTCGGGCGGGACAACGAGAATTCGAGCCATAGAAGATTAAAGGAGCATTGGAGCATCTTGGAAGTGTTTGGAAGACATAATTGGGCTATGAAGAACTTGCACAAATGGGCTGGACCATAGATGTGAATAGTAATCTAGAAGTGCCAATTAAATGGGCCAAAAAGCCCATTCAGCAGAATCCACGCGGTCCGCGTGGATTTACAAATGGTTCGCGTGGATCGCACTGTGAAGAACCTGAATTTTAGCGTTTTGCCTATATATGGGGAAAGTTGGAGGAATACTTTTGGGCAACTTTCGGATCCGATTTTTGACCACTTTTACTGAAGTTTTGAGAGGATTTTTCATTATGAAGACATGAAGAAAAAAACACTTTTTCTCTCTAGAAGATTAGAAGATTTGTGGATTTCTTTCATCTTTCATCTTGAACAATGTTTGGTATCTCTAATCTCTCTTGTTTTTGTTTAATTTTGGCCATGCTTGGCTAGATTTTCATTTGGTTGACTTTGATATAATTGCTTGAATGTTTTGGTTATTTTGAAGAATCCCATGAACTTGTGTTGAATATCTATGATTATATTTTTTATGAAAACTTCCTTCATGTTTATATATCTCTAGTCATGAATATTGATATGTGAATGTTATTTTTGTTGGTTAAATTCTTGGCTAAGTATTGGGACTTCAATTTAACAAGCATCAATTAGTTTAAATGTTTGTTTTCATTTCATTTAGACTAAGTAAATATTTTCTCCATAGTGGTAATGAAAGCAATAGATTACTCTTTGGATTTGGTGACTCTTAAAACCTAATGCTAATTGATTTTCACAAAATTACATGCTTCAATAGTTTTGTGACTTTGATTTAGGAAATGTGCTATGAGATTCTCTAGTCATTTTAATACAAAAGAAGAGTTGAGGCAAGTTATGCTTATAAATTTCTATAGCCAAGTTAGATTTTAAACACAAGTATTGCACCTTGGTATTGTCATGATTATTTAACCAAATGTTCAAGTGATGAAAGTCCAAAGTCAACCATCTTTCTTTTATTGATTTTGCATCAGACTTTTCTTTTGTTGATTTGTGCTTTTAAATCTTAGTGCAATTCTAGTTTTCTTTTAAACATCTCAAAAGATCAAAATCCCCCATTTTACTTTTACTTTTGTTTTACGAGTACTTGAACAAGTGATTTACATTGAGATTTAAATTGAACCAATATCCGTGGATACGATCGCTTTACCACTATACACTATTTTAGTGTGTAATATTTAGGGTATTTATTTTGTTGGCCTCGACAACCACTAAATTTTTGGCGCCGTTGCTGATGATTGGTTTATATTTAATTAGTTTGTTTCTCTATGCCTAGATCTCATTGTGCAGGTACTCTAGTTTAAAACTCAAAAACTGAAAATAAAATATGGTTTGGAAATGAACAACCCTTGCATTAAATACCAACTTTCCGAGCTAGCTCAGTTAGTTATGATGATTGGAAGTGACCAAAGTGTGCAACCCACAACTCTTCCTCGTGATAATTGTGCCCAAAATAGACATCATTCCGATATGTGTCCAAATTTACAAGGATAGTGGGAAGAAGTTCAAGAAAAGGGAAGCTACTTTTGGTCAAACCAATGGAACAATGATCAACCTCAACATGATTAATGGTGGGACAACAACCAAGGTTGGGGATACAACCAATATCAAAGCCCATATGATGCTTGGAGAAATGACCAATACCAACCAACTCCACAATTCCAACATCTATATCCTCCACCTCCCCAACAACCTGAACCGCTAAGCATGTCCTTAGAGGAGATTGTGAAGAACATTGCCACTTCTACCCAAAATTTCCAAGAAACAATGCAAGCTAGCCTCAAGAGCTTGGAGAAACAAATAACACAACTTGCTCAAACAATATGTATAATGGAAGCTCAAGAAAAACTACCATATGAAGAGATCCAATTACATAGCACATGTACCATTCCTTTGAAAGATGAGAAAAGTTTTGATGGTGCAAGAGTTTCATATGAAGAAGTGGAAGAAGAAGTAGAAGTGGAAGAGGTTGTCAAGGAGAAAGAAGAAACTAAGAAAGAAACCAATGGAACTATAGAGGAAGTGTTGGGTGTTAAGGAAATAGAGGTTAAGCCACCACTACGATTGAGAAACTAAATCTAGGGATAGAACAACCACAAGATCCAAAAATGATAAATTTGTCGGACTCTTCAAATGATGCGTATCCCGAGAAAGAAGGCGCCCAACCGGTCACCTACTCAACCACCCTATCAAAGAGGGAAGAGTTGGTCACCTTAATAAACAAGTAAAAGAAAGAATATGGTTGGATGATTTCTATTATCAAAGGTCTAAGTCTGATATGGTTCTCCCGTAAAAAGAAAGTCAAATACAAGAAACGAGTCATAATGGAGGTGTGGGACTTAAAAAATGTCAACACGGGGAAAATATTCAAAGTCAATGGGCATCGTTTGAAACCTTTCTATGAAGGTTTTAATGAAAATGTCCTATATGTCATCCATTTGGATCCCTCGGTATACTGAAATTGAGAGGGAAGTACGTCTCGCCAAAGAAATTAAAGAAGGGCATTTTTGGAAAACATTGTGTTTTCATCTTTTCTAATTATGAATAAATGTTTTTATATATATCCTTTTTGAATTTCACATTTCTTCTTCTTCCTTATTGCAGTAAAAGAGTGTGGGATTTTAAGCCTCAGTATTCGTTTTGGTCAAAGGGTGAAATTAAGAAGTTGCGGCAAAACACATGCGGTCCGCGTGTACTCGGGGATGAGTCCGCGTTAATAAACAAATGGTCCGCGTGTGGTCCCCAAAAATGTCCGCGTCCAACTTCAAATTTCGGGGTTTACAGAACATTTTACGTGGTACGGGTGTACTCAAGGGGTCGTCCGCATGTTTATACAAATGGTCTGCGTATACCCGATGCCTTGTCCGCGTGTACTACAAATGGTCCGCATGTACTCCAGAAACTGTCCGCGTGAATTCGTTGACCAGCTTTGACCAGCTTTGACTTCCATTAACTTTTGACCAAATAACTTAAGTGACATGCAACCCTTCTCCTTCATTAGCATGTCGGTTGTTTCCCTCTTTCTATGCATTCTTTCTCCCTCAAGATACCATTAATCCATACCCATATCCTCCTCCCGATCCCTTGGTTTAGGTACTTTCGCCTCGCTCCGAGCATTGAGGACAATGATTATTTCCAAGCTTGGGGTGGGGCATTCCTTTTTATTTTTAATTTATCATGCATTTTAATTAGGTTGCATAGAATTTTAGTATAAATTGCATTCATTTTTTATATAAAACCCCAAAAAGATTTTATTTTCTTCTTTTTTCATCTTTTATTTTTTCATAGCATTTAGCTTAGGGCATTAGCATTCATGCATTTTCGTTTTCTGTTTATTCTCACCTCTCTTGGATGCCATGGAACAAGTTCATAGTTATTGTATCATTATTGGTCCAGGATCTTGTTGCTATCTCACCCATCAAACCGGGACCACTAGCTGCAGCTTAGGATTTCATACTTGGGATCAGATGCTGGTAGCTTAAAGGGGTAAATGATAATGACCAAATAGTTCTCATGAAGAATTATGCATACAATACTAACGACTGTAGGATATACTATAGCACTAGATTTCTTACCCTTGCGGTCACTACCGCCGAGAGGATCACACTTGATCATGTTAGAACCGTTAGGATGAAGCACTGGTGCTTGTCCCTGAGTAGAATCCATATCCAGCCTCTTTACATCACCATATCTTTTTGCGATTTCCTTAGGATTTTAGAGAGTCTTTTAGTACACATTTGGACATTTTCATCATTTTTGAAAAAAAAAACTTAATTACAAGTTTACAAAGGAGCTTACATTACATCTTTATGCTCCACACATGGTCATTTTCACACTTAGACCATTCGGATTATATTACTATCATTTCGGTTCCACTTACACACTTTTGGGAACCAAATTTTGAGTAAAAGGGTTTTCTTGATTTCGATTGTTCATACATTACCTTCAAGTGTGGTGTTTTCTAGTTAAAAAAAATCAGCTGCAACTATCTTAGACAGGTGGCCGGTTCAATTATTGAACAAAATTTCCAACATCTCGGTCATCCGGCGTTGATATTCATTTATTTAGGATTGTATATTTGTATATAGATTGAGTTGTTTCTTTTCGCAAATTGGTGATGTTAGAGAGGCTGTTGAGTCGGATACTACGGGAGGTTCGGGTCAACGCTAAGTGAGTCGATTCCTACAACGGTGCCCGAGCGATTAAACCTAGTTACACATGAGAGAAGCCGGCAGACGTGAGATTAGAGTGTGTACTTAAAGAAGAGCTCCACCCGAGCCCATCCAGTCTCTTTCTCCCTACTACACATGTTATTCGTTATATGCATGTTCCCTTGAGGCTGCGACTGACCAGCCCTCCTTACTCACCTAGAGGAGTTGTCCTGGCTATGGTTTATGGTCCCATTTTCATCGGATGAAAAGGTTGTGAGATAGCAGTGAGATCAATTCTAACCATGTTGACTAACGTTGAACATGTTCCATGGTTCTGTCCATTCTTTTTATTTTTAGGGTAGTACGTCCAAAGTTCATTTTAGTCGTGTCTTACTGGAGGACAAGTAAGGTTTAAGCTTGGGGAGATTTGATAGTTCCGTTTTTATTAATTCTTTTCATAGTTTATTTTTAGTTAAAACCACCTCATTTTAGTTGACTTTGACCAGGGAGTTGACTTTTACCAGGGGTAGAATAGTCATTTTAGCCTGAGGGCATTTATACGTACCTGATCTAGTGGTTTTGGGGTTTGTAGCCGGACAGTTCCGGAGCAGTGATAGTTTCATTTTTATTACTTCTTTTCATAGTTTATTTTTAGTAAAAACCACCTCATTTTAGTTAATCTTCACGCATATTTTCTCTTTTTGTTATTTTTCTCCTTTACCGGGTGCTTTGTAGTCTTTTGAGCTTATTTGAAAGATTTACCGAAGAACATTTGTTATTGGAGGTTTGGAAGGAGTGCGGGACTATTGGAGGCATGCAATTTGTTCATGGACTTGAAGTGGTGCAATTGGGCTTGGTGTCAATATAAGTAAGAAGCGCGTCATACTTAAATTTCGGGCGGGACGACGAGAATTCGAGCCATAGAAGATTAAAGGAGCATTGGAGCATCTTGGAAGTGTTTGGAAGACATAATTGGGCTATGAAGAACTTGCACAAATGGGCTGGACCATAGATGTGAATAGTAATCTAGAAGTGCCAATTAAATGGGCCAAAAAGCCCATTCAGCAGAATCCACGCGGTCCGCATGGATCGCACTGTGAAGAACCTAAATTTTAGCATTTTGCTTATATATGGGGAAAGTTGGAGGAATACTTTTGGGCAACTTTCGGATCCGATTTTTGACCACTTTTACTGAAGTTTTGAGAGGATTTTTCATTATGAAGACATGAAGAAAAAAACACTTTTTCTCTCTAGAAGATTAGAAGATTTGTGGATTTCTTTCATCTTTCATCTTGAACAATGTTTGGTATCTATAATCTCTCTTGTTTTTGTTTAATTTTGGCCATGCTTGGCTAGATTTTCATTTGGTTGACTTGGATATAATTGCTTGAATGTTTTGGTTATTTTGAAGAATCCCATGAACTTGTGTTGAATATCTATGATTATATTTTTTATGAAAACTTCCTTCATGTTTATATATCTCTAGTCATGAATATTGATATGTGAATGTTATTTTTGTTGGTTAAATTCTTGGCTAAGTATTGGGACTTCAATTTAACAAGCATCAATTAGTTTAAATGTTTGTTTTCATTTCATTTAGACTAAGTAAATATTTTCTCCATAGTGGTAATGAAAGCAATAGATTACTCTTTGGATTTGGTGACTCTTAAAACCTAATGCTAATTGATTTTCACAAAATTACATGCTTCAATAGTTTTGTGACTTTGATTTAGGAAATGTGCTATGAGATTCTCTAGTCATTTTAATACAAAAGAAGAGTTGAGGCAAGTTATGCTTATAAATTGCTATAGCCAAGGTAGAGTTTAAACACAAGTATTGCACCTTGGTATTCTCATGATTATTTAACCAAATGTTCAATTGATGAAAGTCCAAAGTCAACCATCTTTCTTTTATTGATTTTACATCAAACTTTTCTTTTGTTGATTTGTGTTTTTAAATCTTAGTGCAATTCTAGTTTTCTTTTAAACATCTCAAAAGATCAAAATCCCCCATTTTACTTTTACTTTTGTTTTACGAGTACTTGAACAAGTGATTTACATTGAGATTTAAATTGAACCAATCTCTGTGGATACGGTCCCTTTACCACTATACACTATTTTAGTGTGTAATATTTAGGGTATTTATTTTGTTGGCCTCGACAACCACCAAGCAGCAATCAGCCACTTTAAGAGTTAGCATCTCAGCAACCATTTGTACGAGGTGAGTTTCTTTCCAGTAGTACGGGTCTACGACCACAATGCCGTCCCGTTTAGTTAGCAGTAGTTCCGAACCTTGCTCCGATGCAGTAGTATGTATGCTTGATGTCTTCATGATTCATGTTTTTTTATGTGTAGTATGTTGGGCAAGCCCGATACAGAATGTGATTATGCTATATGTTCATGATATCTTATATCCAGTTTATTCCGGACTTCGGTCCGATGCCGGGCGGGGCCCAAGTTATTCCGAACATCGGTCTGATGTTGGGCGTGCCCGGTGCAATGGGCGCGGCCCAGTATGTGTTATTTGTATTATGGTATGATATGTGGTAGTTTGGAAGGGCTCACTAAGCTTCGTGCTTACTGTTTTAGTTTTGGTTTCAGGTACTTCCGCTAATAAAGGGAAGAGCTCGGGATGATGGCATCGCACACACCACAACTTCAACTTTTACCCTGGGAGTTTATTTCAGATGCTATGATATGTTGATACAGTTCTTTTGTCATGACACATCTATTATAACTCTTTGAGATTTGTGACATACGGTTTCATTATATATTATGGATGACTGTTAGTTTTTAGTACTATTTAAACAAAAAAATTTGGGTCGTATTTTGGGTCGTTTCATTTACCCTCCGTGTCACTCGTACTCATAAGGAGATACTACCCAATATTTCTCTTAATTAATTTAGGTTGTATCCTAAATCATCATATATTATCATATATGCTCTTAAATAATATCAAATATTTCACACATAAACATATATTTGTTACTTTAATCATTAATTGTATTAAAATCATGTTAATGAAAGGGACTATGCACTCACTAGTGAAAGCGATGATTTCAAACTCGGGCAGCGTTTCTCTTCTAACGATTCTATTTTCCTTCGACGAAACCTAGCATTATTATTGCTAAGTTTTAGTTAAATCGTTATTGTGACTGATTATTATTCTACATTCATCATTAACTTAAAGTCTACTTTCATGATATATCAACTAAGGAACAACTAGGTAGGATCATATCGGAGGTAGGGTCTGTTTGATATACGGAGTATACTGTTTGGAAATCCCACTTTAAGCATCTCACTAAATCACAGCCTAGACATCATCCCCACAAGTATATCAATCAGTATAATTACTTGGAATCACTGACAAATTTTGTTTATAGGTTCATAATAACGATAATGAACTTAAACGTAAATTATACTGAAAGTACGGTAGGCATACCTTAACTTACAGGGGGTTTAACGAGGAACTGGGCTCTGTGGGGTAGAACTTCTAAGCCAAAAAGATCCTTTTCTCAGAGCCTTCAGGTGCTCCGGGGCTTTCCTCTAGCACGTTGATGTTACTAGGGCTTTGGGAGGGTTTTCGGAGGCTTAGGGAGAAGCTAGAGAGAGAGAGAGAGAAGTGAAGGGGTTTTGGTGTGAAAAATGAAGGCACTCTCGCATGGTACTTATAGGTTAGAATTGAGTCAAACTCGTTGAGTTTTGGCCTCCAAGTAGTTGAGTTGGTGCCACATGTCACTATGTGGTGCCAAGGCATTGGGAGAACGCAAGGGCACAGATCGCGCCTCGTCCCCCACTTCGCAGCAGCACCCTTCCGACTTCTAAACTCCGTAACTTTCGCATACGAGCTCGGTTTTCGAAGTTCTTTATATCCACGCGTAGGTATTGACAATATCTACAACTATCCTTTTGAATCCATGGGCTAATCCTTGACCGATTTTAAATTTAATAGTATGAGATGATTATACTGTTAATGACCGTGTAAAATTCATAACTTTTACATACAGACTCCGTTTTCGACTGTCTTTTTATCATTAAACTCCTATTAATGAGATATTCAATTCTCATTTAGGTTGTTTTGGCTAAAAATCGCTCGATCTAAAATTCGATTTCTAGGCTATGCACTGCTATGCTAAATCTTAGAAAAATCATAATTTCCTCATACGAAGTCGGATTTGGACATTCTTCTGATGCACATTCTCGGTTTAACGTATAATATGACATTCTTTTAGATCTCTAAGGCTAAAAAATAATTTAACAAAAATTCACTTTTTATGTTACGCGTTGCTGTGCCGGTTTTGCCATAAAACTTCGAGGGGTCATAACTTCTTTGTTATAACTCGGATTTCAGCGTTCTTTATATGTACGAAACCCTTTTGACATATACTATAACTTGAAATAATCTTCCATCAAAAAGTCATTTTTGATGCTTATTGTCTCTAAATTGACTAACCCGAACCTGTGGGCATTACAATTATTTCCCCCTTAGGATGATTACGTCCCAAAATTATCAACGAGACAGGATGTGTATAATGACTCCATACATTATCCCTTTATCCTAGGTAATAATTTTGGACTTCCAACCGTAACCTTCGAGTTATAAAATCGATCCTTATTGCAGACTCCTACTTTTCCAGAAACAAACTTAACTTAAGAGAAGTTCTTTACTTCGATTATCATGACAAATCGATGGGTCATGTTCTAATGACCTCTCATCGTATGATGAAACACTTAGATTCAGGTCTATTAGAGTCAAATTTCCGAATGGAATATACCTTCCTTCATGTTGTAATGTGATATAATCACATTCTAGCATGTAGCACTTCTAGCTACAAGCTTCTTACTTTAACAATGATCACGATACTTTTATTGAATGCTTTGATTATCTTTCACTTCAATCTTCTGGCTTAAGTCGGTTGTTACATCGATCTTGTTTCTCTGAACGATGTAACACACTCATCTTCGTCGGACTCGATTTCATATGAAAACTTGGGTCGGAATAATAATCATGTTCTTCGTCATTACCGAAATGATGGTAACGACATACATGAAAAAAATATAATCTATTAATAGCTTCTTGGTAAGCTTGTGACTTTCCTTGATTGTAGCTTGATTCCTGTGCTTCTGGTAGCATAGGCCTCTACTACCTTTCACACATTGTCATACTCATCTTAACTATTGTCACATAGTCCCCAGGTTCTTATTTCCTAAAATCACAAAACAATTTAACACGTATGAATGTGTGTCCAAATAATCATAAAATTTTCCCTAGACTCTACTAGGACTTATTCCATGCGTATCTTCAACAACAATTCCGCTTCAACTCGATTGGTGGTGAAACTGCCAGACGATGGGATAACTTCATGGATTATACCAAAAATTATTTCTTTCCGCCAATTGAAAGTGTAATTCTCCCGTATGATACACATTACCTATTTAGACGGATTCTAAAGGCAAGATATTGTTGGGTTTTGAGCATTATTACACTCCTATGGTGTGCATGCAACCCTAGAAACCTTTGATCTATGTTTTCTCTATTATACATGCTAACTTTCATTTTTCCAAGGTTTCATCCTAACTAGCATATAATGAGGTATATGTAATACAAAATTCTAGTAAAGTGACATACCTTTCTTGTGTCTTTGATTCCTTAAGATTTTGTGCGCCTAGCACCCCAAATGTGATGCCTCAAATGTTTCACACAACACCACCAACAATTGTAATGACTTGAGAGAAGAACACTTGCATCACAAATCGGCTAGCCCTCACTTCTTATCACTTAAAGGTGCCATTTCATGATCTATGAGGCTTCTTATATAGTGTGCACATTAGGGTTACACCATGTAACACATGACTTTCCACATTCCTCATGATTATGGGTTTTAACCTCCATGGAGTATCCATGGGTAACCACATGGGTTTAGCCCAACGTGAAGAACTACGGATCATAATCCCACTTTATAAGAATGAATGATTTACTAAATCAATCCCCATTTATTTAATTAGTATCTTTTTATCACAAAATTAATTCCAAACTAATTCTTGATCAATACTAATTAAATAATATGATTTCATATTGATATATTAGAACTTATAATATATTAATAAATCATAAATATCCTCTTCTCACAAAAGTCTATCCAAATTGTTTTGATGCCATGCAACCCAAATGGACTATGCTAAATCGGGTCAAGTACATACCAAATATAGTTATGGACTTAGACACCTTATCCAACAGTCTCCCACTTGGATAAGTCTAATAACTATAGTTGCAAGTACGACTTCAGGATCCGACCAACAATCGTAGCTCTTAAAAGTCTCGTGGAAATAAGTTGTGCCATTTTAGATAAATGATCATATAATGCTCTATTCTCAAGATATCAGCCGGACAAGTACATGGAATAACTTCATACTTATTGTCCAGCAGTTTGTTTCCTGGTTTCCAATTTGTTTGACACAGAACTAAATCGAACGCATCAATTCAGTTCTGACCGGGACCGACCCATAAGTCAAAACAAAATCATCGAGGGGACCAAGAGATCGCTTTTAATCATCTAAGGACTAAAAGGAACAGATAAACTTCAACTCAGATGCTTGTACTATTTAATCATCAAATTGTACACACAACATGCTTTATAACATCAAGTTACTGATGCGTTTTTGTACTATCAATGTACAACCAAATCATAGTCAACAACTAATATCTCTTGGTTTGAAGACTTATTTGATATTACCGTCTCACGATCACTCAAGATAAATTTCATGAAGTGATACAAGTGAGCATGGGTTGAATCTAATACTCAAAACTTATGAGCCCTCATGAATGTTGCAGCAACAATTGCTATGTCCAATACAATTCAGACAAATCTGCAAACCCAATTCATCATAGTCTTAATTCAATACCTACTTTGAAAGTATGATCTTTGTGGATAGTTTGAATAATATAATCATTCTGGAAGTCAAAACATGCAAAATGAAACAATAGTAAATGATTGACACAGGACAATACCATATTAGTAAATAAAAACACGTTTTATTTAAACATCAAATGTCAATTACATTTCAACTATTACAAGTTTCGAAAGCTATCTAATTACTAAAAATAATATCATCCTTCTTCCCAATGTGCCTCGCATGCTGTAAATGCTTAAACCTACTCAGTCCCTTCGTGAGGGGATCGGGTAGGCTCTCATATCATGATACCCTCTTTTCCACGAGGAGTCCTTCTTCTATTCGATGTCTAATGAAGTGGTATTTTCTGTTGATGTGCCTAGATCTGTCGTGATCCCTTGGTTCCTTGGCTAAGGCAACTGCACTCTCACTATCACAGAAAATGTCCATAGGCTCCTTTATAGCTGGTACAACTCCAAGGTCTCCAATGAAGTTCTTTAGCCATGTTGCCTTCTTCGCCGCCTCGCTTGCTGCTATGTACTCTGATTCTCAAGTTGATTCAGCTACTGTCTCCTGCTTGAAACTTTTCCAAGTAATTTCTCCTCCATTTAGGGTAAAGACCCAGCCCGGCTGAGAGCGGAAATTAACCTTGCCTGTCTAAAAGCTGACATCACTATACCCCACTACTCTCAAGTCATCACTCCACCAATGATGATGAATTGAAATTAGTAGTCGAATGTAAATAAGAGTAATTATAGTAATGATCAAGTAAAGAACACACAATGTAAATATGATCTGGTTTCAGCTTCTATTACTTTCAAAGAACTTGAGTACAAAACATATAATAGAAGTGGGAAAACTCTCTTTCCTACACTCAAGTTCAGACCCTATTTATAGGATACTGAAAGTACAAAAAATACTAACGACTCAACATTAAGTTTCAACTAAACAAGTGCCGTAGTAAATACATACAAAATTATAAAACATACATTTTGACTCTTTACAATATTTCGAACCTTACAATCTCCCCCTTTGTAAACGAGTCGACCTACCCAATATGTGAGAATCTGAGCAGCGAAGTGCATTATCCTTCGAATCTCCGAGTACCAAGTTAACACCTTCCTTAACTCAGTCTTATCTCCTTCATTATTTTCATATAACTATTCATACGAACAATGAAATTCGTATATTAAGAAGTTGTGTATCGTTCAATCTCTGAAGCTTGAAATAAAAACCTCTTTGCCTTTCCCTTCGTGTCTTTTCCAGAGAATACTAGACCAAAAGACTTCAAGCATATCTCTCTATCAACATACTTCTTCAATTATAATCGTGTCTTCGTAGTTTCAATAGCAACAGTAATTTCTCTTCCCATTGCTGATGGTTTATTAATATATTATAAGTTCATAACTATGTTTGGTATGTACTTGACCCGACCCAACATGGTCCATTTGGGTTGTATGGCATCATGCATTTAGATAGACTTAATGAGTGAAATAACACTTATGGTTTATTAATATATTATAAGTTCTAATATATTAATAGTATTATTTAATTAGTATTTATCAAGAATTAATTCGGAATTACTTAAGTGATCAAAAGATAACTAATTAAATATATGGGTTGATTATGTAAATCATCCATAACTTGTATAGTGGGCTAAAGGCTCCATGGATTATCAAGTTGGGTTTAACCCATAGGATACACCATGGATGCTCCATGGGAGTTACAAACCTATGGGTCATGGAATTGAAGAGTCATGTCACATTAGGGTTTACATGGTGTAACCCTAGATGTGACACACTATATAAAGAACATGATGCACACCAAAATCGGGGATACACTAAGAACAAGTGAGGGCAAGCCGACTTTGCAAGTGTTATACATTCTCTCAAAGTTATACCAAAGAATTTGGTGTTGTGTGAAGCATTTGAGGCATCACATTTGGGGTGAAAGGCTCTCAAGGTTTTCAAGGAATCCAATCAACTACAAGGTATGTAATTCTAGCCATCTTTTAGATTAAAAGTTCCCCATGTATGCTCGATAGGATTATGAACCTTGGAAATCATATTTTGCATTTATTTTAGAAAAACATAGATCCAAGGTTTTCTAGGGTTGCATGTACACTTAGGGGTGTTAGAATGCTCATAACCCATCAGTGGTATCAGAGCCTAGGCTTGTTTGTTAAATACTTGATGCAAATTTTGTTTTTGAAAAGCCAAAAACTATCCAGACAAAAAAACTCGACGAGTTCTGGCCAAAAACTCGCCGAGTTTATGTGTTATTGAATTAGGTTCGACGAGTTCCTTGATGAACTCGACGATTTTGTCATCCAGTGAGCAGTTTTTGGAGCTTTGCTGCTAGAAATGGACTAGAAACATTACCCTAAACTGTTTTGGTGTTACAAAACTTGTTTTAGATGGTGTAATGGTTTTGCTAATCCATTTTCAATAGCAATTATCAAAATTTCAAGCTTCATATGGTTAATTTTATGATTCTTGAAATTGTTGATATGTATGTTCATGAACTTATGAGTTTAGAAGATCATAAGAATTATTTGTAACTTGCTTGTTTGTTTAATTCTAGATCATTATGTGTTTTAATGGAATCCATAATTTATCCTCAAGTTATGGATTACCAAAAGTCACATTTTTAAAGTCCATCATTAAACGCATAGGTTAGGTAAAATGAAAAGTCTCTCATTTTATTAATCCATTAACTCATAAGTTATGAAAGATGAAAAGTTTTTAAAGTTACAAAAACTTGCCCTCAAGTTTTGGAACATGTAAAGTCATTTTGAAAACTGTAAGTTCCAACACTTAGAATTTTAAAAGTTAAATTCAACACTTATACTTTATAATATTATAAGTTTAATAATTATTATATATATAAGAACAAAGTAGTTTTACCGTTAGTAGACCTCATTCACGAAGACAGTCTATAAAGGGGTATAAGGTTACTACCTACAAAATGGCAGCTTAATTGGTGTCCACTCTCACCCGCCGCTTCCTTGATCGGTGGAAGGTTGTTAGCAGAACGGGTAGGACAAGGACTTATAAATTCTCATTAAAAGATGATGAATATTATAAAGTAACTAAATGTTTTATTAAAGTCTCAATCTTAGTTACTCTAGGAAAATGTGAATAAGGTGCTAATCCATGAAATTACACTTTACACTTTGTTTAAGTCGTTAGTGAATCATGTGTGGTTAACCGGCACACTAACTTGAACTTAACAAGGTAGGTAAAGGGTAAATTAAGGTTTATTATAGGTCGGTGGAGCGCATGTGGTTGACCGGCACATTGATTGAGTGATAAACTTTAAGGGTACCAAGAAATTTGCATTGTTACTTCACACCTTGTTTTATGATCCTCGGTATCCCAATCACAAAACTTGGAGGCCACACTCGAGATTGAAACATGCCTTTGAAAAAATCATTGAATCTCAAAAGAATCTAGGAATTTCTAAGAACCAATTAAAACCTAATAATTTTTATTTCGGTTTTTGGTGGAAATTGGTGAATCGTCATTCACCTACCTTTCAAAAATGTTATAGCTTAGATTACGGCATACCTCTTCTAAGTTACGATATATTGTGATTGGATCCTATCCTTAATATTACATTTGGGTGTTTTATTAAGGACTATCTTGATATCTAAACTAAACTTGTCTCTTCTTTTTCAGATGTCTTCCAACAACACTGTTTCTGGCTTAAACCCTACTGGCTCCTTCTCCCTCATGAAACTATGTGGGAGGGTCATCTTCGATGGTTCCTACTTTACGGATTAGATCCGAAACATCAGGATGGTGACTTGCTACGAGGACAAGGAATATGTCCTTGAAAAGGAGCTAAAGGAGATCGATTATTCCACTACTACTCCACAGGAGATCGCTGACTTTCGGACTCATGAAAGAGATGGCACCAAAGTGGCATGCATCATGATGGCCACCATGACAGCTGAACTCCAGAAGTCCTATGAGGACTACTACCCTTTTGAGATACACCAAGATATGATGGAAAGATAACATCAGAGTGCTCGTCAAGAGTGGTATGAAATAATCTCCTCCATGATAACAACCAGGATGAAGGATGGAGAATCCGTCACGAGCCAAATGCAGAAACTGCAAAGGTATGTGGTGATGGGTTTTGAGCATTCTAACACTTCCTAAGTGTACATGCAACCCTAATAACCTTGGATCTATGTTTGTCTAATTATCATGCAAAGTTGAATTCCAAGGTTATATTCCTATCTAGCATACATGGGGAACAATTTTAACTTGAATCATAGATAGAATAACTTACCTTGTTGTTGATTGTGTTCCTTGAAACCTTGTGAGCCTAGCACCCCAAGTGTGATGCCTCAAATGCTTCACACAACACCAAATGCTCTTGGAAAGACTCTTGAGATAACACACACTTCTCAAAATCGGCCAAGCCCTCTAGTTTCTTAGTGTTCAACTTGTGTAGCCAATTTTGTGGAGAATGGGACTCTTATATAGTGTTGACACATCTAGGGTTACACCATGTAAACCCTAATGTGTCATGACTCTTCATTTCCATGACCCATGGGTTTGTAACTCCCATGGAGCATCCATGGAGCATCCTATGGGTAGAACCCAACTTGATAATCCATGGAGCCTCTTAGCCCACTATACAAGATATGAATGATTTACATAATCAACCCATATATTTAATTAGTTATCCTTTGATCACTTAATTAATTCCAAATTAATTCTTTGATCAACTAATTAAATAATATTATTAATATATTAGAACTTATAATATATTAATAATCTCCAAGTGTTATTTCTCTCATTTAGTCTATCCAATTGCATGGTGCCATGCAACCCAAATGGACCATGCCGGGTCGGGTCAAGTACAAGCCCGAAATAGTTATGGACTTAGACACCTTATCCAACAGTCTCCCACTTGGATAAGTCTAATAACTATATCTCTAGTACTTCAGGAACCGACCGGCAATCGTAGCTCTTTCAAGGTCTCTCGGAACTGAGAAGATGATGATACGCCATTTAAGATAAGTGATCATATAATCCTCTGTTCTAGATATCAGCCGGACAAATACATGGAACATTGTCTTGCTTATTGTCCAGCATTTGTTTCCCGATTTCCGATTTGTTTGACATAGAACTTAATTGAACACATCAACTTAGTTCTGACCGGGCCCGGTACATGGGTCAAAACAAAATCATTGAGGGGCCCAGATACCAGCTTCTAATCCAAGAAGGAACAGATAAACTTCAACTCATATGTTTGTTCTACCACTTATTGAATTACACACAAAAGTACGTTTTATAACATCGAGTTACCAATGCGGTTTCGTACAGTCAATGCATAACCAACTTGTAAGTAACAAATCATATCTCTAGGTTTGAAGACTTATATGATATTACCGTCTCACGATCACTCGAGATAAAATTCCATGAAGTGATTCCAGTGAGCGTGGGTTGTGTCCAATGCTCAGAACTTATGAGCACTCATGATTGTTGTAGCCTTGTCCAAGACCTCTACAACCAAACATGACAGTCTTGATTCATATCTACTTCCAACATATGACCGACTGTGGAGGTTTGAATAATATGTTATACCAAACAAAATTATTCTGGAAGTCAAAACATGCAAAAGAAATATAGTAAACGATTGACAAGAGATAGCAACACTTTACTCATAAATAAAACACCTTTTATTCATCATCAAATGTCAATTACACTTTACAAATTTCCGGGTTATCTAACTACTAAAACTTATATCATCCTTCAGCCCTATGCTCCGAGCATGCTGAAGATGCTTAACCCTACTCAGTCCCTTCGTGAGGGGATCTGCTGGGTTCTCATCCAATGATATCCTCTTTGCCACGAGGAGTCCT
Organism: Lactuca serriola; assembly: GCF_051521515.1. NCBI lineage: Eukaryota > Viridiplantae > Streptophyta > Magnoliopsida > Asterales > Asteraceae > Lactuca > Lactuca serriola. The sequence continues at coordinate 194,820,308 of NC_136411.1, forward strand.
TCTTCGATCCGATGTCTAATGAAATGGTATTTTCTGTCGATGTGTCTGGATCTCCCGTGATCCCTTGGTTCCTTGGCTAAGGCAACAGCACTTTCACTATCACAGAAAATTTCCATTGGCTCTTTAATAGCTGGTACAACTCCAAGGTCTCCAATGAAGTTCTTCAGCCATATCGCCTCCTTTGCTGCTTCACTAGCTGCAATATACTCTGATTCACAAGTAGAATCTGCCACTGTCTCTTGCTTGGAACTCTTCCAAGAAATTGCTCCTCCGTTTAGGGTAAAGACCCAGCCCGACTGAGAGCGGAAATTATCCCTATCAGTCTGGAAGCTAGCATCACTATACCCAACAACTCTCAAGTCATCACTCCCACCGAGGGTAAGGACCCAGTCCTTAGTCCTTCGTAGGTACTTGAGGATATTCTTACCGCAGTCCAGTGTGCCTTGCCAGGGTTCGCCTGATACCTGCTAACCATGCTCAAGGCAAAAGCTACATCGGGTCGAGTACACATCATAGCATACATGATCGATCCTACAGCCGAAGCGTAAGGTGTTCGACTCATTTCTGCTATCTCAGCCTCAGTGCTAGGGCTTTGTGTCTTACTCAATCTGGTGTTACTCTGGATGGGTAACTCTCCTTTCTTGGAATCCTGCATGCTGAATCTCTTCAGCACCTTATCCAAGTAGGTACTCTGACTAAGTCCAATTAGTCTTTTACTCCGATCTCTCAAGATTCTTATCCCTAGAATATAGGCAGCTTCACCAAGGTCCTTCATAGCGAAACACTTCCCAAGCCAGGACTTTACTTCCTGCAGGGTTGGAATGTCGTTTCCTATGAGTAGTATGTCATCCACATACAATACCAAAAAGCTAACTATACTCCCACTAGCCTTGACATACACACAAGATTCATCTTCACTCCTAGAAAAGCCAAATTCCTTGACCTTTTCATCAAAGCAAAGATTCCATCTGCGAGGTGCTTGCTTCAATCCATAAATGGATTTCTCAAGATTACACACTCTATTAGGGTACTCGTTGCTGACAAAACCCTCTGGCTGACTCATGTAAACATCTTCAGCCAACTTTCCATTAAGGAAAGCGGTTTTGACATCCATTTGCCATATTTCATAGTCATGAAATGCAGCTATGGCTAACAGAACCCGAATAGACTTAATCTTGGCTACCGGAGAAAAGGTCTCATCATAATCCACTCCAGGAATTTGAGAGAAGCCCTTTGCAACCAGTCTAGCCTTATAAGTGTGTACTTTACCATCCATGTCGGTCTTCTTCTTGAAGACCCATTTGCACCCTACTGTCTTACGACCTGGTACATTTTCAACCAAGTTCCAAACTTGATTGTCATACATGGATTGTATCTCGCTATCCATAGCCTCTTTCCATTTAGCAGACTCGGGGCCTGCCATGGCTTCCTCGTAGCTGTTAGGGTCATCTTGACTTACTAGTGTCTCATCACTAATAAGTGTCTGACCTTCTGCAGTAATATGGAATCCATAGTAATGCTCAGGTGCACTCCTAACTCTCGTGGAACGTCTCAGAGGTACAGATTTGTCAATTGGCTCAACAGGAGTTTCCTCCTCAAGTTGAGGGCTAGAGTTTGAAGTTCCTTCACCGCTTGATTCTTGAATTTCTTCAAGATCAATTTGCCTCTCACTGTCTCCTTGGCTTATAAATTCTCTTTCTCGAAAGACACCTCTTCTTGCTACAAAGACCACATTGTCACTAGGTCTGTAGAAGAGGTAACCAAAGGATCGCTGTGGGTAACCGATGAAAATACACCTCTCGCTTCGAGGTTCGAGCTTATCATGAGTCTCGCGTCTCACGAAAGCCTCGCAACCCCAAATCTTGATGTGGTCTAGTTTAGGTACTTTACCAGTCCGCATCTCGTGAGGAGTTTTGGCAACTTTCTTTGTAGGGACTAGATTAAGAATATGGGCGGCAGTCTCCAAGGCATACCCCCAGAATGAGATTGGTAGCGTAGCTCGACTCATCATGGAACGAACCATATCTAGCAAGGTTCGATTACGCCTCTCAGCCACACCATTCAACTATGGTGTCCTGGGAGGTGTCAATTGTGAGACTATCCCACATTCCCTTAGATAGTCGAGGAACTCTGAACTAAGATACTCACCTCCATGATCGGATCGAAGCATCTTAATGTTCCTGCCCAATTGATTCTCGACTTCCTGTTTAAATTCCTTAAACTTCTCGAAAGTCTCTGACTTATGCTTGATCAAGTAGACATATCCATATCTACTATAATCATTAGTAAAAGTCAAATAATAACGATTAGCATCCCTTGTGGCATGTTTGAATGGTCCACACACATCCGTGTGTATAAGGTCCAACAAACCTTCACCCCTCTCACACGAACCTGTGAAGGGTGACTTTGTCATTTTTCCAAGTAAGCATGATTCGTAACTATCATCTGACTTTAGGTCAAACGACTCCAAGACTCCATCCTTTTGGAGTTGGCCTATGCGCTTCTTGCTTATATGTCCAAGACGACAATGCCATAATGATGCTTTATCCAAGTTATTATTAGTAGAATCAATACACAAAACATTATTTCCTAAGTTATCTACAACAAATACAGCTTCATACACACCATCACAAGGTAATGCTTTAAAATAAAGAATATTATTAAAGAAAGCATCAATAGAACCAACTTCATTATTAAATGAAAAGGTAAACCCTTGTTTGTACAAAGCATGAAAGGAAATAATATTTCTTGCCATTCCTGGCGAATAACAACACTTATTCAAATCTAAACTAAACCCACTACTTAGCGATAAAGTATAAACTCCAATCTTCGTAACAGGTATAGCTTTCCTATTCCCCATGATCAAGTTTATCCTTCCTTGCTCCACATCCTCACTTCTTCTTAGTCCCTGCAAGTCACAACAAATGTGAATACCACACCCGGTATCAAGGACCCAAGAATTAGAATGGGGTGAGTTATTAGAAATGATAGTGTAAATACCTGCATGGTTGGGTTTAACTTTCCCATCCTTCACATCTTGCTGGTATTTTGGGCAGTTCCGCTTCCAATGAGCTTTTTCATGGAAATAGAAGCATTCAGCCTCTTTTGGGTCAGAAGAAGGAGTAATGAAACCTTTCTTGGTTCCACTTGAAGAAGAGCCATCAAGGGTCCGAGCCTTGGTACCCTTCGAGGATCTCTTTCTCTTCCTCCATCGATTCTTCCCAATTGCCAAAACCGGAGTAGAGTTTTGAGTAGGAGTGATAGCAACCGACTTCCCCTTAAGACCTAATTCTGTGGTCTTGAGAAGTCCCTGAAGTTTGCTGAGAGTGACTTCTTCCTTGTTCATGTGATATGTCATGCGGAATTGATCATAGCACGATGGTAAGGAATGCAAAATAATATCTATTGCAAGATTCTCCGGGAAGTTCACATTAAGCTTCAGCAAACGATCCACATACCTTTGCATTTTCTGCATGTGGCTCGTGACGGATTCCCCGTCCTTCATCATGGTTGTTATCATGGAGCAGATGATTTCATACCTCTCTTGTCTTGCACTTTGATGGTATCTTTCCATCAAATCTTGGTGCATGTCATAAGGGTAGAAATCCTCATAAGACTTTTGGAGTTCCGCTGTCATCGTGGCCGTCATGATGCACGCCACTTTCGTAGCATCCCTTTCATGTGCCCGAAATTCAGCGATCTCCTGAGGAGTTGTAGTGGACTCATCAATCTCCTTAAGCTCCTTGTCAAGGACATATTCTTTGTCCTCGTAGCGGGTAATCATCCTGATGTTTCTGATCCACTCATTGAAGTTGGATCCATCAAAGGTGACTTTCCCACACAAGTTCATAAGGGTAAAGGAGCCATTAGGATTAGAGCCAGAAGCATTGTTGAAAGACATCTGAAGGAAGGAGGACAAGATTAGTTTAGATATAAGAGAGTCCTTAATAAAACACCCAAATGTAGTATTAAGGCTAGGATCCAATCACAATATAATATAACTTAGAAGAGGTATGCCGTAATCTAAGCTATATCATATTTGAAAGGTAGGTGAATGACGATTCACCAATTTCCACCACGAAAACCGCAATATTTTAGTATTAGGTTTTTTGAATGGTTCTTAGAAATTCCTAGATTCTTTGAGATTCAATGAACTTTTCAAAGGCATGTTTCAATCTCGAGTGTGCCCTCCAAGTTTTGTGACTGGGATACCGAGGATCACAAAACGAGGTGTGAAGTAACCATGCAAATCACTTGGTACCCTTAAAGTTTATCACTCAATCGATGTGCCGGTTAACCACACACGCTCCATCGATACTATAATAAACCCTAAGTCACCCTTTACCTACCTTGTTAAGTCCATGTTAGTGTGCCGGTTAACCACACACGCTCCACCAACGACTTAATCAAAGTGTAAAGTGTAATTTCATGGAATAGCACCTTATTCACATTTTTCCTAAAGTAACTAAGATTGGGAATTTAATAAAACATTTAGTTACTTTATAATATTCATCATACTTTGAATGAGAATTAATAAGTCCTTGTCTTACCCGTTCGGCTAACGACCCTCCACCGATCAAGCAAGCGGTGGGTGAGAGTGGACACCCATTAAGTCACCATTTTATAGGCAACAACCTTATACCCACCTTATAGACCGGCTTCGTGAATGAGGCGTACTAGCGGTAAGACGACTTTGTTCTTATACATATATATATAATTATTAAATCATAATAATATAGAAGTATAAGGGTTGAATTTTAACTTTTAAAAATCTAGGGGTTGGAACTAAAGTTTTAACTTAACTTTACTTGTTCCAAAACTTGAGGGCAAGTTTTGTAAACTTTCAAAACTTTTCATTTCTTGTAACTTATGAGTTTAATAGAGTAATAAAATGAGGACTTTTCATTTTTCCTAACTCTTGTGTTCTTTTAATGGTTTTTAATCCAAGAGAGTTTTGGTTTTCCATAACTTGAGGACAAGTTATGGACTCCATTAAAACACATTATGATCATGAATTAATCTACCACATAGGTTACAAATAATTCCTATGATCATCTAAACATCATAAGAACAAGAACATGAATATGAACACTTTCAAGAATCAAAATCACATCTAATGTTTGTAATTTTGATAACTAGTTGTTGTAAATGAGTTAGAAAAGACATTACACCTTCTAAAACAAGTTTTCAAGTACCAAAACATTTTAGGGTAATGATTCTAATCCATTTCCAGCAACTTAAGTCGAAATTCTGCACTCTGTCGACCCTACTCGCCGAGTGCATAAACCTACTCGCCGAGTAGGTTGAAGATACACATGAACTCGACGAGTCCTCCCCATGGACTCGCCGAGTCCATCAGTCAGACAGCAGAAATTTCGACTTTCTTCAACTTTTAAGCACAAATAACAAACAAACAAGCCTAGGCTCTGATACCACTGATGGGTTTTGAGCATTCTAACACTTCCTAAGTGTACATGCAACCCTAATAACCTTGGATCTATGTTTGTCTAATTATCATGCAAAGTTGAATTCCAAGGTTATATTCCTATCTAGCATACATGGGGAACAATTTTAACTTGAATCATAGATAGAATAACTTACCTTGTTGTTGATTGTGTTCCTTGAAACCTTGTGAGCCTAGCACCCCAAGTGTGATGCCTCAAATGCTTCACACAATACCAAATGCTCTTGGAAAGACTCTTGAGATAACACACACTTCTCAAAATCGGCCAAGCCCTCTAGTTTCTTAGTGTTCAACTTGTGTAGCCAATTTTGTGGAGAATGGGACTCTTATATAGTGTTGACACATCTAGGGTTACACCATGTAAACCCTAATGTGTCATGACTCTTCATTTCCATGACCCATGGGTTTGTAACTCCCATGGAGCATCCATGGAGCATCCTATGGGTAGAACCCAACTTGATAATCCATGGAGCCTCTTAGCCCACTATACAAGATATGAATGATTTACATAATTAACCCATATATTTAATTAGTTATCCTTTGATCACTTAATTAATTCCAAATTAATTCTTTGATCAACTAATTAAATAATATTATTAATATATTAGAACTTATAATATATTAATAATCTCCAAGTGTTATTTCTCTCATTTAGTCTATCCAATTGCATGGTGCCATGCAACCCAAATGGACCATGCCGGGTCGGGTCAAGTACAAGCCCGAAATAGTTATGGACTTAGACACCTTATCCAACATGTGGATCGTTTGCTGAAGCTTAATGTGAACTTCCCCAAGGAGCTTGCAATAGATATCATTTTGCACTCATTACCCTCGTGTTATGATCAATTCCGCATGACATACCACATGAATAAGGAAGAAGTCACACTCAGCAAACTTCACGGACTCCTAAAGACCGTAGAAACAAGTCTTAAAGGTAAGTCGGTTGTTAACAGTCCTACTCCTACTCCAAACTCCGCCCCTGTCTTGGCAATCAGGAAGGGTAGAGGGAAGAAGAGGAAGAGCTCTTCGAAGGGTACCAAGGCTAGGACCCTTGATGGATCTTCTTCAAGTGGAACCAAGAAAGGTTTTGTCACTCCTTCTTCTGATCCAAAAGAGGCTGAATGCTTCTATTTCCATGAAAAGTCACATTGGAAGCAGAACTGCTAAAAGTACCAGTAGGATGTGAAGGATTGGAAAGTCAAACCCAACCATGCAGGTATTTACACTATTCTATCTAATAACTCACCCTATTCTAAATGTTGGGTCCTTGATACCGGTTGTGGTATTCATATCTGTTCTGATTTGAAGGGACTAAGAAGAAGTGAGAATGTGGAGCATGGAAAGATAAACTTGATCATAGGGTATACGAAAGCTTCACCTGTCACCAAGATTGGAGTTTATTCATTGTTGCTAAGTAGTTGGTTTACTTTAGATTTGAATAAATGTTGTTATTCGCCAGAAATGGCAAGAAATATTATTTCCTTTCATGCTTTGTACAAACAAGGGTTTACCTTTTCTTTTGATAATGAAATTGGTGGAATAAATGCTTTCTTTAATAATATTCATTATTTTAAAGCATTACCTTCTGATGGTGTGTATGAAGTTGTATCTGTTGTAGATAATCTAGGAAATTATGTGTTGTGTATTGATTCTTCGAGTAATAATAACTTGGATAAAGCATCATTATGGCATTGTCGTCTTGGACATGTGATCAAGAAATGCATAAGCCAACTCCAAAAGGATGGAGTCTTGGAGTCATTTAACCTAAAGTCAGATGATAGTTGTGAATCATGCTTACTTAGAAAAATGACAAAGTCACCCTTCACTGGTTCTTGTGCTAAGGGTGAAGGTTTGTTGGATCTGGTACACACAGATGTGTGTTGACCCTTCAAATCTGCCACAACGGATGCTAACCGTTATTATTTGACTTTAACTGATGATTATAGTAGATATGGGTATGTCTTTTTAATAAAGCATAAGTTAGAGACTTTTGAAAGGTTTAAAGAGTTTAAACAAGAAGTCGAGAATCAATTGGGCAGGAATGTTAAGATGCTTCGATCCGATCGTGGAGGTGAGTATAGTAGTACAGAGTTCCTCGACTATCTTAAGGAATGTGCGATTATCTCACAATTTACACCTCTCAGGACACCACAACTTAATTATGTGGCTGAGAGGTGCAATCAAACCTTGTTGGATATGGTTCGTTCCATGATGAGTCGAGCTTCGCTACCAATCTTATTTTGGGGGTATGCGCTAGAGACTGCCTCCCATATCTTTAATTTGGTCCCTACAAAGAAAGTTACCAAAACTCCTCATGAAATGTGGACTGGTAAAGTTGCCAAACTAGACCACATCAAGATTTAGGGTTGCGAGGCTTTCGTGAGACGCGAGACTCATGATAAGCTCTAAGCTCGAAGTGAGAGGTGTATTTTCATCGGCTACCCATAGAAATCCTTTGGTTACCTCTTTTACAGACCTAGTGACAATGTGGTCTTTGTAGCAAGGAGGGGTGCCTTTTGAGAAAGAGAGTTCATAAGCCAAGGAAACAGTGGGAGGCAAATTGACCTTGAAGAAGTTCAAGAGTCAAGTGGTGAAGGAACTTCAAACCCTAGCACTCAAGCTGAGGAGGAAACTCCTGTTGAGCCAATTGACAAGTCTGTACCTCTGAGGCGTTACGCAAGGGTTAGGAATACACTTGAGCATTATTAATGTTTCCATATTATTGCGGAAGGTGAGACACTTATCAGTGATGAGAAATTAATAAGTCTAGATGAACCTAACAGTTACGTGGAAGCCATGGAAGGCCCCGAGTCTGCCAAGTGGAAAGAGGCAATGGACAACGAGATACATTCCATGTATGACAATCAAGTTTGGAACTTGGTTGACAATGTACCAGGTCGTAAGACAGTTGGGTGCAAATGGATCTTCAAGAAGAAGATTGATATGGATGGTAATGTACACATATACGGCGTGACTGGTTGCAAAGGGATTTTCTCAAAATCCGGGAGTTGATTATGATGAGACCCTTTCACCAGTAGCAAAGATTAAGTCCATTAGGGTTCTGTTAGCCATCGCTACATTTCATGATTATGAAATATGGCAAATGGATGTCAAAACCGCCTTCCTTAGTGGAAGTTTGGCTGAAGATGTTTACATGAGCTAGCTAGAGGGTTTTGTCAGTACATAATACCCTAATAGAGTGTGTAAGCTCGAGAAATCCATTTATGGATTGAAACAGGCACCTCGCAAATGGAATCTTTGCTTTGATGAGAATGTCAATGAATTTGCCTTTTTGAGGAGTGAAGATGAATCTTGTGTCTATGTAACGGATAGTGGGAGTATAGTCTGCTTTTTGGTACTGTATGTGGATGACATACTACTCATAGGAAATGACATCCCAACCTTGCAGGAAGTGAAGTCCTGGCTTGGGAAGCGTTTCTCTATGAAAGACCTAGGAGAAGCGGCCTATATTCTAGGGATAAGGATTATGAGAGACCGGAGTAAAAGACTAATTGGACTTAGTCAGAGTACCTACTTGGATAACGTGCTGAAGAGGTTCAGCATGCAGGACTCCAAGAAAGGAGAGTTACCCATCTAGAGTAACGCCAAACTAAGTAAAACTCAGAGCCCGAGTACTAAGGCCGAGATAGCAAAAATGAGTCGAGTACCTTATGCTTGTAGAGTAGGTTCGATCATGTATTCTATGACCTGCACTCGACCTGATGTAGCCTTTGCTTTGAGCATGGTTATTAGATATCAGGGGAACCCTGGCAAGGCACACTGGACTGCAGTGAAGAATATCCTCAAGTATCTGTGGAGGACTAAGGACTAGATCCTTACCCTTGGTGGGAGTGATGACTTGAGATTTGCAGGGTACAGTGATGCTAGCTTTCAAACTGATATGGATAATTTCCGCTCTCAATTAGGCTGGGTCTTTATCTTAAATAGAGGAGTAATTACTTGGAAGAGTTCCAAGCAAGAGACAGTGGCTGATTCAACTTGTGAATAAGAGTATATAGCAGCAAGCGAGGCATCAAAGGAGGCGATATGGTTGAAGAACTTCATTGAAGACCTTGGAGTTGTACCAGCTATAAAGGAGCCAATGGAAATTTTATGTGATAATAAAAGTGCAGTTGCCTTTAGCCAAGGAAGCAAGGGATCATGGGAGATCTAGACACATCGACAGAAAATACCATTTCATCAGACATCGAATAGAAGAAGGACTCATCGTGGCAAAGAGAGTATCATCGGACGAGAACCTAGCAGATCCCCTCATGAAGGGACTGCGTAGGGTTAAGCATCTCCAGCATGCTCGGAGCATAGGGTTGAAGGATGATATTAGTTTTAGTAGTTAGATAATTTGAAATTTGTAAAGTGTAATCGACATTTGATGATGAATAAAAGTTGTTTTTATTTATGAGTAAAGTGTTGCTATCTTTTGTCAATTGTTTACTATATATCTTTTGCATGTTTTGACTTCCAGAATAATTATGTTTGGTATATCATATTATTCGAAACTCCACAGTCAGTCATATGTTGGAAGTAGGTGTGAATCAAGACTGTCATGAGATGGTTGTAGAGGTCTAAGTTGTTGGACATGGCTACAACACTCATGAGTGATCATAAGTTCTGAGCATTGGAAACAACCCACGCTCACTGGTATCACTTCATTGAATTTATCACGAGTGATCGTGAGATGGTAACATCATATAAGTCTTCAAACCTAGAGATATGAATTGTTGCCTATGAGTTGGTTATTCATAGATCGTACAAAACCGCATTCGTATCTCGATGTTATAAAACGTACTTTTGTGTGTGATTCAACAAGTAGTAGAATAAGCATATGAGTCGAAGTTTATCTGTTTCTTTTTGGATTAGAAGCAATATCTGGGCCCCTTGATGATTTTTTTTGACCAATGTACTGGGCCCGGTTAGAACCGAATTGGTGTGTTCAATTTAGTTCTATGTCAAACACATCGGGAATCGGGAAACAAACTGCTGGACAATAAGTAAGACATTGTTCCATGTATTTGTCTGGCTGTTATCTACAACAGAGGAATATATGATCACTTATCTTAAATGGCGTATCATCATCTTATCAGTTCCGAGAGACCTTGAAAGAGCTACGATTGTTGATCGGTTCCTAAAATCATACTTACAGATGTAGTTATTAGACTTATCCAAGTGGGAGACTGCTGGATAAGGTGTCTAAGTCCATAACTATATTTGGTATGTACTTGACCCTACCCGGCATGGTCCATTTGGGTTGCATGGCATCATGCATTTGCATAGAGTTAATGAGAGAAATAACACTTGTGGTTTATTATTATATTATAAGTTTTAATATATTAATAGTATTATTTAATTAGTACTGATCAAGAATTAATTTAAAATTAATTAAGTGATCAAAAGGTAACCAATTAAATATATGGGTTGATTATGTAAATCATCCATAACTTGTATAGTGGGCTAAAGGTTCCATGCATTATCAAGTTGGGTTAAACCCATAGGATGCTCCATGGGAGTTACAAACCCATGGGTCATGCAAATGAAGAGTCATGTCACATTAGGGTTTACATGGTGTAACCCTAGATGTGACACACTATATAAAGAACATGATGCACACCAAAATCGGGGACACACTAATAACAAGTAAGGGTAAGCCGACTTTGCAAGTGTTATTTATTCTCTCAAAGTTATACCAAAGCATTTGGTGTTGTGGGAAGCATTTGAGGCATCACACTTGGGGTGCTAGGCTCTCAAGATTTTCAAGGAATCAAATCAACTACAAGGTATGTAATTCTAGCCATCTTTTAGATTAAAAGTTCCCCATGTATGCTATATAGGATTATGAACCATGGAAATCATATTTTGCATGTATTTTAGATAAACATAGATTCAAGGTTTTCTAGGGTTGCATGTACACTTAGGGGTGTTAGAATGCCCATAACCCATCACAAATAACATGATATCTTGAGTTTTGAATCATTCTTTCGAACAAAACGTCCTTCGTTATGCTCACAACTTTCTTGATCTTTATCAATGACCAAACCTCATCTGGATCCTTTCCAAGAACTGCGTGAAATCTGATCTTCATGTAAATGAAGTCATCTTCGTTGTTGAACTTTTCAACAATCTTGTATTGAGCTATAATGAACATCATCTCGTTTATAGGAAAATCCAGTTGGTTCATGCCAGTGTTTTCAATCGAATAGCTTTTCTTTGGCTTCTTCTCTAAAACATATATTCGATTGAACGCCACCCTGGAGTCTATGCTTTCATAGCTATAGAGCTTTTTCGGATCTCCTTTCTCCATGCCAGGAGTATCACTTGCTCTTAGCCTTAATATGCTTTGTATTTGTCTCTTCTTTTCTATTTTTTCTTCTATCTCAGCCGTCTTCTCTTCCTTGGTCTTTTCAACAACACCTTTCCCTTTATCATCATCCGAAGGCTTTGGTTTAGATGAGCTTGAACTCCCTCCTTCTATAGAAGAACCAATAACAATTCCCTTAATAGGTCTTCCTGTTTTTTTGATTGCTTCTGTAATGACCTTTGTAACAAAAGGAGTTGAGAGTTGAGTAGATACAATTTTAGATGGAATTCCCAAAGTTACAACTTTCAATTTATCATTAGCCTTTGTAACATTCGAAACTTTGCTTTTGCCTTCATTTACTTTCTTTTCTCCTTCTTGCACCCCTGTGATAGCAGGTGGAGCATTCGAAGGCAGCATTTGAGCAAATTTTGTTATAGGTGCTACAACCTTCTGAATGACTTGATCAATAACATTCAATTTTTAAGTAAGAAAGTCAGGAGTTAAAAAGGACTGTGGGGCTGGCTTTGAAACAATGATTTTGAGTTCACCAAGCAACTCCTTCAACTTAGTAAATTGTCCTTTATCATCTGAGGCCTTGGCTTCAATAGTTGGTACTATGGCTTGAGAAGTTTGAATGAAATTTGTCACTGCCCTATCAATAATATCCACCATCTCTTGAATGGAAGTATAACGATCATTAACTTCACGAATTTCCTGAGAAAATTCCTTCTCCATTTCTTCTAACTTGAGATTAACATCTTCACGAACCTTCTTAATGTCTTGTACGAACATCACATGACGTTCTTTTGTGACGTTGCAAAGTTCTTTGATTTCTGAAGGAATCAAATCTCCTTGAGCTTTCACCCGTAGGTCATTTTTCTTATCATTCGTATCTAACTTCCTTTGCAATCTAAGCTCAACAACTTTTAATATGACGTCTACCTCGATCCCAGAAACTAAATTCTTGGCTCCTGAATCGGCCTGTGATTGCAAAATCGAATTGAGCTTTCGATTTAGGATCGTGAATTGTTTTCCTGACATTAGCATGTGATCAGGAACATCCTCCTCTTCAGAATCAAAATGAAGATCATCAAATGTTCCTCCAAAACCTCCTCCGTCTGTTTCATCATCGAAATTGGCTTTGGTGGATCAGTGGATTGTAACTGAAAAAGGGTTGTGATAGGTTGTTTAAGGATGTTGTCAAATGTGGGTAATGTGGTGATAGTTTGAGTTTGAGTGAAGAAAGGAGGTAAGGAAGTATCTATAGTCGAAGAAACCATAGAGGAAGTGATTAGAGGAATAGCTTCAGAAACAAGATTCGTATTATCGACACTCATAATGACTCCGACACCCGTATCAAATACGTTTGTACAAAAGTCAGAAATTGGTACCTCCTCAGAAAATGACTTAGTAACACCTATTTCGAGTGGAATAGAAACAGTGGAGAAAATGGTGGTGGTTGGTGAAGCTAACTAAGAAATGAGTGGAGTAGATACCTTTGGAGAAGTTGATCCCAAAGGAGTATCTGGTACAATCTTGCTGTTGGATGACTCGTCACGAATCACCGATTTTAGTTTCTTGCACTTCTTGGATATGTGCTTTGCAACATCCTCAGCTCTTCTCTTTTACGACTTTGGAGAGACAGGAGCTGGTATTTCACGAATCTTTATCCCCTTATGATTTAACTTAGCCTTTCATATGAATGAAGATGAATCATCAAATGACTTAATTTTTTGAAAACACCGGATTTTGAAGGTACTAATTCCTTCGATGATTCAACAATAATCACCTCCTTCTCTATCACATATTTCTTCGAATCCTTTACTTTAGCATTATCATTTTTCTTTGGAAAGTTAGTCTTGTTAGGGCTTTCAGAAACACGAGCAACAGCATCACTCTTTTTAGATTTCTTTGATTGTTTTGAAGACCCTGCATCAACTTCAAGTAACACCCCAATTTTGACATCAAGGTTGATGGTCTTCAAATAGTTTACCAACTCTTTATTTGTTGCATCAACCCTCTTCAGCTTACCATCTGTACTTCTAGCAATTGTAGGGAAAATTTCCGAATCATCCTCGATTTACTTCGTGTAACGACCCAATTTTTACAAAGAAAATTTTCATTTTTAGTTAATAAAAACCAATTTCATAAACCATAAATTCCCAAAACATTTTTTTTTTCAAATCAACATTCATTACATCATTGTTTTCCTTTTTTTAAACATCAGAGGGTGCCAAACACTAAAAAAGAGATAGAGTGCACACCACGTCATCATGCCTTGCCCTTCCCCTTGGGCTCAGAAGTACCTGATACAAATCAACAACCTGTAAGCAAAATGCTTAGTGAGTTTCCCAGAGCATACCACAGACATTCACATACACATATCCTGATAGTTAAAAAAGCTATAATCATGCCACAGAAACCATGCAATACGATTCAGCAAGAATGCCATGGGCTACCCCACATGGTCTTTTCCTAGGACTGCCATGGGCTACCCACATGGCCTTACATCCAATGCCATGGGCTACCCCACATGGTCTTTACCTATGAATGCCATGGGCTACCCCAAATGGTCTTATATCCAATGCCACGGGCTCCCCCCGGGGTTTTACATACCAACATAATAACACATAACATATCAATTCATAAATGAATAACACACACATAACATGTTCACATAATGGGCCAGCCTTGGTGCCGTAGACCCATAGGTATGGTGAGAAGACTCACCTTCGTCCGATGAATACAAATATTATCCTCCTAATAGTCCGTAACCTCCCAAGCTGAATAATAACATTAACAATATAATCAATCATAAGACCTTAAATTACCCAAGGAAAGGCCCAACCTTCAAAGTCTACACCAAGGCCCAATTACCCTTTTCCTGCAAATGGCCCCCAAAGTCTAAAACCAATATCCTTAATGGGCCACTTGGCCAAATAAGGCCCACCCGATAACTCCATGGCCCAAACAGATGAAAAGTCCTCTGACTCACAGAATCCAATCAAGCCCAACAACCAAATGAGGCCCAAAGGCTCAAAACAGCTTAGGGACCACCTGAGTTGGGTACACCCATTGTACCACCCTGGTAGGCGCAGCGTACGGAATGTTTAGGGACTACATGCCACGTACAACCAGTTACGCCCATCGTACAACCATTTTAAGTACTCTTTCCATTAAGTGCTTAATGCTCGAATCCTTCATGTCCAAAAGCTAGATCTAAGTCTAAAAAGATGTCCTAAAGCATAAAGTTGGCAACTTTATGCCCTTGCATGTCTCATACACACCCAACTACTCCATTAAGACCTTTCCAAGGTATTTTACCCATGCATAAGGTCAAATCTCTCATTAAGCTTCCATTTTTATACTTCTAAATGACTAGGGGACCTCAGATATGCCTTTCATATCAAATGGGGAGGCTTAGCTCAACAAAGGAGGTCCAAAGTTCATCAAAGGGACAAACCACCAAAACCCTAGCTAAATCTAAATATTAGAAAGGAAATATGCAAGATTTTTACCTCCATAAGCATTGCAAGATGATTTTGGTGTAGGATCTTGAAGCACCCACTTGATCCAAGCTTGCTTGACCACCCCTTCTTCTTGAAGTACACACTAAAAGGCCACAAATGCACTCTTTAAGGCTAAAGAATGATCTCACAAGGTTTCCAGGAGTATATGGACGTTCTAAGGCTGTGGAGGCTCTCTAGGGTTTATTCCAAGGGATTTAAGTTGTTTAAATAGGCCTCAAGTACAGAAATTTAGGGTTTTGCGTCCTTGGTGCATATGCCCTGCGTAACTCAAGGTACGCCCAGCGTACCCTGATTTCTCCGCAGCCACTTCCATGCAGTACGTTAAGCGTACCCTTAAGTACACCCAATATACTTAAGGGAGCATTTATGCACAACTTATCATTCCTTAGGGTTTTAAGACATACCAAAATTTTGGATGTTACAAGTCTCCCGCAGTTGAACTAGACTTCTCCCTCGAAGTCCGTGGCTGAAAACAGTTTAGGGTAATGCTCCCGCATCTCCTGCTCTGGCTCCCAAGTCCATTCGCAGCCCCTTTGGTGCTGCCATTGCACATTTACCAACTTTACTTCCTTGTTCCGAAGTCCCTTCGTCTTGCTGTCTTGAATAGAAACCAGCCTCTCGACATAATTCAGGACTCCATCCACCTGAATATCATCCAAGGATATAACCGCGGACTCATCAGCAACACACTTCCGAAGCTGAGACACGCAGAAGGTGTTGTGAATCTGACTAAGCTCCTCTGGAAGCTCTAAACGATAGGATACCTTGGCCACTCAGGCTATGATCCTGAACATGCCTATAAATCGAGGCCCTAACTTGCATCTCTTACAAAACCTGATTTTCCCTTTCCAGGGTGACACCTTCAGCAAAACAAAATCCCTCACCTGAAACTCAAGATCCGATCGTCGTCGATTAGCATAACTCTTTTGATGGCTCTGTACGACCCGCAACCGGTCGTGAACCTGCTGGATCAACCCGAAGGTCTTGAGTACCACCTCCATGCTTCCCATCACCCGATGTCCAACCTCGTCCCAGCATACTAGGGTCCTGCACCTCTGACCATATAACATCTCAAATGGAGCTCGATCGATAATGGCATGATAACTGTTATTGTACGAGAACTCTGCCAGTGGGAGGTACGTATCCCAACTTCCTCTAATATCCAGCAGGCATGCTCGCCACATGTCCTCGAATGTCTGGATCGTCCTCTCACTCTGACCATCAGTCTGAGGGTGATATGTTGTACTGAAGTGTAGCTGAGTACCAGTTCCTCATGGAACTTTTTCCAAAAACTGGATGTAAACCGAACATCCCTATCTGAAACCACTGACACCGGCACCCCGTGCCTAGCCACCACTTCTCGAACATAGATGTCTACCAACTTTTCTGCGGATATACTCTCGGAGATCGGAATGAAATGGGCACTCTTCTTCAGTCTGTCCATGGTAACCCATATGGCATCCACTCCCCTCGCCGTCCTCGGTAGCTTCATAATGAAGTCCATAGTGATCTCTTCCCACTTCCACATAGGAATGGGTAACGGCTGAACCTTGCCCTGAGGCCACTGATGCTCGGCATTGACCTTCTTGCAAGTCAAGCACCGCTCCACAAACCAAGTGATCTCCCATTTCATGTAGGGCCACCAATAACTCGGCCTCAAGTCCCTATACATTTTTGTTTCACCTGGATGTATAAAAAACCGGGACTTATGTGCCTCCTCTAACAGCCTCTGCCTCACTCCCCCTTATACCGACACCCATACTCAGCCACACTGCGTCAACAAGTCACGACAATCCTTAACAAACAAAGGATACTGCCCCCGAATTTTCTCCATTTTCCAATTCTCTTTTTTCACCCCCTCGACCTGGGCCCTTCGAATCATGTCCAACAAAGGTGAACTCACAGTCATGCTCATACAAATATCCCTGATCGGGGACCCCGTCCCCTTGTGATTCAATGCATCGGCCACCATGTTGGCCTTCCCTAGACAATATAGGATCTCGCAATCATAATCCTTCAACACATCCATCCATATCCTCTGCCGTATATTAAGGTTCTGCTGATCCATCAAATACTTTATACACTTGTGATCGGTATAAATAATGAACCGCACCCTATAAAAATAATGTTGGGTTTTGAGCATTCTAACACTCCTAAGTGTGCATGCAACCCTAAAAACCTTGGATCTATGTTTTCTCTATTATAAATGCAAATATGAACATCCAAGGTATTATCCTAATCTAGCATACAAAACAATGAATATAACAAGATAGAATACATACCTCTTTAATGTAGAAAGTCTTCATGAAGCTTGAGTGCCTAGTGCCCCAAGTGTGACACCTCAAATGGTTCACACAACACCAAATACACTTGGAATAACTTGAGAGAATTCTACAACTCATGAAATCGGCTAGCCCTTCTTTTTCACACACTAGTGTCCGATTTTGGTCAAGAATAAGATGCATATATAGTTAGTGTTACACCATGTAAACCATAATTGTCATGGGCTTTCATTTCCATGATCCATGGGTACAAATACACCATGGAGCATCATATGGGTTTTAGCCCAACTAGATAATCCATAGACCATTAGCCCACTATATAAGTATGGATGATTTGCACAATCAACCCATATATTTAATTAGTTTTCTTTTGATCACTTAATTAATCCTAGATTAATTATTGATCAATACTAATTAAATAATCTTATTATTCTTATTATGAATATACTAGAACTTATAATATATTAATAACCATAAGTGTCTTATTTCTCTCATTATAGTCTATCCAAATGCATGATGCCATGCAACCCAAATGGAACATGCCGGGTCGGGTCAAGTCTTACCAATTATAGTTATGGACTTAGACATTAATCCAACAGTCTCCCACTTGGATAAGTCTAAAACTATTATTGCGTACGACTTCAAGAACCGACCGGCAATCGTAGCTCTCAAAAGCTTCTGTCGAACTCTGACCTTGTAGATGAACTCTGACCTTTGTCAATGATTTGTCCATTAGATAAAGGATCATATATTCCTCCATTCTAGATATCATATGGAATAAGACATGGATTATAATCATTCTCTCTGTCCATTTGTTGTTTCCTGATTTCCGATTTATGACGACTGACTAATTGAACAAATCAAATCAGTCCTGGCCCGGCCGAGCACTTCCATTTGTCATCATCAAATCATCGAGGGGCCCACAGATATCACTTTTATCCTGAAGGTAAAAGGAATGGATAAACTTCGACTCATATGGCTTGTTCTACTACTTGTTGAATCATACACAAAGACACGTTTTGTAACATCGAGTTACCGAATGCGTTTTCGTACAATCAATGTACAACCAACTCATAGTAACAACTCATATCTCTAGGCTTGAAGAATATAAGATATTATTGTCTCATGATCACTCGTGATAAAATCCATGAAGTGATTCCAATGAGCGCGGGTTGAATCCAATACTTAGAACTTATGAGCACTCATGAGTGTTATAGCCCGTTGTCTAACACCTTAGACCTCTACAAGCCAACCCATGATAGTCTTAATTCATATCTACTTCCAACATATGACAGACTGTGGATGGTTTGAATAACTTAGTCATTCCGGAAGAATAACCTAGTTTATTCGGGAAGTCAAAACATGCAAAGTGAAACAGAATAATAATTGAATCCAATATGGTATCAAAACCTATGAACATAAATAAAACACCTTTTATTTATCACCATATGATTACACATTATTCATTGTATAATGTTTCATCTATCAACTTTATTCTTGAATTTAAAACAATAGTTGTCCCATGCTCCAAGCATGTACACTATGTTTTCTAAACACTAGTCATGCCATACACCAAGTATGCATACTATGTTTGTCTATGATCTTTACCTTGTGAACTAGATCAATTGAAAATAACTTCAATGATTCTCTTTTCACACTTCCAAATCCTTACTGCAAATGCAAGAATTCCAAATTCATGCGATTTACTGAAATCTGTTAGATTCTAAACTTATATGCATTGATCCTCTTGTAATGATTATGCACGAAGTCAGAAAGACTTGACAACAACCATTACAGAGTATTCCAAAGGAGATCAGCTCCTTAGAAACATCCTTCTTTCATTAAGTTTCCTAATCTTACACAGATTGAATAATTTCTAACTTTGAAACATTTCCAGATTCCATTTTGACTATCACTTCTGAACAAGAGTTGCCTCCTTACATATTATGTCAATATGGTCTTTCCAGAATTATCAGTATACTTCCAACTCTCCTTGAGTAACCAATCTTTGGTAAACCTTAGATTGTCCTCGACAATTGTTTAATCCTTTTAGTCATATCCAGTTCTAAACCTTTTCCATTCTTAATGCCCCAGGCATTTGGAAAATTTTAGAAAGGATGAATATAGCACATGTAATCGATCCTATATCCGAAGCATATGGGACACGATTCATGATGTCTCACATAAAGACTAAACCAGTCTTTTGCTATAACATTTCCATTTCTATTTGCCAAGTTCTCATAATTTAGATTATGAAAAGAGATTCCGTAATCATAATCGAATTTTTGAACGCAAATAATGGACCCATATACAGAATTTCCTTATGTTGAGCCATTCCAACATGAAATTCATATATATATATCCTTGACTAAATGGTTAAAACCTCACGATCTAAGCTTATAGATTTGAGATGAAGTATAATTTCCTCTCCCTTAATTATATCAAGACAACTCTTTCCCAATTGAAACCTTTTGTTTTCTATAATTAACATTGCTAACTCTCAATACTTTATCATAATTATCATGCTCCCACTAACATGATGATTATTAGCATAACACTTATGCTCCCACTAGCTTTGACATGTACTCAGAAATCAGCTGACTTTCTTACCAAAGTTCAAATTTCTGATACTAGATTGTTTTGATAAAACTTTATCAAAATCATACACCTTCCCTTAGATAGCACACTTGTGTATATAAACAATTATGAAGAGGGATGCCGTAATCATAATGGTTAGACCTTTTTGCCACTTCTCACAAGTCCAGGTTAGTGTGCCGGTAAACCACACACGCTCCACTAACTTAGCCTTTCATATGAATGAAGATGAATCATCAAATGACTTAATTTTTTGAAAACACCGGATTTTGAAGGTACTAATTCCTTCGATGATTCAACAATAATCACCTCCTTCTCTATCACATATTTCTTCGAATCCTTTACTTTAGCATTATCATTTTTCTTTGGAAAGTTAGTCTTGTTAGGGCTTTCAGAAACACGAGCAACAGCATCACTCTTTTTAGATTTCTTTGATTGTTTTGAAGACCCTGCATCAACTTCAAGTAACACCCCAATTTTGACATCAAGGTTGATGGTCTTCAAATAGTTTACCAACTCTTTATTTGTTGCATCAACCCTCTTCAGCTTACCATCTGTACTTCTAGCAATTGTAGGGAAAATTTCCGAATCATCCTCGATTGACTTCGTGTAACGACCCAATTTTTACAAAGAAAATTTTCATTTTTAGTTAATAAAAACCAATTTCATAAACCATAAATTCCCAAAACATTTTTTTTTTCAAATCAACATTCATTACATCATTGTTTTCCTTTTTTTAAACATCAGAGGGTGCCAAACACTAAAAAAGAGATAGAGTGCACACCACGTCATCATGCCTTGCCCTTCCCCTTGGGCTCAGAAGTACCTGATACAAATCAACAACCTGTAAGCAAAATGCTTAGTGAGTTTCCCAGAGCATACCACAGACATTCACATACACATATCCTGATAGTTAAAAAAGCTATAATCATGCCACAGAAACCATGCAATACGATTCAGCAAGAATGCCATGGGCTACCCCACATGGTCTTTTCCTAGGACTGCCATGGGCTACCCACATGGCCTTACATCCAATGCCATGGGCTACCCCACATGGTCTTTACCTATGAATGCCATGGGCTACCCCAAATGGTCTTATATCCAATGCCACGGGCTCCCCCCGGGGTTTTACATACCAACATAATAACACATAACATATCAATTCATAAATGAATAACACACACATAACATGTTCACATAATGGGCCAGCCTTGGTGCCGTAGACCCATAGGTATGGTGAGAAGACTCACCTTCGTCCGATGAATACAAATATTATCCTCCTAATAGTCCGTAACCTCCCAAGCTGAATAATAACATTAACAATATAATCAATCATAAGACCTTAAATTACCCAAGGAAAGGCCCAACCTTCAAAGTCTACACCAAGGCCCAATTACCCTTTTCCTGCAAATGGCCCCCAAAGTCTAAAACCAATATCCTTAATGGGCCACTTGGCCAAATAAGGCCCACCCGATAACTCCATGGCCCAAACAGATGAAAAGTCCTCTGACTCACAGAATCCAATCAAGCCCAACAACCAAATGAGGCCCAAAGGCTCAAAACAGCTTAGGGACCACCTGAGTTGGGTACACCCATTGTACCACCCTGGTAGGCGTAGCGTACAGAATGTTTAGGGACTACATGCCACGTACAACCAGTTACGCCCATCGTACAACCATTTTAAGTACTCTTTCCATTAAGTGCTTAATGCTCGAATCCTTCATGTCCAAAAGCTAGATCTAAGTCTAAAAAGATGTCCTAAAGCATAAAGTTGGCAACTTTATGCCCTTGCATGTCTCATACACACCCAACTACTCCATTAAGACCTTTCCAAGGTATTTTACCCATGCATAAGGTCAAATCTCTCATTAAGCTTCCATTTTTATACTTCTAAATGACTAGGGGACCTCAGATATGCCTTTCATATCAAATGGGGAGGCTTAGCTCAACAAAGGAGGTCCAAAGTTCATCAAAGGGAGAAACCACCAAAACCCTAGCTAAATCTAAATATTAGAAACGAAATATGCAAGATTTTTACCTCCATAAGCATTGCAAGATGATTTTGGTGTAGGATCTTGAAGCACCCACTTGATCCAAGCTTGCTTGACCACCCCTTCTTCTTGAAGTACACACTAAAAGGCCACAAATGCACTCTTTAAGGCTAAAGAATGATCTCACAAGGTTTCCAGGAGTATATGGACGTTCTAAGGCTGTGGAGGCTCTCTAGGGTTTATTCCAAGGGATTTAAGTTGTTTAAATAGGCCTCAAGTACAGAAATTTAGGGTTTTGCGTCCTTGGTGCATATGCCCTGCGTAACTCAAGGTACGCCCAGCGTACCCTGATTCCTCCGCAGCCACTTCCATGCAGTACGTTAAGCGTACCCTTAAGTACACCCAATATACTTAAGGGAGCATTTATGCACAACTTATCATTCCTTAGGGTTTTAAGACATACCAAAATTTTGGATGTTACAAGTCTCCCGCAGTTGAACTAGACTTCTCCCTCGAAGTCCGTGGCTGAAAACAGTTTAGGGTAATGCTCCCGCATCTCCTGCTCTGGCTCCCAAGTCCATTCGCAGCCCCTTCGGTGCTGCCATTGCACATTTACCAACTTTACTTCCTTGTTCCGAAGTCCCTTCGTCTTGCTGTCTTGAATAGAAACCAGCCTCTCGACATAATTCAGGACTCCATCCACCTGAATATCATCCAAGGATATAACCGCGGACTCATCAGCAACACACTTCCGAAGCTGAGACACGCAGAAGGTGTTGTGAATCTGACTAAGCTCCTCTGGAAGCTCTAAACGATAGGCTACCTTGGCCACTCAGGCTATGATCCTGAACATGCCTATAAATCGAGGCCCTAACTTGCATCTCTTACAAAACCTGATTTTCCCTTTCCAGGGTGACACCTTCAGCAAAACAAAATCCCTCACCTGAAACTCAAGATCCGATCGTCGTCGATTAGCATAACTCTTTTGATGGCTCTGTACGACCCGCAACCGGTCGTGAACCTGCTGGATCAACCCGAAGGTCTTGAGTACCACCTCCATGCTTCCCATCACCCGATGTCCAACCTCGTCCCAGCATACTAGGGTCCTGCACCTCTGACCATATAACATCTCAAATGGAGCTCGATCGATAATGGCATGATAACTGTTATTGTACGAGAACTCTGCCAGTGGGAGGTACGTATCCCAACTTCCTCTAATATCCAGCAGGCATGCTCGCCACATGTCCTCAAATGTCTGGATCGTCCTCTCACTCTGACCATCAGTCTGAGGGTGATATGTTGTACTGAAGTGTAGCTGAGTACCAGTTCCTCATGGAACTTTTTCCAAAAATTGGATGTAAACCGAACATCCCTATCTGAAACCACTGACACCGGCACCCCGTGCCTAGCCACCACTTCTCGAACATAGATGTCTACCAACTTTCTGCGGATATACTCTCAGAGATCGGAATGAAATGGGCACTCTTCTTCAGTCTGTCCATGGTAACCCATATGGCATCCACTCCCCTCGCCGTCCTCGGTAGCTTCATAATGAAGTCCATAGTGATCTCTTCCCACTTCCACATAGGAATGGGTAACGGCTGAACCTTGCCCTGAGGCCACTGATGCTCGGCATTGACCTTCTTGCAAGTCAAGCACCGCTCCACAAACCAAGTGATCTCCCATTTCATGTAGGGCCACCAATAACTCGGCCTCAAGTCCCTATACATTTTTGTTTCACCTGGATGTATAAAAAACCGGGACTTATGTGCCTCCTCTAACAGCCTCTGCCTCACTCCCCCTTATACCGACACCCATACTCAGCCACACTGCGTCAACAAGTCACGACAATCCTTAACAAACAAAGGATACTGCCCCCGAATTTTCTCCATTTTCCAATTCTCTTTTTTCACCCCCTCGACCTGGGCCCTTCGAATCATGTCCAACAAAGGTGAACTCACAGTCATGCTCATACAAATATCCCTGATCGGGGACCCCATCCCCTTGTGATTCAATGCATCGGCCACCATGTTGGCCTTCCCTAGACAATATAGGATCTCGCAATCATAATCCTTCAACACATCCATCCATATCCTCTGCCGTATATTAAGGTTCTGCTGATCCATCAAATACTTTATACACTTGTGATCGGTATAAATAATGAACCGCACCCTATAAAAATAATGTTGGGTTTTGAGCATTCTAACACTCCTAAGTGTGCATGCAACCCTAAAAACCTTGGATCTATGTTTTCTCTATTATACATGCAAATATGAACATCCAAGGTATTATCCTAATCTAGCATACAAAACAATGAATATAACAAGATAGAATACATACCTCTTTAATGTAGAAAGTCTTCATGAAGCTTGAGTGCCTAGTGCCCCAAGTGTGACACCTCAAATGGTTCACACAACACCAAATACACTTGGAATAACTTGAGAGAATTCTACAACTCATGAAATCGGCTAGCCCTTCTTTTTCACACACTAGTGTCCGATTTTGGTCAAGAATAAGATGCATATATAGTTAGTGTTACACCATGTAAACCATAATTGTCATGGGCTTTCATTTCCATGATCCATGGGTACAAATACACCATGGAGCATCATATGGGTTTTAGCCCAACTAGATAATCCATAGACCATTAGCCCACTATATAAGTATGGATGATTTGCACAATCAACCCATATATTTAATTAGTTTTCTTTTGATCACTTAATTAATCCTAGATTAATTATTGATCAATACTAATTAAATAATCTTATTATTCTTATTATGAATATACTAGAACTTATAATATATTAATAACCATAAGTGTCTTATTTCTCTCATTATAGTCTATCCAAATGCATGATGCCATGCAACCCAAATGGAACATGCCGGGTCGGGTCAAGTCTTACCAATTATAGTTATGGACTTAGACATTAATCCAACAGTCTCCCACTTGGATAAGTCTAAAACTATTATTGCGTACGACTTCAAGAACCGACCGGCAATCGTAGCTCTCAAAAGCTTCTGTCGAACTCTGACCTTGTAGATGAACTCTGACCTTTGTCAATGATTTGTCCATTAGATAAAGGATCATATATTCCTCCATTCTAGATATCATATGGAATAAGACATGGATTATACTCATTCTCTCTGTCCATTTGTTGTTTCCTGATTTCCGATTTATGACGACTGACTAATTGAACAAATCAAATCAGTCCTGGCCCGGCCGAGCACTTCCATTTGTCATCATCAAATCATCGAGGGGCCCACAGATATCACTTTTATCCTGAAGGTAAAAGGAATGGATAAACTTCGACTCATATGGCTTGTTCTACTACTTGTTGAATCATACACAAAGACACGTTTTGTAACATCGAGTTACCGAATGCGTTTTCGTACAATCAATGTACAACCAACTCATAGTAACAACTCATATCTCTAGGCTTGAAGAATATAAGATATTATTGTCTCATGATCACTCGTGATAAAATCCATGAAGTGATTCCAATGAGCGCGGGTTGAATCCAATACTTAGAACTTATGAGCACTCATGAGTGTTATAGCCCGTTGTCTAACACCTTAGACCTCTACAAGCCAACCCATGATAGTCTTAATTCATATCTACTTCCAACATATGACAGACTGTGGATGGTTTGAATAACTTAGTCATTCCGGAAGAATAACCTAGTTTATTCGGGAAGTCAAAACATGCAAAGTGAAACAGAATAATAATTGAATCCAATATGGTATCAAAACCTATGAACATAAATAAAACACCTTTTATTTATCACCATATGATTACACATTATTCATTGTATAATGTTTCATCTATCAACTTTATTCTTGAATTTAAAACAATAGTTGTCCCATGCTCCAAGCATGTACACTATGTTTTCTAAACACTAGTCATGCCATACACCAAGTATGCATACTATGTTTGTCTATGATCTTTACCTTGTGAACTAGATCAATTGAAAATAACTTCAATGATTCTCTTTTCACACTTCCAAATCCTTACTGCAAATGCAAGAATTCCAAATTCATGCGATTTACTGAAATCTGTTAGATTCTAAACTTATATGCATTGATCCTCTTGTAATGATTATGCACGAAGTCAGAAAGACTTGACAACAACCATTACAGAGTATTCCAAAGGAGATCAGCTCCTTAGAAACATCCTTCTTTCATTAAGTTTCCTAATCTTACACAGATTGAATAATTTCTAACTTTGAAACATTTCCAGATTCCATTTTGACTATCACTTCTGAACAAGAGTTGCCTCCTTACATATTATGTCAATATGGTCTTTCCAGAATTATCAGTATACTTCCAACTCTCCTTGAGTAACCAATCTTTGGTAAACCTTAGATTGTCCTCGACAATTGTTTAATCCTTTTAGTCATATCCAGTTCTAAACCTTTTCCATTCTTAATGCCCCAGGCATTTGGAAAATTTTAGAAAGGATGAATATAGCACATGTAATCGATCCTATATCCGAAGCATATGGGACACGATTCATGATGTCTCACATAAAGACTAAACCAGTCTTTTGCTATAACATTTCCATTTCTATTTGCCAAGTTCTCATAATTTAGATTATGAAAAGAGATGCCGTAATCATAATCGAATTTTTGAACGCAAATAATGGACCCATATACAGAATTTCCTTATGTTGAGCCATTCCAACATGAAATTCATATATATATATCCTTGACTAAATGGTTAAAACCTCACGATCTAAGCTTATAGATTTGAGATGAAGTATAATTTCCTCTCCCTTAATTATATCAAGACAACTCTTTCCCAATTGAAACCTTTTGTTTTCTATAATTAACATTGCTAACTCTCAATACTTTATCATAATTATCATGCTCCCACTAACATGATGATTATTAGCATAACACTTATGCTCCCACTAGCTTTGACATGTACTCAGAAATCAGCTGACTTTCTTACCAAAGTTCAGATTTCTGATACTAGATTGTTTTGATAAAACTTTATCAAAATCATACACCTTCCCTTAGATAGCACACTTGTGTATCTAAAAATTATGAAGAGGGATGCCGTAATCATAATGGTTAGACCTTTTTGCCACTTCTCACAAGTCCAGGTTAGTGTGCCGGTAAACCACACACACTCCACTAACGACTTTGAGAATGCAAATATCACAATTGCTATATAGCTAAAATCTACTTAGTGAAAGTGTTTCCTCACCATCATCTTCATGAATCGGAGAGAAACCTTATGACACTTAGATTTAATGGTGTATGTTTTCTTATCCATGTGAGTTGTCAAAACCATAGTCACAAGACAAGGATAATGACAAATCCAAACTCATATGGATTGAACTCAATCTTAACTTCTTGCCACCTGGCAGCTCAAGGGCCTGCTATTGCTTCCAAGTTGTTGTGCAACACATTGAGAACTGTAAGAACTCATAAGCAAAGCCAACTTTAACTGGAATGGGCACAGAATATGTCAATACGATAGGTTATAAACCTCAAGTCGTGTGCTAGTGAAGGACATCAGGTTCTATTCTTGATTAGTTATTGAGACTTTCAAGACCTTTAAGACTCCCACTGTCCTCTTGACCTATAAGACTCCCTTGTCAAACATCCAAGAGATAGTGTGGATTATAATCAAGACAAACACTTCACACAATTGGCCTTAGTTGGTCTTTGTTTTATCCAAAACATCACAACTTACCAATTTTAAATGTACAAGAGTAGGAAACTTTTACTCTTACATTTGACAAGTGTTTTAAACCTTCTTTAAGACATGTCATTCAAGTTACAATATTGGAGTATGACTCTAAGACTTGTATTGGAACGAAGTATGAATCATCTTCTTTATTTAACCACTTCAATAATTCATAGCTCCTCTTCTTAGCTATCAGAATGCACTTAGAGGATGAATTGTGATTAGGTCTCTAAATCATTAAGATGATCATAAAACTGACACTAAATTACTCTCCCATCTTTTCAGATTTGAGAAACTTTTATCTTTCTGCCTACTTTGATTCTTCTTATTCGCTCTGTCATACATTGGAACCTTTTTCCAATGTCTCAGTGTTACACTTAAGCTTGTAAGTATAATCATATTTACTGAGCTTTTGTAAACTATGACGAATAGTTCTATCAATCTTTTGTGGTGGACTTGACCAGTGCACAAGAATGTGTACTCGATCCCTTAGTCCGTTACTTGACTCACACATCTATGCGAACAAGTAATTAGTCTTAATTTTTCCAATGCTCGAAAGTTCTCATTCATAATGCTATACATCTTGCGTGATTCCATGTCCCGGTCCAATTGAAACTTGGGTGATGATAATTTTTCCTTATTTGGTAAATTTAGACATTACCACAAATGAAAGAATCAATTTCATATTTCCACTCTTGCTATTAATGGAACTATATAAGCAACAATTTTTCCTCAAATGCCATTGTAAGGATATTTTAAAATAAATAAAATCAAAAATTTTCTTTTATTTTAAAACTTTGCAGAAAAACTTATCCTTACAATCCATATGAAAACTTGTTGTTATGTATTCCTAAGCAATATCTCATAACTCCTAAGAAGCAGCTCAAGAATCCGATCTTCAAACTACGCGATAGAAATCCATCTATGCGATTAGATTCAACATATTCTTTCTTTAAGTTTCTTCACTTTTTCTTTGATTCTTAAAACATCACCATGTGACCCAGTCACATCATGTATCAAGAATCTCATATTAGAAACTTAAAAGAGTTAGATAGTGCACTTTACCTGAAGTAGAGTCAAACTTATTGACTTTAACATCCTTAGGTAAATTTGGCAGCTTCGCAACCAATACCCCTTTCTTTGGCAATATAAACATATGGACCCTTTGATAATGGTACACAGGACTATCACGGACTTAGCTTTTCTCTTTACCATCTGGTCAACCGAGTTGACTATGGCTGATCCCTTTCCATTGGGAAGAGAATGCTTTCCTGGATTTCCTGTGTCACTATTGTCAATGTCCATCAAGTTTTAAGGAAGTTGATCTTAACAAATAGATAAGATCATTAAGGGTCTTGTCATAGTCTGTTTCATAGGGGTCCCAAAGTGTGACATCCCCAAAATCTCGGTCAGAAAAGACCGATTTTCATTTATGCTTTTAAAATATTTTCAGAGTAAATCCTTTTGATTTGAAAGAGTTGCGGAATTTGTTCCCAAAAACAAAACATGATAAAACAATGTTTACCAAAGAATTTCATAAAAGAAATGTATTTTCATTATATAATCAAAACTCGGGGTGTCATGTTCCGATACAGACCAATAAGCATAAACGATAACATTACAAGTCATTCAACAAATATATACATATACAGACTTGTAAACAAAACAACTTGATGGTTCATTCATCTTATGCCCTCGCGCCACTTCCTGTAATACAAATAAAGTTGAGTGGGTCAGGCTTGGGAGCCTGGTGAGCATATAGGGTTTTCAACCCACAATAAATAATCATATTTTAATTTCACCAACCAACAATAACCCAATTACCCATTCCCGTTATTCTCACTTTATGTCCCTAAAACAACTAACATAAGGGACTTAGTCTAAGAATATTTCATTGGGGCGACAACACATGCTTCGGGGGTTCCTCAGCAATATAAGTCAAATAAGGCAACCATGAGGGGGATGGAGTACAGTGAATGAACACCCAAGTTCATTAACACCTACAGGTGGCGAACCTGCTAATGTTTCCACAATACTATCTAGAAAAGTCCGTGGTCGTCATCTAAACTCCGCTAAATGACTAAATCAAACTACACGAGGCCTCTCATCTTTTTATTACACACCAACTATCTACCCATGTTCTACCCAACATATTAGTAGATAAAAATATACATTTTTATACATATTTTAAAAACCTGTATAGCATGCTTTAATCAATACATATTCCACATAACAGATGAGGCACACACACACATAACACGTATTTCATAGAGAATAAATCAAATCTATGAGATAGAAGAAAGTGAATACACATTCACACATATAAACAACAATATACTTAATACACTCAAACCATACTTGTATTATTATCATGTTTATGAAAGGTAGTATACACTCACACATATAAACAACTTTATATTATTCACATAGCACGTATTTTATAGAAAATACTTAGTATTTATGTGTTAGAAGAAGGTAACTACACACTCACTTGATCAAAAGATGATCAGACAGCACTACGACTTGCAGAAGTAGTAATCCTCAGCAGATCTGGAAGATCTTCACAAAAATCGAACTTCTCGCGGACAGAGCTTCGGCTCGGGAACCGCACTTCTCGGGATCTTCGGGATCTCGGGACTTGCCTCGGGGCTCGAGAATAATACCAGGGCTTCGGGGTATTTCTGGCACGCAAATCGATGCAAAACGGGAGAGAGAAGAGAGAAAATGAACAAAAGAATCGGCTGCCTTCGGATCCTATTTATAGGAGGATGGAGCCTCGGAGTACGCGGGGCGTACTGGTCCGAAAAACGTCACTGCTTACGCATCCGAAGCCACTTGCTGCGAGTGTCGACACCTTTGGTGTACGCGGGGCATACACGAGTACGCGGGGCGTACTTCAGATCGGATTGCTGACTCCCCTTTGGATAATACTGGATTTTTCAATTAAAATTAAATACAAATTATTTAATAAACTTCGGAAATTCATATCTTCTTCATACGAAGTCCGTTTTCGACGTTCTTTATATCTACGCGAAGGTGAGACTACGCTCTACAACTTTTCTTTAGACTCCGTCGGCTAATTTTAACTTTATTTTTATTATTTATTTTTAATAGGCCGGGACAGAAAAACTTCGTTATAAATTCATAACTTTTACGTTTGACGTCTGTTCTCGCCTAGCTTTTTATCGCTTCGATACCAACAACGAGACCTTTTATCCTCATTTAGATTGCTTCGACTCAAAACCGCTCGACCTCAAATCGAGTATTTCAGGCTGCACACCGCTAAGCCGAAACTTCGATAAATCATAACTTCCTCATACGAAGTCAGATTTGGGTGTTCTTTATATATTCGGAAACCTCGTTTCAACTACTACAACATTAACCAAAGATATCAAGTTTATTTTACACTTTAATTTTGACGCTTATTTTTATTCTTAATTAATCAAACCACATAATTAAGCAATTAAGCACAAAACACATAATACTCAAATAATACACTTCTATTATTTCAAAATGGGTTACAAAGGTTAACCTAGACTATTACATTGCTAAAAATGGCAAGCCCGGAAACACAGGCGTTACACAAAGGAACTCACTATGTGACTTAGAAAGTGATTGAACAACCAACTTTCTCAAGACTTTCAAACCCAACTCTCCCGGCTTGTCAATATGTGACTACATCTCCAAGACGTGACCACACCTAGACCTTTCCTTGCCAATTGGGCTTGAGTGACCTTAAACTTTTCAAGAACTTGTGAGTTGGGGAGAATAATTGGAGGAGGTGAATGAAGTATGATTTCCATGGGACATCATCTTCATTTAGGAAAGCTTGTTTCAAGAGATTTGGGAAGATCATAAATTTCTAAACCAAACATCTTTTGGGAGATATTCAAGATAGTTGTTCTTAAGTCCTTAATATGACACCCAATATGAAATATTAAGGCTAGGACCCAACAAACTATTTTATAACTTAGAAGAGGTATGCTGTAATCCAAGCTATAAAATATTTGAAGGTAGGTGAATGACGATTCACCAATTTCCACCAAGATAAACGAAATGTATTATTAGGTTTTAATTGGCTTTTGAAACTCCTAGATCTTTGAGATTCATTGAACTGTTCAATGGCATGTTTCAATCTCGAGTGTACCCTTCAGGTTTTGTGACTGGGATGCTGAGGATCACAAAACAAGGTGTGAAGTAACCATGCAAATTACTTGGTACCCTTAAGTGTTTACCCCTCAATCGATGTGCCGGTTAACCACACACGCTCCATTGATACTATGATAAACATTAAGTTACCCTTTGCCTACCTTGTTAAATACGAGTTAGTGTGCCGGTTAACCACACACGCTCCACTAACCGACTTAAACAAAGTGCAAAGTGTAATTTCTTGGATTAGCACCTTATTCACATTTTCCTAAGTAACTAAGATTTGGTATATTAAGATTTTAGTTACTTAGTATTTATCATTAATACTTTTAATGAAGGGAGAATTATAGTCTTATCAAACCCGTTCGGCTAACGACCCTCCACCAGTCAAGCAAGCGGTGGGTGAGAGTGAACACCCATTAAGTTGCCTTTTTATAGGCAATAACCTTATACCTACCTTATAGACCGGCTTCGTGAATGAGGCGTAGTAGCGGTAAGACTGACTTTACTCTTATACATATATATATATATATATATATATATATATATATATATATATATATATATATATATATATATATATATATATATATTATTAACTTATAATATTATAAAGTATAAGGGTTGAATTTTAACTTTTAAAATTCTAATGGCTAACTTGGAATTAAAGTATTCATAAGAGAAAACTTTACAAGTTCCATAACTTGAGGACAAGTTATGGATTACTTTAAACTAATAAAAGAATTAACTTATCTTTATTTTATAACTTATAGAATTAATTAAGGTTACACATTTTTTTATTCATTATTTAATGAAGAAACTCTTGGTCCTCCATAACTTGAGGACAAGTTATGGAGTCATAAAACCATTTAATTAGAATTAGACTCTTCATTTTGTAACCTTTGCCAACTTTTATGTGTTTTATGAAACTTAAATGTGACTTTTCATATAACTTGCGGACAAGTTACAAAAGCACATTTTAGAATCAACTCTTAGATTAATTTGGATTGAAAACAACTATTTCACTCAACTTTTCTATTAATCTAAGCATCTCATAAGAACAAGATAATTCAAATCAAACTTTTTCATGTAATTAGTCTAAACCTTAAACTAATACAAAACATGAATCTATTGACAATTATCTCTTTGGAATAGGATTAGCATGAACATTACCACATCAAAAACAAGTTTATAAGTCCAAAAACATCTTAGGGTAATGTTCCTAGTCCAATTCCAGCCAAAAAAGTCGAATTTATATTGTCTGGGGGTCCAACTCGTCGAGTGCATGAACCAAATCGGCGAGTTGGATCGATTTGATCACTATTTAGGCATGGACTCGCCGAGTCTCCTGATGGACTCGCCGATTCTGATGATCAGACATCAACAACTTCGATTTTTTAAGCAGTTTTGCAAGTTTAACAAGAAAACAAACCTGGCTCTAATACCACTGTTGGGTTTTGAGCATTCTAACACTCCTAAGTGTGCATGCAACCCTAAATACCTTGCATCTATGTTTTCTATATTATACATGCAAATATGAACATCCAAGGTATTATCCTAATCTAGCATACAAAACAATGAATATAACAAGATAGAATACATACCTCTTTAATGTAGAAAGTCTTCATGAAGCTTGAGTGCCTAGTGCCCCAAGTGTGACACCTCAAATGGTTCACACAACACCAAATACACTTGGAATAACTTGAGAGAATTCTACAACTCATGAAATCGGCTAGCCCTTCTTTTTCACACACTAGTGTCCGATTTTGGTCAAGAATAAGATGCATATATAGTTAGGGTTACACCATGTAAACCCTAATTGTCATGGCCTTTCATTTCCATGATCCATGGGTACAAATATACCATGGAGCATCATATGGGTTTTAGCCCAACTAGATAATCCATGGACCATTAGCCCACTATATAAGTATGGATGATTTGCACAATCAACCCATATATTTAATTAGTCTTCTTTTGATTACTTAATTAATCCTAGATTAATTATTGATCAATACTAATTAAATAATCTTATTATTCTTATTGTTAATATACTAGAACTTATAATATATTAATAACCATAAGTGACTTATTTCTCTCATTATAGTCTATCCAAATGCATGATGCCATGCAACCCAAATGGACCATGTCGGGTCGGGTCAAGTCTTACCAATTATAGTTACGGACTTAGACATTAATCCAACAGATAATGCCTCCAAATCTTGAGGGTAAACACCGCCGCCCCTAGCTTTAGATCATGCGTGGGGTAATTTTCCTCGTGAGGCTTCAACTGCCTCGAGGCATAAGCAATCGATGCATCACAGTATACCACTAAATCATCCAACCCCTCAACTAGTACTAGGACTGGAGCCTCACATAACCTCTGCCCTAGGGTCTCAAAAGCCCTCTGCTGATCCTCATCCCAACGGAAAGTCACATTCTTCTTGGTCAAACGGGTCAATGGCACAACAATCTTGGAGAAATCCTGGATAAACCTCCGATAGTAACTCGCTAAACCCAAGAAGCAACGAATTTCCGAGGCAGTCCTCGGTACCTCCCATCGCATCACAACATCCACCTTAGCTGGGTCAACCGAAATACCCTCTTGATTGGTGACATGCCTAAAAAACTGCACTTCCAGCAGCCAGAAATCACATTTGGAGAACTTTGCATAAAGCTTCTCTGCCCTCAAAGTCTCCAGCACCTCTCTCAAGTGCTACTCCTTGGTTTTGGAGTAAACTTGGATATCATCTATAAAAACGATCGTTGAATGATCCAACATCGGTGTGCACACCCGGTTCATGAGATCCATGAATGTTGTCGGGGCATTGGTAAGCCCAAATGGCATCACCACAAACTCATAATGCCCATAATGAGTCCAGAAAGCTGTCTTCGGTGTATCCTCATCTGATGACACCGGTACTGAAGATCAATCACGGAGAACCAAGATGCACCTGATGCTGATAAAATAAATCGTCAATCCTTTGGAAAGGATAGCGGTTTTTCACCGTCATCTTGTTCAGCTCCCTATAATCAATGCACATCCTGTGCGATCCGTCCTTCTTTTTCACGAAAAGGATCGGTGCTCCCCATGGAGAAATGCCTGGACGGATGAACCCTCAGTCTAGCAGCTCTTGAAGCTGCGTAGATAACTTCTGCATCTCACGTGGTGCCAACCGATACGGTGCCTTGGCTATCGGAGCGGCACCCGACATCAAATCGATACGAAACTTCGCTTTCCTCACCGGTGGCACCCGAGGCAACTCGTCGGGAAAAATGTCCTGAAAATCCTGCACTACTGGCATACTGTCAATATCCGTTACCTCCACTATTCGCATATCTGAAACATAAGTCAAAAATCTTGTGCAGCCCTACTGAAAAAACATCCTAGCCCTCGCGGCTAAACAGAGGGTCGAGCCTTGCAAGGCCCTCTCACCCTGAATAACCAGCTCTCCCCCCTTAGGCTTCGAACCCAGACCAACTACCGCTCACATTCGATCATGGCCCCGTTGCCCCCCAGCCAGTCCATCCCAATGATCATCTTCAATCCTCACAACGATATGGGAACAAAATCAACGCGAAACCTCTCGCCATGCACATTCAGGAAAAAGTTCTGATATACCCTCGTAGAACTCAAAAAGCGATCATCTGCAGTCTCCACCTCAAGCGGGGTATCCAGAGTCCCTGATGCGTCTCGGAACTTCTTGCTAAGCGCAAGAGACACAAACGATCGGGTCACACCCGAATCAAACAAAACATGAGCGGACATACCATTGACCAAAAAGGTATGTATACAAAACATAATGCATACATGAAAGCATTTCACTGCTGGAGCTTCCACCTTGACAGGGCGGCCGTTAGTAATCATCATAGTGGCAGGGGTGGGTGCCGCCACCGATCCTCCTCCTCCTCCCTGCAACCTAGGATAATCGACTTTTTTATGGCCTGTCTGGTTGTAGTGAAAACATAGCAAGCCCTTCTTGGGGCTATCCTTACTCTTGTGGCGTTGCTGGCCACAAGAGTAACATCCTAATATCCCGGATATGCGACAAGCCCCACTATGAAACCTCCTGCACTTGGCACACCGGCCCCGACCCTGCTGGCCCGTACCCGAAGAATCAGAGGTCATAGGCTTCTTAGCCTGAGCCCCTACTTCCTGTACCTGCTCAGTCTTCCGCTTCATGTGGGACTCCAACTCCATTTCCCTCTCACGGCCTTGTCCACCATCTCGTTCAGGGTTTTGCACCCTGTAAAGCTCACAAACTCCCGAATATCATCCATTAGAATATCATGATATCGGTTCCACCTCGTCTCCTCATCCATAGCATACTGAGGAATCAACAAAGCTCGCTCTCGAAACTTGGCGGCGATCTTTACCACCGTCTCGTTGGTCTGCTACAGCCCATGAAACTCCCTCATCAACAGTTGCACCTCAATAGGTGGTGCAAACTTCGTATCGAAACGTTGAACAAACTCAGCACACGACATCTCAGCCATACCGGCTGCTCCCACCTGGATAGTAACCTCACCCCACCAATCTCGGGCCATGTCCCTCAGCATACAGGAAGCAAATCCAACCATTGCCTCCTCCGGGCAAGAACTCGTACGCTGGGCATTCTCAATGTCCGCTACCTAACGTTTGTTCACAATGGGGTCCCTAACCCCAAAGAACTCTGGAGCTCCACATCCCTTGAACTCCCAAAACGAGGGAGTTCGGGCTCCAACCTAACCAACAGAAATATCAACCCTGAATCCCCTAAGTCTCTCCTCCATGATCTCCATCATACCCTCGTTGACCATCCCAAAGATGACTGGGGTAGCGTCAAGGATGCCCCCCGTAACCTCAGCCGCAATCAACTCACGCAACCTCTCATCAATACCATCAGTAGTGCCATCTGATCCACCCATACCTAGATCCCGATCCTGATCCCCCTGCTCCCAACCGTGTCATCACCATGATGAACTGAAATACCAAAACATAATGATCAGGATACCTATAACGAGGGTTCTTCCACACTGGTTTCCCTCCCCTTTCGAGCCCCAGGTAAAACATGGGTTTGGGAACAAGTCGTGTGCTTCCAATAGTATGGGCCCAATACTACCTTCCACACCTACATGTACATTTCCCCCATTGCTCTACCTAATGACTCCAATACAACCCAACACCATACCATATCCCACAACTACCACACGAAACAAATCGTGGGCTCCCCTATGATTTTTCCTACCCATGATAAACAATCCAATCACAATAGATTACTTTTATGCATGCAAATTATACATGGAAATGATCAAACAAACTTTTGAATAAGAGATTCTACCCTATGACCACATCCAAACAAGGAAAAGAAAATAAGGCCAAATCAATCATTCTGAGGCTATAAGCTCCTAACCGTATACAATTTTTTTTAAAACATACACTTAGCAAGTTCCAGATAATCAAGAAAGCTCAATATCAGTATAACATGGCTATTCAAATTGGGAAACTACTTACTTGGCTCAGCTGATCAAGTGTGTCGCATTCTCGTCTTTTGGGTTTGTTTTAAATCCTTTTTAGGTTACTTTTTGAAAACATTTTATCACCTCCTTAGTTTTAGTCCAGAGACACCCGAGGATGTTCCCGAATCCTTCAAACCAAGGCTTTGATACCAACTTGTAACGACCCAATTTTTACAAAGAAAATTTTCATAATGTGTTAATCAAAACCAATCTCATAAACCATAAATTGCCAAAACATTTGTTTTCAAATCAACATTCATTACATCATTGTTTTCCTTTTTTTAAAAACATCAGAGGGTCCCAAACACTAAAAGAGAGATAGAGTGCACACCACGTCATCACGCCTTGCCCTTAGCCTTGGGCCCAGAAGTACCTGAAATAAATCAACAACCTGTAAGCAAACTGCTTAGTGAGTTTCCTAGAGCATACCACACACATTCACACACACATATCCTTATAGCTAATAAAGCTATAATCATGCCACAGAAACCATGCAATAGAATTCAACAAGAATGCCATGGGCTACCCCACATGGTCTTTAGCTTGGACTGTCATGGGCTACCCCACATGGTCTTTAAGTAGGAATACCATGGGCTACCCCACATGGTCTTATATCCAATGCAACGGGCTCCACCTAGGGTCTTCCATACCAACACAATATCACATAACATATCAATTCATAAATGAATAACACACACATAACATGTTCACATAATGGGCTGGCCTTGGTGTCATAGACCCATAGGTATGGTGAGAAGACTCACCTCCGCCCGATGAATACAAATATTGTCCTCCTAATAATCCGCAACCTCCCGCGCTAAATAATAACAATAATAATATAATCAATGATAAGACCTTAAATTACCCAAGGAAAGGCCCAACCTTCAAACTCTACCTTGAAGGCCCAAATACCCTTTTCTTGCTAATACGTCCCAAAGTCCAAGTCCAATATCCTTAATGGGCCCCTTGGCCCAATAAGGCCCACCTGATAAGTCCATGGCCCAAACAGATGAAAAGGCCTCTAACTCACAGAATCCAATCAAGCCCAACAACCAAATAAGCCCCAAAGGCCCACAACAACTTAGGGCCCAACTGAGCTGCGTACGCCCAGTTTTCCACCCTGGTACGTGCAACATACTGAAGGTTTAGGGACTACGCGGTGTGTACAACCAGTTACGCCCAATGTACAACCATTTTAAGCACTCTTTCCGTTAAGTGCTTAATGCTCGAAACCTTCACGTCCAAAAGCTAGATCTAAGTCTGAAAAGATGACCTAAGGCATAAAGTTGGCAACTTTATGCCCTTGCATGTCCCATACACACCTAACTACTCCATTAACACCTACCCAAGGTCTTTTACATTTGTATGAGGTCAAATCTCTCATCAAGCTTCCACTTTTATACTTCTAAATGACTAGGGGACCTCAGATCAGCCTTTCATATCAAATGGGGTGGCTTAGCTGAACAAAAAAGGTCCAATGTTCATCAAAGGGACAAACCACCAAAACCCTAGCTAGATCTAAAGATTAGAAATGAAATATGCAAGCTTTTTACCTCCAGAATCTTTGCAAGATGGTTTTGGTGCAGGATCTTGAAGTACCCACTTGATCCAAGCTTGCTTAACCACCCCGTCTTCTTGAAATACACACTAAAAGGACACAAATGCACTCTTTAATGCTCAAGAATGATCTCAAAAGGTTTCCAGGAGTATATGGACGTTCTAAGGCTATGGAGGCTCTGTAGGGTTTAGTCCAAGGTACTTAAAGTTGTTAAAAATAGGCCTCAAGTCCGGAAATTTAGGGTTGTGCGTCCCTGGCGCATATGCCACGCATCACTCAAGGTACACCCAACGTACCCTGGTTCGTCCGCGACCACTTCCATGCAGTACGCTAAGCGTACACTTAAGTACGCCCAGTGTACTTAAGGGACCATTTATGCAAAAGTTATGGATATTACTAAGACATACCAGAATTTTGGATGTTACACTGCGGAAAGTGATACTTTGTAAAGTCCACCTTTTCTTCCTTATCAAGAACTTGAATTCCCTATTTTTCATAAATTTTCTATGAATGAGACTCCAATACTTCGCACAAGAAATACCCTTCACCATATTAGTATTCTCCAAGCTTTTCACAAACCCCTTCGACAATTGAGTCGCACAGTCAACATTGAGATCATAGTATAATCACATCACCATTGCATAGACTTCAAGTGTTCCTTTATTGAGACCAACACTTCTTCCAGTTAGACACCGAAAATAAATGCCAAAGAAAAAAAATTCCACATACAGGGGAATCCAGACTTCTTGAAGTCACTGATTTTTTTGAGTGGGGGCTGATGTCCCATCTTGTTCAACATAAACATGACCTGATCATTATTTGGTTTGAAGAATGGTGGAGAATTGGGGATATTCAAGAACTGAATGAACATATTCTTGGTCAGATGAATCCGTTTCTCATTCACAAGATTAAAAGTAATCACATATGTAACATTGTTGTAGGAAGTAGTTGAAGCAGCCATGGATAACCATGTTATCGGAACTGCAAAAGAGTTGAACTTAACAGTAGCAAGACCAGAATTTTGAAGAGCAACTATCAGCATCTTCAACTCCTCAGGGTATAGTGAAATATCGCCCTCGACCTGGTAATTAGTACTTTGGATCCTCGTGATTGGTTGTGAAAGAACTTTGTCAATACAGGTATTTTGAGTAGCAGCCATTATTGAATTCTTGAAGAGAATTTGAAGAAATTGACAATTAGGGCTTTTGTTTGTCCGAGAGTTTTTGAAATCGTAATGAACAAAGGAAAACGAATTTCTTTTTATATGTAACCCCAAAAGAATTGCAAAAGTTTTCATTAATGATTTTGCCATATCCTTCCTTGCAAATCGCACCACTAGCCGTTATACATGCCATGTCAGATAAAGTACCTTGAAACTCTTGAACAAGTTGCCAAACAGTTACATCAAAACTGTTTGTGAGTACCAAGTGGATAAGATCAAAAACCTTCGGCATGGAGGTTGAGCTCTTGTGTTTCTAGGCATATAAACGAAGTCATTTGTCAGTCTTGCGAAATCTTCAGCCTGAGTTGGTATTACTAAGAACCTCAAGGATTCCGTGAGTGCAGTGTGCTAACGAAAAATTTGGATCTGTGATGTCAAAAATAAAATGTTGACACGAAAGCAGTTAAACCCCAGTCAAAGGTTACTTCGTTAATTATCAAGACAGATAATCAACTGCTTGTGTGGATTTCCGTGAATTAAAATTGAAAAATTATAGAGAAGTATCGAAGGGCTTCTTTTTCAAGGATTCGTGGGTAGCTCGAAATTTTCGTTACATTTCATCCTTAATATAAGGTGAGTAATTGCAACAGAAATCACTTGTTTGA
This sequence comes from Lactuca serriola, assembly GCF_051521515.1. Classification (NCBI taxonomy): domain Eukaryota; kingdom Viridiplantae; phylum Streptophyta; class Magnoliopsida; order Asterales; family Asteraceae; genus Lactuca; species Lactuca serriola. Next base: position 194,861,207 of record NC_136411.1, read on the forward strand.
TCATTGTAGTTAGTGACAAGTATGCCTTGGAAAATATTTGAAAGTGATAAAGAGTAAGAATTGATACTCACACTAAAATCATATGCAGAAAATAAATTTTGTAATTGGATCCTGTTGGGAAAAAAATGTCGTAGGCTTCGAACATTTGATCAAGACCACTCAAAACGAAAGAATATGATTTGGAGTATCGAAATTTTTTGTACTGAAACAAATGTTTCGTGAAAACCTGGAACATAGTTCCCCATCAATTCTTTGATTGGTTAGAAAATTGGGTTTCACTTTCATCACGGCCTCATGAATCAAGATCATTGACACAACGTTTTTATATGTTTAAGTTATGATTGGATTGTTCAATGACCTCTTGGACATACGTCATTGTGTGTGAAAAGTGTTAGAAATTTAAGATAAAAAGATTGGTTCAAGAATCGATTGTACCACTATTGTGAATGGACCAAACATGAAACTCTTAACTTATTTGAGAAGAGTAAGGTAGCTCAGTTGACTAATGTGAATGCAAGCCTTATCGGGAAGAAACTTTCGGAACAAAAAATTTCATTAAGGCTTTCTAAATCACACATGGAGTCTTTGGAGGCTTGGGTCTACATGCTGCAACATGTTTCTAGGGACAACTTAACTAGTACAATGAAATTTTGAAAACATACCTTCCCTTAGAAAAGAAAGCATGACCCTCGAAAAATATTCGTGAAAAGTTGCACTAAGAAAGATCAAAGCAACAACAATCTTTTCTGATTTTATATTTTTGAAAAGAAAGAAAAATATTTTTTTGATTTTATGTTTTTCAGAAAAAAAAATAAAAAAAGAAAATATTTTTGATCTTTTTGATTTTTCAAAAAGAAATACAAACAAACAAAAATATTTTTGTGTTTTTCAATTTTTTAAAAATAAAGACAAACTATCTAAAATTTTAAGAATGTACCAAACTAACGAAACTTTTCAACTCCTCTGTACTAAAACGAAGCGTGTCGAAGTGCTTAATGTGAACAGTAACCCCCGACCGATTAATAATATAAGACTATGAATCATTTTGCATTGCCTTTGAATTGACACTTTTACTACTTCCTTCTTTATCATTCTTTCGAAATTAGTCCTGGAACGAAACTTGATTCAATCATGCCCAATCCTGTCAAAATTCTAACAAATGATTTTCCATCCAATGGTTTTGTGAAAATATCAGCAAGCTGATCAGTTGTTTTCACAAAATGAACTTCAATATTTCCATCTTCCACATGATCCTTAATAAAATGATAATGAAGTGTAATGTGTTTAGATTTTTAATGTTGTATTGGATTATGACAAATGCGTATAGCACTTTACGAATCACAATATAGTGGAATCTTCTTCATGTTAATTGCATAATCCTGCAATTGGCTCTGGATCCATATGATTTGCGAAGTGCAAGCGGTAGCTGCAACATACTCAGCTTCATCAGTTGAAATTGCAACACATGTTTGCTTTTTCGATCGCCAACTTACAAGCTTCCCATCCAACAATTGACATCCTCCACTTGTACTCTTCCTATCAAGAGTACATCCTCCAAGATCCGAATCCGAAAAAGCTTGAATGAAAAATCCTGATTTGGAAGGATACCATAATCCTAACGAAATTGTTCCCTTGAGATAACGAAAAATATTTTTCACTGCAGTCAAGTGTGGTTTTCTTGGATTTGCTTGATACCTAGCACAATTTCATACAGAAAACATGATATCAGGTCCACTTGTTGTAAGATAAAGAAATGAACCAATCATACTTCTGTTTAACGTAAGATCAACAGCCGGTTTGGCTAACGAAGGTGTTAGCCTTGTTCCAACTGTCATTGGTACTCTTAACTTCGTGCCATTCATCATCCTAATTTATTCGAGCAAATTCCTTGTATATTTTTGTTGATTGATGAAAATTCCTTCTCTGCTTTGATGAATGTTTAAACCAAGAAAATTATTGACTTTACCCATCATGCTCATATCGAATTGGCTTTTCATCAGGTTTTCGAATTCACTAGACAAAGCAGGGTTAGTAGAGCGAAAAATAATATCGTCGACATAAATTTGAACAAGCATTAGATGATTCCCAACGATCTTTCGAAATAATGTGGGGTCAACTGATCCTTGTTTAAATTTCGATTGTTTTAAGAAACTGTTAAGAGTTGCATAGCATGCTCTTGGTGTTTGTTTTAACCCATATACAGCTTTATCTAAAATATAAACATGATCATGATGTTTTTCATCAACAAAACCTGGAGGTTGTTCTACATACACCGTTTCTTTGAGTTCACCATTAAGAAATTAACATTTTACATCCATTTGATAAACATCGAAATCTTTATGAGCTGCATAAGCCAAAAATATTCTAACAGCCTCGAGTCTTGCGACAGGAGCAAAGGTTTCTTCATAATAGATACCTTCTTGTTGAAAATAACCTTTAACAACTAATCGAGCTTTGTTTCGAATAATATTCCCATCTTTGTCGTTTTGTTTTTGAAAATCCATTTTAATCTGACAATTGAAACATCATTAGGTTTAGGAATTAATCTCCAAACCTTGTTTCGTTCGAATTCAGCCAATTCAGATTGCATCGCAACAAACCAATCAGAGTGTTCCACTGCAACATTAACTGTCTTTGGTTCTATTTTGGAGATGAAAACATTAAACATGCAAAATTCTTGATGAGTATTCAGTACCTCATTCTTTGCACGAATTTGAGATCTTGTCAAAACTCCATCTTGTGGATTTCCAAAGACTTGTTCTTTCAGATGATTCCATGTCCACTCTTCCAACGGTGGATAAGATGGATCAAAGTCTAAAGGTGCATCTTCGTACATCTCTTCATTTTCGGATCCGACAACAGATATATTATCATTTAGGTCATGAAATTCATCATTTTGATCAAGATTTATGGTTTCAGTATCATCATACTTCCCCTCGGCAAGATTATCATTCTGATGCTCGCCCTCAAAAAGTTCATTCATATTGTTATTCTCCCCCTCGAAAGAATGCTCCCCCTCAATAGTTGAAGGTATATTTAAAGGCTCCCCCTCAACAGTTGAAGGTATATTGTTGAATAGTTTTGCCATTAACAATTGAATCTGAGGTGATTATTGAATCATCAGTATGTTTCGAAGATTCAGGAGTTTGATTATCAGCAGCATGTACTTCAGCATCAACAACCCTATTTCGAACACCAAAAATTCAATCATAATCAGAGTCAGATGAAATAAATTCTTCAGTTTCATCATTTGATTCATTAAGAATCAGTTTTTATTCAAATTGTTTTCCAACTTGTTTCACGAAGTAATCATCAAAAGTGAGATTAAACGTTTCTTCAACTTTACGAGTTTGTTTGTTTAGTACTCTGTATGCAACCGAATTCTTCGAATATCCCAAAAATATTCCTTCATCAGCCTTAGCTTGAAATTTTGAAAGATTATCTTTAAGATCATTATAAAACACCTTCAACCAAAAACATGAAAGAATTTGACATTAGGTTTTCGGATATTGATTATTTCATACGGAGTTATATTGAAACATCTATGAATGAAAGATCTATTCTGAATAAAACAAGCTGTCGAAATTGCTTCTGCCCATCAATATTGAGGAAGATTCGCATATGCCAACATTGTCCTCACCGCTTTGCAAAGAGACCTATATCTCCTTTCGACCAATCCATTTTTTTGAGGTGTATAGGGCGAAGAAAAGTTATGCGAAATTCCTTTTTCCATTAAGTAAGAATCCAACACTTTGTTCTTAAAATCAGAGCCATTATCACTTTTGATTTTTCGAACTTTCTTCTTCAGAATTATCTCAATTTTCTTGATAAATTCGATCATTGTTTGAGCGACTTCAAATTTTAACCTGAGAAGATACACCCACGTAAATCATGAAAAATCATCAACAATAACCAAAACGTATCGTTTCTTGTTGAGAGTATCAACAGTTGATGGTCCACAAAATTCAATATGAAGAAGTTCCAACGGTTCAACGATTTTCGAATCAATGACAATTGGACTCCCTTTATGATGCTTTTTTCCTTGTTCACAAGCTGCACATAAAGTATCATTATCAAGCTTTAACACAGGTAAACCTCGAACAAGATCTTCTGCAACCAATTTATTTAAATTTCGAAAGTTTAAATGAGATAAACGTCGATGCCATAACTAGCTAACATATGGGGGAGCTTTCGAAAGTAGACAAACTGATAGTTTTCCAACTATGGGTTTGATGTCGAGGTTAAACATATCTCTATATCTTTTTGATTTCAACAATACTTCGTTTGTCTCAACTTTTGAAATGATGTTTCCTTCTTCGTTAAACACAACTAGATTGCAAGTGCCCACAACAAGTTGTGAAACACTTATCAAATTATGTTGAAGACCATCCACATAAGCAACACGATTCACTGTAAATTGAGCATTTGTTACTTTGCGATAACCATTAACATGACATTTATGATTATTTCCAAACTTCACTACACCAGCATTTTCTAAACTTCGAAAATCATGCAAATTCTCCTTCCTTCCATTCATGTGATGTGAGCAACCACTATCAATATACCATTTCTCATCATATTGCTCGTCACATAGCACTTGCAATCATTGGAAGAATTTAGGTACCCAAGGCTATTTGGGTCCTTAGTTATTAATTTGAAAGAGAGAATGAAATTTAGAATTTAAAGCCCATCTTCAAACTTTAGTTTTGAAAGAATCAATTAAGTCGACATCATCAATTAAAGATATCGAAATATAATTTTTGATAGTTTTGGACTTTCACCAACTTTCTTCTCATGTTTTGTAGATTGTCTTTCTTTTGAGATTGGTTACCATCTTTGAAATGGAGTATTTGACTCTTTCGAAGATGAACTTCTAACTGAGTTATTATTCAAATACTGTTCATAGGCCTTTTTGATTTGTTGTTGCGAAAACTTCCCAGATTTATACTTTTTCCCATTGTTTTCAAGCCAATGATTTATGGTTTCCACTCCAGATATACCTTTCGTGTATGAAACGTTGGTCGATTTTTGTGTAGATGGATTTGGAAAATTTGGTTTTTGTGGAATAAACTTTGAAGTTTTTTTGGAAATTCCTTTACTATATTTTTGATTGTTTTTAGATTTTCAAACATTTTCAACTTTTCGAATATTTTCAATGTTTCGAACATTCTCATATTTTCGAAAAATCTTAAACTTTTTATTTGTTCTTTATGAAGAAAATATGTTGTTTATTTTTGTTGATTTTGTGAAAGATGAATGTGAATTTGAAAAATTTTGATGACCATTTGAATAAGATTGCTTTTGAGAATTATTTGTTTGAAAAATCTTTGGTGATGATGATTTTGAAAACTTCGTTGGAAAATCCTTTGAATTTGACTTTTGATATTCATACGAAATTGATGGAGCGGGATTTTTCTTTGTTTGTTCATTTAATTTCTTTTCATTTGTCACAATATTCCAAAACATTTTCTTTCTGGCCTGTGTTTTCGAAATTCCTTTTTCTTTCGAAAATTTGTCAACAAGATCTTTACATTCTTGTTAAATAAGTTTGACAAATTGATTTGTTTCTCTTGATTCTTGTTTAAAACTTTCTTTTGCAACTTCTCATTTTGCAACCCATTTTCGTTGTGGGTTGATTCGAAAAGAATCCTTCGTCTGATGTTTTCTTGGTATCTTCTTCAACCATATTGTTGAACTCTGGTTTTATGTTTTCAATATTCCCAATAGTGACAAACACTTGATTCGGAAATACAAAATCATCTATGCACTTGAAATTCGGATAAATCACTGTGTTGGTTTCCAAATATTGAGCACCTTTGTCAGAATGATTCGACACATCATTTTCATTCTCGTATTCACTATCATCAGTTTGTCTGTCTCGTATATCCATAACATCAAAATCACAAACTTTTGAAGTAGAGGGTCTATGAGTATCATCCTCAACCATCGAATCAATATAAATTTCTTAACCTTTTGACTTAGATGTGACATTAGTGAATTATAACTGAGAACAATCCACACTTTCCTCATCCTCAATTTCACTGATTTTGCTAAAACAATCACAATTGTCTTCAATATCATCAAAATTAGATTGAGAGTCAAGTTTCGAATTCTCATTTCTTTTCAAAACTTTGAGTTCTTCACTTTTTGTGAAACTTTCATTCACAATCTCAAAAAGTTCATCAGCATTCAGAAATTCATCTATCTTAACAATACCATAAGTAAATCTATCCTCAGGCACTTTGTTAAAGTTTTCTATGGTTTGTTCACAATCGTAGGAAAAAATATCAACCTTCTCTCTCTCAAAAGTAAGAAAAGGTAATAATTTCCTATGTTTTTCCTTACTAATATCACAGGAATGATGCAATGTAGTCAATTTAGTATAGAGACGTTTAGCCGAATTACAATATATGTTTCTTTGTGCAACCAACATCCTTACATCTCTATCCAAATTCTCTCTATCATTATTGACATTTTTTATTTGCATTTCTAAATACTCTACCCTGCTACATTTCGAATCTAGAATTTTTGGTTCTCTAGTAGTTGAGTACTTAATTTCTTAGTTTCCTTACTAGCTGACACAACAATAGTATCATCAAATCCAACTATCGCAGAATCATAAGCTTGTAGAGGAATATTAAAAGATTGAAGAATAGAACGTACCTGTGTAGTCATTGGTGATTTGTCTTCAGATTTAGTCATGAAACAATGACCAGTCACCTTTTCATTCTTGTCCTCCTCAAACTGTGCTTCGTCCTTAACCTCTTCGTCTTGAGCAACCAAAGATAACCCCTTCATCTTCGCACAAACTTCTTCCAATCTTTCAACATAATTGGCTTCGTCCTTAAACCTATTCTTTTTCTCCTCTTTCTTACGAAGCATACAATCATTAGCTAAATGATTAGCTCCGTTGCAATAATGACAGTGAACATCGGAATCACCCTTGAGTTTCTTCTCCCACAGACTTATTCACGAAACTTCCTTTTCCATCACCCAACTTCCCTTTGGGGTTGAAAGGTTTCATGAAATTTTTTTTCACTCGGTTGTTCGAGTAAAATGCTATCGCTTCATCATCAGAATTTATCAGAAAACCTTCTTCATTAGAATCATCTTTCTCTTCTTCTTCTTTCTTAGACATTTTCGAAACTAGAGCTAAAGGACCTCCCAAGCTAAGTTTCGACTCTTCCATCATTTCATTAACTTCACTTTTGTGAGTTTCCAGCTGATTATACAAATCATTCAATGATACAGTATCAAAGCTTCGTTGATTCTTCACCATCATGCTTACACTTCTCCACTCTTTACGAAGTCCCATCACAAAAGTAAGATTGAACTCCATAGATGACCTTGTGATTCCATAACGATTGCATCGATAGATTAATTCATTAAAACGATCATAGTAAACCTCAATCGTTTCATTCTCTTTTTGTCTGAACTCCTTCAGTTCCACAAGACACTGCTTAACTGAATTAATATTCATTTTCTCGCTTCCCTGATACTTTTCCTTAAGAGTATTCCAGATATCTTTTACAGTTTTACAACCAAGGATGTAGTTATAAGCAACAGGTGGCAAAGTACCTCTTAGCTCTCTCATACAACGCTTCTCATTGTTTTTCAGCCTTGTTGATTGTTCTTCTACTGTAGAACTTGATCCAGGTGATCCTAAATTTTGAGCATTCGGTGGTGGTTGAACACTTCCTTTGATGAAATTCCATAACTCTTCATCTAATCCATTGAGATAGTCTTCTATACGATCCGCCCATTGATCGTAGTAATCTAGAATCAACATTAGAATTTTTGTTGATGATTCAAGCAGATGAGAATACGATCTCATCGTGTTCATGTTGAAGTTCTCCATTGTTGTACGGAAGAGAATTTTCAAAAAACTTGAGAAACTTGAAGATTGAATGAATGAATTAATCAGAAACTAGAAACCGATCACTCGATTATACAATTCGAACACATAATCTAAACAAAATTGTAGATCTAAGACGATTTTCAAAATCGAAATGTGTGGAACCTTTTGAGACAAGATTTTGACTCAAAAACGAACGATTTAAATGAAAACCAGATCATTGCAGTTTGATTCCTGCTCTGATACCAGTTGATGAAAAATTGAAACGAGTAATCGAATGTAAATCAGAGTAATTCAAGTAATGATCAAGTAAAGAACACACGATGTGAATATGATCTGGTTTCAGCTTCTATTACTTTCAAAGAAATTGAGTACAAAACAAATAACAGAACTGGGAAAACTCTTTTACCTACACTCAAGTTCAAACCCTATTTATAGGATACTGAAAGTACAAAAAATACAAAGGACTCAACATTAAGTTTCGACTAAACAAGTTCCTTAGTAAATACATACGAAATTACAAAACGTACACTTCTAATCGTTACAATATTTCGACCCTTATAACCAAGGGTAAGGACCCAGTCCTTAGTCCTCCGCAGGTATTTGAGAATTATCTTCACCGTAGTCCAGTGAGCCTTGCCAGGATTCCCTTGATATCTGTTGACCTTGCTAAAAGCAAAGGCCACATCAGGGCGAGTACAAGTCATAGCATACATGATCGAGCCTATAGCGGAAGCATATGGTAGTCGACTCATCTCAGCTATCTCAGCCTCTATACTCGGGTTCTGAGTCTTATTCACTTTGGTGTTACTCTAGATCAGTAAGTCACCATTCTTGGAATCCTGCATGCTGAATCTATGCAGCACCTTGTCCAAGTAGTTAGTTTGACTAAGTCCAATTAGTCCCTTACTCATGTCTCTCAATATCCTTATACCTAAGATACTGACCACTTCTCCAAGGTCCTTCATAGCGAAGCACTTCCCAAGCCATGACTTAACCTCCTGCAAGGCTCGGATGTCATTTCCTATGAGTAATATGTGATCCACATACAATACCAAAAAGCTAACAATACTCCTACTATCCTTAACATATATGCAGGACTCATCCTCACTCCTCGAAAAGCCAAACTCTTTGAAATATTGCATGTGCGAGATGCTTGTTTCAATCCATAGATGGTTTTCTCAAGCTTACATACTCTATTAGGGTACTTTTCATCAACAAAACCCTCTGGGTGACTCATGTAAACATCCTCAGCCAACTTTCCATTAAGGAAAGAGGTTTTGACATCCATTTGCCATATTTCATAATCATGAAATGCAGATATGGCTAGCATAACCCTAATGGACTTAATATTCGCTACTGGTGATAAGGTCTCATCATGGTCAACTCCTGGAGTTTGAGTAAAGCCCTTCGCAACCAATCACGACTTATAAGTGTGTACCTTTCGATCCATGCAGGTCTTTTTCTTGAAGATCCATTTGCATCCGACTGTCTTACGACCCGGTATATTGTCAACCAAGTTCCAAACTTTATTTTCATACATGGACTGAATCTCGCTGTCCATAGCCTCTTTCCATTTGGTAGACTCAGGGTCTGCCATGGCTTCCTTGAAGTTTTTAGGTTCATCCAAATTTATCAGGGTACTACCACTGATAAATGCATCACATTCTCTAGTAACTTGGAAACCACAATAAAAATCAGGTGTGCTCCTAACTCTTGTGGAACGCCTCAGAGGTACGGACTCATCAATCGGCTCAATAGGAGTTTCCTCCTCAGGTTAATTGCTAGTATTTGAGGTTCCTTCACCACTTGACTCTCAAAGTTCTTCAAGATCGATTTTGATGGATTTTGAGCATTCTAACACTCTTATGGTGCACATGCAACCCTAGAAACCTTGGATCTATGTTTTCTCTAATATTCATGCAAATAAGAATTTTCCAAGGTTTACATCCTAACTGGCATGGCATGGGGTACTTGTAATATAAAAAACTAGTAGAATGACATACCTTTGTAGTTGGTTGAATTCCTTAAGACTTTGTGAGCCTGGAACCTCAAGTGTGACGCCTCAAATGATTCACACAACACCACAACTCTTGGAATAACTTGAGAGAAGAACACTTTGATCACAAAATCGGCTATGGAGCTTCTTATATATTGTGCCACATGTAGGGTCAAACCCTGTAAACCCTAATTTGTATGGCTTTTCATTTTCCCCATGATCCATGGGTTATAGCCTTCACAGAGCATCCATGGAGCACCCAATGGGTCCTAGCCCAATCTAGTGAATCATGAACCATAAGCCCACTATATATAAGAATGAATGATTTACAAATCAAACCCCATATATTTAATTAGTCTCTTTTTGATCAAAAAATTAATTCCAAATTAATTCTTAATCAACACTAATTAAATAATATGATTTCATATTAATATATTAGAACTTTTAATATATTATCAAATCGTAAGTGGCCTTTTTCTCAATTTGTCTATCCAACAGTTGAGATGAGGATGCAACCCAAATGGACCATGCCAACCAGGTCAAGTACATACCAGAAATAGTTATGGGCTTAGACACCTAATCCAACAGTCTCTCACTTGGATAAGTTTAATAACTATAACTACAAGTATGACTTCAGGAACCGATCAACAATCGTAGCTCTTTCAAAGTCTCGCAGAACTGAAATGATGATGTGCCATTTAAGATAAGGGATTGTATAATCCTATGTTCTAGATATCACCCGGACAAATATATGGAACAATTTCGTACTTATTGTCTAGCAGTTTGTTTCCCGATTTTCGATTTGTTTGACATAGAACTAAACTGAACACATCAATTTGGTTCTGACCGGGCCCGATAGATAGGTGAAAAGTAAAATCATCGAGGGGCCCAGATATCGCTTTTAATCCTCGAAGTGCTAAAAGGAATAGATAAACTTTGACTCGTATGCTTGTTCTACTACTTGTTGAATCATACACAAAGGCACATTTTATAACATCGAGTTATGAATGCGTTTTCGTACAATCAATGTATAACCAACTCATAGTCAACAACTCATATCTCTAGGTTTGAAGACTTATATGATATTACCATCTCACGATTAATCGAGATAAATTACATAAAGTGATACAAGTGAGCGTGGGTTGAATCTAATACTCAGAAATTATGAGTACTCATGAATGTTGTTGAAACCATTTGCTATGTCTAGCACCTTAGACATCTATAAACCCAATTCATGACAGTCTTGAGTCATATCTACTTCCAACATATGACTGACTGTGGAGAGTTTGAATAAAGAAATTATTCTAGAAGTCAAAACATGAAAAATTGAAACAATAGTAAATAACTGAGACAAGATAGCAACACCTTATTTATAAATAAAAAACAACTTTTATTAAATCATCAAATTTCAATTTAAATTTTACATGTTTCAGAGATAGCTATCTAATCTGTAAAACTAATATCATCCTTCAGCCCGATGCGCCTCGCATGCTGTGAATGCTTAACCCTACACAGTCCCTTCGTGAGGGGATCTGCTGGGTTCTCATCTGATGATACCCTCTTCACCACGAGGACTCCTTCGTCTATCCGATGTCTAATGAAATGGTGTTTTCTGTGGATGTGCCTGGATCTCTCATGATCCCTTGGCTCCTTCGCTAAGATAAAAACACCCTCGTTGTCACAGAAAATATCCATAGGCTCCTTAATATTTGGTACAACTCCAAGGTCTCCAATAAGGTTCTTTAGCCATATATCCTGCTTTACCGCCTCGTTTGCTATTATGTACTCTGATTCGCAAGTTGAATCAGCTACTGTTTCCTGCTTGGAACTTTTCCAAGTAATCGCTCCTCCATTAAGCGTAAAGACCCAACCCGACTGAGAGCAGAAATTATCCTTATCAGTCTGGAAGCCAGCATCACTATACCCCACTACTCTCAGGTGATCACTCCCACCAAGGGTAAGGACTCAGTTCCTAGTCCTTCGTAGGTACTTGAGAATATTTTTCACCGCAGTCCAGTGAGCCTTTCCCGGATTCCCTTGATATTTGTTGAACATGCTCAAAGAGAAAGCCACATCAGGGCAAGTACAAGTCATAGCATACATGATCGAGCCTACAGTAGAAGCATACAACACTTGACTCATCTCAGCTATTCCAGCCTCTATACTCGGGCTCTGTGTCTTACTCAGTTTGGCGTTAGTCCGGATCGGTAAGTCACCGTTCTTTGAATTCTGCATGCTGAACCTTTTCAGAACCTTATCCAAGTAGGTACTTTGACTAAGTCCAATTAGCCTTTTACTCATTTCTCTCAATATCATTATCCCTAGGATATAGGCAGCTTCTCCAAGGTCTTTCATAGGAAAACACTTCCCAAGCCAGGATTTAACTTCCTGCAAGGTTGGGATGTCATTTCCTATGAGTAGTATGTCATCCACATACAGTACCAAAAAGCTAACTATACTCCCACTAGCCTTAACGTATACACATGACTCATCTTCGCTGCTCGAAAACCCAAACTCTTTGACTTTCTCATCGAAACAAATATTCCATCTGCGAGATGCTTGTTTCAGTCCATAGATGGATTTCTCAAGCTTACACACTCTATTAGGGTGCTTTGCATCGACAAAACCCTCTGGTTGACTCATGTAAACATCCTCAGCCGCCTTTCCATTAAGGAAAACGGTATTGACATCCGTTTGCCATATTTCATAACCACGAAAAACAACTATGGATATCAAAACCCTAATAGACTTAATCTTTGATACTGTTGACAAGGTCTCATCATAGTCAACTCCCGGAGTTTGTGTAAATCCCTTTGTAACAAGTCTCACTTTATAAGCGTCTACATTACCATCCATCTCGGTCTTCTTCTTGAAGATCCAATTGCACCCGACCATCTTACGACCCGGTACATTGTCATCCAAGTTCCAAACATGATTATCATACATGGACTGAATCTCGCTATCCATGGCCTCTTTCCATTTGGCGGACACAGGGCCTGCCATAGCTTCCTTAAAGTTATTAGGCTCATCCAGATTTACCAGTGTCCTATCACTGATAAATTCATCACCTTCCACAGTAAAATGAAAAACCATAGTAATCCAGATTTACCAGTGTCCTAACTTTTGTGGAACGCCTCAGAGGTACGGACTCATCAACATGAGTTTCCTCCTCAGGTTGATTGCTAGGGTTTGAGGTTCCTTCACCACTTTTCTCTTTAATTTCTTCAAGATCAATTTTCCTCCCACTGTTTCCTTGGCTTATGAATTCTCTCTCACGAAAGAGTCCTCTTCTTTCCATAAAGACCACATTCTCACAGGGTCTGTAGAAGAGGTAACCAAAAGAATTATGTGGGTAGCCAATGAAAATACATAACTCACCTCAAGGTTCGAGCTTGTACTGAGTCTCACATCTCACGAAAGCTTCGCAACCCCAAATCTTGATCTGGTCTAAATTGGGAACTTTCCCAGTCCACATCTCGTGAGGTGTTTTGGCAACCTTCTTGGTAGGGACTAGATTTAGGATATGGGTGGTAGTCCCTAAGGCATACCCCCAGATTGAGATTGGTAACGAAGCTCGACTCATCATGGAACGAACCATGTCCAACAAGGTTCGATTGTGTCTCTCAGCCACATTATTAAGCTGTGGTGTCCTGGGAGGTGTCAGTTGTGACACAATTCCACGTTCCCTAAGATACTCTCCTCCTCGATCGGATCAGAGCATCTTAATGTTCCTGCCCAGCTCATTCTCCGCTTCATGTTTAAACTCTTTGAACTTTTCAAAAGTGTCTAAGTCATGCTTGATTAAGTAGACATAACCATATCTACTATAATCATCTTTAAAAGTCACATAAAAGCGGTTAGCATCCCTTGTGGCGGTTCCGAAGGGTCCACCCACATCTGTGTGTATGAGGTCCAATAAACCGTCACCCCTAGCACAAGAACCAATGAAGGGTGACTTTGTTATTTTTCCAAGTAAACAAGACACGCAACTATCAAATGACTTTAAGTCAAACGACTCCAAAACTCCAACCTTCTAGAGTTGGCCTATGTGCTTCTTTTTGACATGTACAAGACGACAATGCCACAAGGATGCTTTATCCAAACTAGTGGAAGAATGAATATGTAATACATCATTTCCTAAGTTGTCTACAACCGACACAGGTTCATATACACCATCACAAGGTAATGCTTTAAAATAAAGAACAATATTATAAAAAGCATTAATACCACCAACTTCATTATCAAATGAAGAAGTAAATCCTTGATTGTACAAACCATGAAAGGAAATAATATTTCTCTCCATTTTAGACGAGTACCAACATTTATTCAAATCTAAAACTAACCCACTATCTAGCAACAAAGAATAAACTCCAATCTTGGTAACAGGTGAAGCTTTCCTATTCCCCATGATCAAGTTTATCTTTCCATGCTCCACATCCTCACTTCTTCTTAGGCCTTGCAAATCAGAACATATATGAATACAACAACTTGTATCAAGAACCCAAGAAGTAGAATGTGATGAGTTATTAGACAATATAGTGCAAATACCTGGATGGGTAGGTTTGACCTTCCCATCTTTAACATCTTGTAGGCACTTGGGGCAGTTTCGTTTCCAGTGCCCCTTCTCCTGAGAATAGAAGCATTAAGCTTCTTTTGGGTTGGAAAAAGGAGTGATAGAACCACCTTTGGTTCTACTTGAATAGGAGCCATCAAGAGACTTTCCATTAGTACCCTTTGAAGGGGTCTTCCTCTTATTCCCTTTACTTTTCCTGATTACCAAAACAGGGGAGGCGGTAGGAGTAGGAGTAGTAACAACCGATTTGCCCTTAAGACCAATTTCAGCAGTCTTTAAAATCCCTTGAAGTTTGCTGAGTGTGAACTCCTCCTTTTTTATGTGATATGTCATTGGGAATTGATCATAACAAGAAGGTAAGGAGTGCAATATGATATCAATAGCCAACTCCTCAGGGAAGTTCACATTCAGCTTCAATAAACGGTCCACATACCTTTGCATTTTCTGCATGTGGCCCATGATGTTTTCACCATCCTTCATTCGGGTTGTTATCATGGAATAGATGATTCCATACCTCTCTTGACGAGCACTTTGATGGTAGTGGTCCATCAAGTCCATGTGCATATCAAAAGGGTAAAAGTCCTCATAGGACTTCTGGAGTTTAGCTTTCATTGTGGCCAAAATGATACATGCCACCTTGGTAACATCTCTCTCATGTGCTCTAAAGTCAGCGATCTCCTCTGGAGTAGTAATAGACTCATCAATTTCCTTCATCTCCTTGTCGAGGACATATTCCTTGTCCTTGTAACGAGTGACCATCCTGATGTTCCTGATCCAATCATTAAAGTTTGAACCATCAAAGATGACCCTCCCACAAAGGTTAAGGAGAGAGAAGGAGCCAGTAGGGTTTGAGCCAGAAGCAGCATTGTTGGTAGACATCTGAAAAGAAGAAAGACAAGTTTAGATTAGATATAGAATCCTTAATAAGACACCCAAATGTAATATTAAGGCAAGGACCCAACACAATATTTTATAACTTGGAAGAGGGATGTCGTAATCCAAGCTATAAAATATTTGAAGGTAGGTGAATGACGATTCACCAATTTCCACCATGAAAAACGAAATGATTTATTAGGTTTTTATTTGATTGAAACTCCTAGATTCTTTTGAGATTCATTTAACTTTGCAATGGCATGTTTAAATCTCAATTGTGCCCTCTCAAGTTTGTGAATGGGATGCCGAGGATCACAAAAAAGGTGTGAATAACCATGCAAATTAATTTACTTGGTACCCTTAATGTTTATCACCTAATCAATGTGCCGGTTACCCAAAAGCGCTCCACCGATCTATGATAAATATTAAGTCACCCTTAAAGCTCTTACTTGTTCATTTTTGTGTGCTAATTACCCACACACGCTCCACCAACGACTTGGTATGGTACAAAGTGTAATTTCATGGGTTAGCACCAATTTCACATTTTCCTAAAGTAACTAAGATTGGGAATTTATAAAATGGTTTAGTTACTTTATATTTTTCATTATAATTTTAATGAGGATTATATTCCTTGTCCTACTCGTTCAGCTAACGACCCTCCACCAGTCATGGAAGCGGTGGGTGAGAGTGGACACCCATTAAGCTATCATTTTATAGTCAACAACCTTATACCCTCTTATAGATCGGCTTGGTGAATGAGGCCTACTAACGGTAACACTGACTTGCTCTTATATATATATATATATATATATATATATATATATATATATATATATATATATATATATATATATATATATATATATATATAGAACTAGGTTCAGGTGTTCAAAGTAATTATTGTGTGATTGTATACATAAATGTAGGCCAATCAAAATTAAATAATTAAATAAATAATTATGGATAATTTAGTAATTTGATTAGTAACATCCAAAAATAATACCTATAATCATGATATTGACTTTTAACCTAATTTCTCCAAGTTTATATTAAACTCGTTTTTTTTTCTTTAGCCGCCCCAAACACTTTAATACTGGCTTGAATCCAGCAATCCAGAAGAAACTCTATTCAAACGATGAGAACGACGGCGGAGAGCGCACTAAGAACACATCATGATTCAAGATTCGAGATTTCTCCTCGTAGTACTGCTGGTAATGCGAGAGAACACGAGCGATCAAATCACGGAGATGTTCATCATCGGAGCTATGAGCAGAAGTTCATAAATTCGATCGAAGCTCATCCATGTAATGTTCCTGACAAACCGACCATCCTTGGAAAAAATTCTTGAACTCTCTTTCACTTGTGACGACTGTTCTTCGAGATTTGGGCGACATTTTGAAATCAACGGAATTTTTTTGATTTGAGCGATGGAAATTTATATGATTACGTTGGTTATATGTTTGGTGGAATCTTCTGCAAAATTATTGTTTAATAAAAGTCACTATGATGACCAGTTGTCTGAAGCACACACATATAATCAACAAAAATCATTATTTAGACAAACATTAATTTTTACACAATTATAAATATCACTGTGAACACATTCTTATCAAACCATTTGAAAAACATAAATTTTAATTAAAGAGAATAGAGAAGACAATGATACTGTTAGGTAATTATTTCTTTTTCTATTTCATTTACAAATAAGAGATTGTGTATGCTTATCAAAATCATATGCATGTTTTAGTTATGATATATCATGGAATTTTTTGAAACTATTTAAGGTAAATTTCTTTTTCTTTGTTATTATACCTTTTCACTTAATCTTCAAATGGGTTCTTTTAATCTGATTTGATTTCAATATATAGAATGGATGTTTGGGTTGCTTGTTTGATAGAATGGTATTTCTTCGTTTATAGTATTCTATCAGAAAATAATGTTTTTTATGATAATCATAAACATAATCTATTACAATTCCCCGAATTAATATAATTATTGGTGAATGAATTCCAATTCTATCAGAATGGAATCACGAATTCCAATTACGTTGGGATGGAATATGGATATTTTCTCACTAATTTATTCATTGGATTTGTTTCTACAGACGTTGATGCTTGAAGAACAGACTACGAAATTTGAACGACGCCTCTTACCAACATTATTCTTTTATAATGTATTGGTGACTTTGTTAGATTTTGATGTTTTTTGTTTCAGATTTGAAATTCTTTTTATTTTTATTCTTTAACAATAGATGTAATTCTTAGCAATTGTTACATGTAGTCTATAAGAATTATTGTAATTTTTTTTTATTCTTCAATTGATGGTTCGAGAATTTTGTTATTCTACAAAAACATTTTAAAGTCATGATCAAGAAATATGTTCAAAAATATTTTTATTATTTTATGGTTCAAGAATATTTTTATTTTTGAACATACTCAAACATATTCTGTCAGAATGTCCGAATTAAAAACCATATAATTCATAAAATCGGATTTATAAAATTAATAGTATCTATGATCCCTTAAAATATGCAAATTTCCTTTATTAAATCTATATTAATTGACTAAAATACCCTTGTAGTTAAATTAGATGGTATTTTTTAATTATATTTAATTCAATAATATATATTAATCACTTTCTTAAAATAAGTAAAATGATTGGCCCACATTTATGCATACAAGAACACAATAATTACTTTGAATATAATAACCTAATCCTATATATACATACGTATATATATATATATATATATATATATATATATATATATATATATATATATATATATATTATTAACTTGTAATATTACAAAGTATAAGGGTTGAATTTTAACTTTTAGAACTCTACGGTATGGAATTAAAGTTTTCTAAAGTAACTTTACAAATTCATAAGCTTGAGGGCAAGATTTGAAATTATTCAAAACCTTTTACACCATGTATAACCCTAATGTGCATGGATTTTCATTTTCCCCATGATCCATGGGTTATAACCTCTATGGAGCATCCTCTATTAGTCCCTTTTTTTTGCCCTCTACCTCATTTACTCCAATGGTTTAATTTAGGGTCCAAAATTGGCCTACCCATTTTCTTCTTTGGCTTAGGTTCATAGGTGACTGTGGGATTCTTGCAAAAGCAAGAAACGCATAGGGCAACTCCAAAAAGATGGAGTCTTGGAGTCATTTGACCTAAAGTCAGATGATAGTTGCGAATCATGCTTACTTGGAAAAATGACAAAGTCACCCTTCACAGGTTCATGGAGCACCCAATGGGTCCTAGCCCAATCTAGTGAATCATGAACCATAAGCTCACGATATATAAGAATGAATGATTTACAAATCAAACCCCATATATATAATTAGTCTCTTTTTTATCACAAAATCAATTCCAAATTAATTCTTGATCAACACTAATTAAATAATATGATTTCATATTGATATATTAGAACTTATAATATATTAACAAATCGTAAGTGTCCTTTTTCTCAATTTGTCTATCCAACAGTTGAGATTAAGATGCAACCCAAATGGACCACGCCAACCGGGTCAAGTACATACCAGAAATAGTTATGGGCTTCGATGCCTAATCTAACAAATTTGCCTCCCACTATTTCGTTGGCTTATGAATTGTCTCTCACGAAAGACTCCTCTCCTTGCCACGAAGACAAAATTGTCACTCGGTTTGTAGAAGAGATAACCAAAAGATTTTTGTGGGTAGCCGATGAAAATACAATGCTCACTTCGAGGTTCGAGCTTGTCGTGAGTCTCTAGCCTCACTAAAGCCTCTCAACCCCAAATCTTAATGTGCTCTAAACTGGGAACTTTTCCAATCCACATCTCGTAAGGCGTTTTGGCAACCTTTTTGGTAGGGACTAGATTAAGGATATGGGCGGTAGTCTCTAAGGTATACCCCTATAATGAGATTGGTAACGAAGCTTGACTCATCATGGAATGAACCATTTCTAACAAGGTTCAACTTCGCCTCTCAGCCACACCATACAACTGTGGTGTCCTAGGAGGTATCAATTGTGAAACAATTCCACATTCCTTAATATAGTCAAGGAACTCGATACTAAGATACTCACTACCCCAATCGGGATCAGAGCATCTTTATCTTCCTACCCAATTGATTCTCCACTTCTTGTGTAAACTCTTTGAATTTTTCAAAGGTTTCTAACTTATGCTTGATTAAGTAGATGTAGCCATATCTACTGTAATCATCAATAAAATTCAAATAGAAGCGGTTAACATCCCTTGTGGTGGTTTTGAAGGGTTTACACACATCAATGTGTATGAGGTCCAACAAACCTTCACCCCTAGCACAAGTACCAGTGAAGGGTAACATAGTAATCTTCCAAATAAACAAGATTCGCAACTATCATCTGACTTTAAGTTAAATGACTCGAAGACTCCAGCCTTTTGGAGTTGGTGTATGCGCTTCTTGTTGACATGTCCAAGACGACAATGCCACAAGGATACCTTATCCAAACTAGTGGTAGAATCAATATAAAATACATTATTTCCTAAGTTGTCTACAATCGACACAGTTTCATATACACCATCACAAGGTGATGATTTATAATAAAAAAAACACCATTATAAAAAGCATTAACACCACCACATTCATTATCAAATGAAAAAGTAAATCCTTGATTGTACAAACCATGAATGGAAATAATATTTCTCGCCATTTCAGATGAGTAACAACTTTTATTCAAATCTAATATTAACCCACTGCTAAGCAATAAAGAATAAACTCCAATCTTGGTGACAGGTGAAGCTTTCCTATTCCCCATGATCAAGTTTATCTTCCCGTGCTCGACATCCTCAATTCTTTTTAGGCCTGACAAATCAGAACAAATAAGAATTCCACACCCTCTATCAAGGACTCAAGAATTAGTATGGGGTGAGTTATTAGACAATATAGGAATTTATATAGTTAGATCTCTCAACTGTACAATACTCAGAACTTTAAGTGAGAGTATGTGTCGTTTGCGGGAAAGGAAGAAAGGAGAGGATCATAAATGGGGTTTGTGCTTAATAATGTGAAGATCTTTTGGATCTGTTCTGAGATTGAAACACAGCTATGGCTGAACTTGTTGTTGCTTGCGTCTTCAGTTGCTGACTTTCGGTATGAATTCGTTCGATACTCCTGAGGTTTTCTTAAATTGATTTATTTCAAAGACAAATTTCTTTTAATTTTGCGCAATTATTTTATTTCTTCCTCGTGCTCAATTTAAGGGGGAGAAATAAAAATACAAAAAAATTAGAAAAATAAAAAAATAAAAAAAATTACATTTTGTATTATACTTTTGTTTTTGGTTAAATTTGTTCATATTTTCTTATATGCACAAATTCAGGGTCTTTATGTTTTTATATCTTTTTCAGAAAAATCAAAAATCCAAAAGATAGTGTTTTTGTGTGTGTTAAGTTTACTTTTATTTTTTTATGTTTATCTCAAAAAATTTCATTTGTCTTGAAAAGTGAATTCAGGTGAAGATGAGACTCAAGGAGACTGTATCGAAATATTCTGAGTAATAAGAAGAAACCTGAAAGTGAAAAGGAATTAGTGGTCATTACATTTCACACTACTTTCACAAGGAATTGACCGATGTTTCATATACGAGTGATAGACTCTTTCATATTGAGACATATACCGGTCTTAATAGGAGTCTTCGCATATAATGTTAATGTTCAAAGGTCATTTTCATCATGACTAATTTGCAACACCCAACCATTCTTGACCCATATCTAAATTTTTCTCCATCAAATAATTTCCATGTACCGGTACCCCTTGAGGTTCGAGTATAAAACAACTCGGCTGACGGTTGCCAAAAATTATGTGCTTATGATCTTAGATGTTGTTATCACAATGACTCTAATTGAAACCCAAAATCCAAAACCATTTAATTCTAAATTGATGGTGAACATTTTCAATGTTCTAGATTTCACCTATGAATTGACGGATAATGGCTCATACCTGGTGTGACATTATACAAAATGCCAATCAAACAGCTTCTTTCTAAAAGAACTGACATATCTAAGGAATTGAAAATTTGAACCAGTACAAATTGTCAGATTGGTCTTGTTAGCTTTCTTTACCTAAGAACTGTCACGACGCTAGGGCGATTCACCCAACACGGAAATAGGTATCGTTGAACGTCTCGCCAAGGGCCAAGTTAACTCGTTAACTTGATAACTGTATTGAGATCTATGATCAAGGATATACAAGGGCTAACATCAAAACTAGCCACAAGTAATTCTATGATACTCAACAAATCGTAGCATGTTCCTCCGAGTTTACACAGATACTGCGAGAAGTCTCTTTCTGAGCCAACGATTCATCCTTCAAAAACTGTGGTGAGAAGGGTCTTTATGATTCTTTATGTGATCTACAGGGACTTTTTAGTCATGGTTACCTCTCAAGACGTACCCATGATCATTCAGGAAAATTCATTCAAAGGAACTAAAAATGAAGACTATTCTTTCAACATTCAATCTTTCAACCCCAGAAGCAAGGTTATGTTGCACTTGAAGATTGTGTGACAAATTGCATTGAAGCCTCCTCAATCAATTCTCTGTTATCTATGTACCTGCTGAAGTGATCCAAAAGATTCGTTCTCTATGTTTTTCTCTCTGAAGATTCTCAAGCAAAGAGTGCCATTTTTCAAGAATCTCTACATGATGCCTCCACATCCAACGTACGTTCAAAGTCAAATCTTGAAGAAATGCTCAACTGCTCAACATGAAGTCATTTATTGAAGATTCATCAAGTTCATCTTGAAGCTGTGAAGAAATCGAAGATAAAAGCTTAAGCCAAGCTCCAAATGAAGATTGACAAGAAAAGCCAGCTACATTTTTAGGGGGAACTTGTTGGGTCAATAGAAAAGAAAGCTATAAACCAAGGGGGAGATTGTTGGGTCTAAAAATATGGTTTATACTTTGCTTTTCTAGGAAATTGGGTTTTCGGTCCATGTGGTTGGAAGTTTTTACGGCCCAGGTGGGTGTTTACGGCCATGAACTGGTTCACATCCCATGTTACATATAAACAAAGGACAGAGCGGTAGACGGCTAGAAAGCGGGAAAGAGTAGAGAGAAGAATAGTGTGTATGTGAATCTCTTGTAAGGAACTTCATTCTAATCATCAATACATTAGCTTCATCTTATTCTTCTTCTCCTTCTTCTTATTTTGATCTTGAAACATCCAATTGATTGGGATTCCGCATTATCAATTGGATCTGATTGATACATCAAGCAAAATTTGGTACTTACATGGGGCAGCATTGCTTCTAGTGCCCTTTTTCCTGATAGTAGAAGCATTGTGCATCCTTCGGGTTGGAAGAGGGAGTGATGGAACCCCCTTTGGTTCCAATCGAGGAGGAGCCATCAAGAGACTTTCCCTTGGTACCCTTCGAAGGGGTTTTCCTCTTCTTCCCTTTACCTTTCCCGGATGCTATAACACAGGTAGTGATAGGAGTGATAACAACATTCTTACATTTGAGACTACTTTCAGTAGTCCTGAAAAGTCCTTGAAGTTTAATAAGTGTGACCTCCTCCCTGTTAATATGATAGGTCATGCGGAACTGATCATAACAGGAGGGTAAGGACTTTAGAATGATATCTATTGCTAACTCCTCATCAAAGTTCACATTTAACTTTAGCAAACAGTCCACGGATCTTTAGATTATCTGCAGGTGGCCTGTGATGGACTCTCCATCCTTCATTTTTGTTGTTATCATGGAGGTGATGATTTCATACCTTTCCTGACGAGCACTCTAATGGTATCTTTCCATCAGGTCCTGGTGCATTTTATAAGGGTAGAAATCTTCATAGTATTTCTGTAGTTCTGTTGTAATGGTAGCCAGCATGATACATGATACCTTAGTGGCATCCTTCTCATTGGTAGTGTACTCAGCAATCTCCTCCGGAGTAGCGAAAGAATCATCAATAACCTTTAGTTCCTTATTAAGGACATACTCCTTGTCCTTATAGGGAGTGACCATCCTTATGTTCCTAATCCAATCATTGAAATTAGTCCCATCAAATATGACTCTCCCACAAAGATTAATGAGAGAAAAGGAGCTAGTAGGGTTTGAGCCAGAAGCATTGTTGGAAGACATCTAAAAAGGAAGAAAGACAAGTTTAAGTTAGATAAATAGTCTTTAATAAGATTCCCAAATGAAATATTATGGCTAGGACCCAACACAATATTTTATAATTTGGAAGAGGGAGGTCGTAATCTAAGCTAAAAAATATTTGAAGGTAGGTAAATGACGATTTACCAATTTCCACCATGAAAAACGAAACAGATTATTAAGTTTTAATTGGATTGAAACTCCTAGATCTTTTGAGATTTATTAAACAATTCAATGGCATGTTTAAATCTTGATTATGCCCTTCAAGTTTGTGACTTGGATACCGATGATCACAAACAAGGTGTGAATAACCATGCAAATTATCTTGGTACTCTTAATTTTACCACCTAATCGATGTGCCGGTTAACCACACAGGTTCCACCGATCTCTGATAACCCATAAGCCACCCTTTTCCACCCTTGTTAGTCCATGTTAGTGTGCCGATTAACCACACACGCTCCATTAACGACTTAGCAAGGTGCAAAGTGTAATTTTATGGGTTAGCATCAATTTCACATTTTCCTAAAGTAACTAAGATTGAAAATTCATAAAAGGTTTAGCTTCTTTATAATTATCATTATACTTAACGAGAATTAGTGTCCTATCCTACCCGTTCGACTAACGACCTTCCACCGGTCAAAGAAGTGGTGGGTGAGAATGGACACCCACTAAACTAACATTTTATAGGCAGTAACCTTATACCCCCCTTAGAGACTGACTTCATGAATGAGGCCTACTAATGGTATGACTGACTTGTTCTTATACACATATATATTATTACACTTATAATATTATAATAGTATAAGGGTTTAATTTTAAACTTTTAAAACTATAGAGTTTGGAATTAAATTATTAATGTGTGACTTTACAAATTCCAAAACTTGAGGGCAAGTTTTGAAACTTTTCGAAACCTTTCATTTTTATAACTTATGAGTTTTAATGATTTTAATGGAAAAGACTCTTGGAATTCCATAACTTGAGGACAAGTTATGGAGTCCATTAAAAAGAATTTAGATCAACAAATAAACTAACAAGAATGTCAAATAATTTCAAAACAAACACTTCGACTCTTTATAATATTTCAACCCTAACAATCTCTCGGGTTGTAAACGAGTCAAACTACTTAATTCGTGAGAATCTGAGCAGCGAAGTGCATCATCCTTCAAATCTCCGAGTACCAAGTTAACACCTTCTTTAACTCAATCTTATCTCCTTCATTATTCTTCGTATAATTATTCATACGAATAATAAAGTTCGTATACTGAGTTGTAGGGTACCGTTCCACTTTGCTTACTTGAAACAAAAGATTTTAGCTTTGCCATTCTTATCTTTTCCTGCAAAGACTAATCCAAAAGGTTTTAAGAAAATTTCTCAATCAGCATATTTCTTCAGGTCAGCTTGAGTTTTCGACAATTCCATCGCAACCTTCATTTCTCTTCCCATTCCTGAAGCTAACTCTTCATCAGTTAATGCTAGACTATCATAAGAATTGTCTATGAAAATCTTGATGTGTGCTAGACCATGTTTGAAAACATCGTTATCAGTTCCTTTAAGTTGAGAAGCCTCCATATCCTTAAGTATCAAAGTTACTTCAATCAAGTCGTTCAATTTCATTAATGGAAAATCAGCAACAGAAAAATCACATCTTTGATTATTTGCACGAATAACATGATATCTAAAGTTTTGAATCATGCCTTTGAACAAAACGTACTTCATTATGCTCACCACTTTTTTGATCTTTATCAATGACCAAACCTCATCTGGCGCCTTCCCAAGAACTGCGTGAACTTTGATCTTCATGTAAATGAAATCATCTTCATTGTCAAACTTTTAAACAATCTTGTATTGAGACATGATGAACATCATCTCATTTATAGGAAAATCCAGTTGGCTCATCTCAGTATTTGCAATCGAAAAGCTTTTCTTTGGCTTCTTCTCAAAAGCATACATTCGATTGAATGCTACCCTAGATTCAATGCTTTCCTAGCTGTAGAGCTTTTTTGGATCTCCCTTATCCATACCAGGAGGATTACTTGCTCTTAGCATCATTATGCTTTGTATTTGTCTCTACTTTTCTATTTCTGCTTCTATCTCAGCCTTCTTCTCTTCCTTGGTCTTTTCAACAGCAACACCTTTCCGTTTTGATGGGTTTTGAGCATTCTAACACTTCCTAAGTGTACATGCAACCCTAATAACCTTGGATCTATGTTTGTCTAATTATCATGCAAAGTTGAATTTCAAGGTTATATTCCTATCTAGCATACATGGGGAACAATTTTAACTTGAATCATAGATAGAATAACTTACCTTGTTGTTGCTTGTGTTCCTTGAAACCTTGTGAGCCTAGCACCCCAAGTGTGATGCCTCAAATACTTCACACAACACCAAATGCTCTTGGAAAGACTCTTGAGATAACACACACTTCTCAAAATCGGCCAAGCCCTCTAGTTTCTTAGTGTTCAACTTGTGTCACACTTATGTTGCACTTGTGTCGCCAATTTTGTGGAGAATGGGACTCTTATATAGTGTTGGCACATCTAGGGTTCACCATGTAAACCCTAATGTGTCATGACTCTTCATTTCCATGACCCATGGGTTTGTAACTCCCATGGAGCATCCATGGAGCATCCTATGGGTAGAACCCAACTTGATAATCCATGGAGCCTTTTAGCCCACTATACAAGATATGAACCCATATATTTAATTAGTTATCCTTTGATCACTTAATTAATTCTAAATTAATTCTTTGATCAAATAATCAAATAATATTATTAATATATTAGAACTTATAATATATTAATAATCTCCAAGTGTTATTTCTCTCATTTAGTCTATCCAATTGCATGGTGCCATGCAACCCAAATGGACCATGCCGGGTCGGGTCAAGTACAAGCCCGAAATAGTTATGGACTTAGACACCTTATCCAACAGTCTCCCACTTGGATAAGTCTAATAACTATATCTCTAGTACTTCAGGAACCGACCGGCAATCGTAGCTCTTTCAAGGTCTCTCGGAACTGAGAAGATGATGATACGCCATTTAAGATAAGTGATCATATAATCCTCTGTTCTAGATATCAGCCAGACAAATACATGGAACATGTCTTGCTTATTGTCCAGCATTTGTTTCCCGATTTCCGATTTGTTTGACATAGAACTTAATTGAACACATCAACTTAGTTCTGACCGGGCCCGGTACATGGGTCAAAACAAAATCATCGAGGGGCCCAGATATCAGCTTCTAATCCAAGAAGGAACAGATAAACTTCGACTCATATGTTTGTTCTACCACTTATTGAATTACACACAAAAGTACGTTTTATAACATCGAGTTACCAATGCGGTTTCGTACAGTCAATGCATAACCTACTTGTAAGTAACAAATCATATCTCTAGGTTTGAAGACTTATATGATATTACCGTCTCACGATCACTCGAGATAAAATTCCATGAAGTGATTCCAGTGAGCGTGGGTTGTGTCCAATGCTCAGAACTTATGAGCACTCATGATTGTTGTAGCCTTGTCCAAGACCTCTACAACCAAACATGACAGTCTTGATTCATATCTACTTCCAACATATGACCGACTGTGGAGGTTTGAATAATATGTTATACCAAACAAAATTATTCTGGAAGTCAAAACATGCAAAAGAAATATAGTAAACGATTGAAAAGAGATAGCAACACTTTACTCATAAATAAAACACCTTTTATTCATCATCAAATGTCAATTACACTTTACAAATTTCCGGGTTATCTAACTACTAAAACTTATATCATCCTTCAGCCCTATGCTCCGAGCATGCTGAAGATGCTTAACCCGAGTCAATCCCTTTGTGAGGGGATCTGCCGGATTCTCATCTGATGATACCCTCTTTGCCACGAGGTGTCCTTCTTCGATCCGATGTCTTATGAAATGGTATTTTCTGTCGATGTGTCTGGATCTCCCATGATCCCTTGGTTCCTTGGCTAAGGCAACAGCACTTTCACTATCACAGAAAATTTCCATTGGCTCTTTAATAGCTGGTACAACTCCAAGGTCTCCAATGAAGTTCTTCAGCCATATCGCCTCCTTTGCTGCTTCACTAGCTGCAATATACTCTGATTCACAAGTAGAATCTGCCACTGTCTCTTGCTTGGAACTCTTCCAAGAAATTGCTCCTCCATTTAGGGTAAAGACCCAGCCTGACTGAGAGCGGAAATTATCCCTATCAGTCTGGAAGCTAGCATCACTATACCCTACAACTCTCAAGTCATCACTCCCACCGAGGGTAAGGACCCAGTCCTTAGTCCTTCGTAGGTACTTGAGGATATTCTTTACCGCAGTCCAGTGTGCCTTGCCAGAGTTCGCCTGATATCTGCTAACCATGCTCAAGGCAAAAGCTACATCGGGTCGGGTACACGTCATAGCATACATGATCGATCCTACAGCCGAAGCATAAGGTGTTCGACTCATTTCTGCTATCTCAGCCTCAGTGCTAGGGCTTTGTGTCTTACTCAACCTGGTGTTACTCTGGATGGGTAACTCTCCTTTCTTGGAGTCCTGCATGCTGAATCTCTTCAGCACCTTATCCAAGTAGGTACTCTGACTAAGTCCAATTAGTCTTTTACTCCGATCTCTCAAGATTCTTATCCCTAGAATATAGGCAGCTTCACCAAGGTCCTTCATAGCGAAACACTTCCCAAGCCAGGACTTTACTTCCTGCAGGGTTGGAATGTCGTTTCCTATGAGTAGTATGTCATCCACATACAATACCAAAAAGCTAACTATACTCCCACTAGCCTTGACATACACACAAGATTCATCTTCACTCCTAGAAAAGCCAAATTCCTTGACCTTTTCATCAAAGCAAAGATTCCATCTGCGAGGTGCTTGCTTCAATCCATAAATGGATTTCTCAAGCTTACACACTCTATTAGGGTACTCGTTGCTGACAAAACCCTCTGGCTGACTCATGTAAACATCTTCAGCCAACTTTCCATTAAGGAAAGCGGTTTTGACATCCATCTGCCATATTTCATAGTCATGAAATGCAGCTATGGCTAGCAGAACCCGAATAGACTTAATCTTGGCTACCGGAGAAAAGGTCTCATCATAATCCACTCCAGGAATTTGAGAGAAGCCCTTTGCAACCAGTCTAGCCTTATAAGTGTGTACTTTACCATCCATGTCGGTCTTCTTCTTGAAGACCCATTTGCACCCTACTGTCTTACGACCTGATACATTTTCAACCAAGTTCCAAACTTGATTGTCATACATGGATTGTATCTCGCTATCCATAGCCTCTTTCCATCTAGCAGACTCGGGGCCTGCCATGGCTTCCTCGTAGCTGTTAGGGTCATCTTGACTTACTAGTGTCTCATCACTAATAAGTGTCTCACCTTCTGCAGTAATATGGAATCCATAGTAATGCTCAGGAGCACTCCTAACTCTCGTGGAACGTCTCAGAGGTACAGATTTGTCAATTGGCTCAACAGGAGTTTCCTCCTCAAGTTGAGGGCTAGAGTTTGAAGTTCCTTCACCGCTTGATTCTTGAATTTCTTCAAGATCAATTTGCCTCCCACTGTCTCCTTGGCTTATAAATTCTCTCTCTCGAAAGACTCCTCTTCTTGCTACAAAGACCACATTGTCACTAGGTCTGTAGAAGAGGTAACCAAAGGATCGCTGTGGGTAACCGATGAAAATACACCTCTCGCTTCGAGGTTCGAGCTTATCATGAGTCTCGCGTCTCACGAAAGCCTCGCAACCCCAAATCTTGATGTGGTCTAGTTTAGGTACTTTACCAGTCCACATCTCATGAGGAGTTTTGGCAACTTTCTTTGTAGGGACTAGATTAAGAATATGGGCGGCAGTCTCCAAGGCATACCCCCAGAATGAGATTGGTAGCGTAGCTCGACTCATCATGGAACGAACCATATCTAACAAGGTTCGATTACGCCTCTCAGCCACACCATTCAATTGTGGTGTCCTGGGAGGTGTCAATTGTGAGACTATCCCACATTCCCTTAGATAGTCGAGGAACTCTGAACTAAGATACTCACCACCACGATCGGATCGAAGCATTGTTCCTGCCCAATTGATTCTCGACTTCCTGTTTAAATTCCTTAAACCTCTCGAAAGTCTCTGACTTATGCTTGATCAAGTAGACATATCCATATCTACTATAATCATCAGTAAAAGTCAAATAATAACGATTAGCATCCCTTGTGGCATGTTTGAATGGTCCACACACATCCGTGTGTATAAGGTCCAACAAACCTTCACCCCTCTCACACAAACCTGTGAAGGGTGACTTTGTCATTTTTCCAAGTAAGCATGATTCGCAACTATCATTTGACTTTAGGTCAAACGACTCCAAGACTCCATCCTTTTGGAGTTGGCCTATGCGTTTCTTGCTTATATGTCCAAGACGACAATGCCATAAGGATGCTTTATCCAAGTTATTATTAGTAGAATCAATACACAAAACATTATTTCCTAAGTTATCAACAACAGATACAGCTTCATACACACCATCACAAGGTAATGCTTTAAAATAAAGAACATTATTAAAGAAAGCATCAATAGAACCAACTTCATTATTAAATGAAAAGGTAAACCCTTGTTTGTACAAAGCATGAAAGGAAATAATATTTCTTGCCATTCCTGGCGAATAACAACACTTGTTCAAATCTAAACTAAACCCACTACTTAGCGATAAAGTATAAACTCCAATCTTGGTAACAGGTATAGCTTTCCTATTCCCCATGATCAAGTTTATCCTTCCTTGCTCCACATCCTCACTTCTTCTTAGTCCCTGCAAGTCACAACAAATGTGAATACCACACCCGGTATCAAGGACCCAAGAATTAGAATGGGGTGAGTTATTAGAAATGATAGTGTAAATACCTGCATGGTTGGGTTTAACTTTCCCATCCTTCACATCTTGCTGGTATTTTGGGCAGTTCCGCTTCCAATGAGCTTTTTCATGGCAATAGAAGCATTCAGCCTCTTTTGGGTCAGAAGAAGGAGTAATGAAACCTTTCTTGGTTCCACTTGAAGAAGAGCCATCAAGGGTCCGAGCCTTGGTACCCTTCGAAGATCTCTTTCTCTTCCTCCATCGATTCTTCCCAATTGCCAAAACCGGAGTAGAGTTTTGAGTAGGAGTGATAGCAACCGACTTCCCCTTAAGACCTGATTCTGTGGTCTTGAGAAGTCCCTGAAGTTTGCTGAGGGTGACTTCTTCCTTGTTCATGTGATATGTCATGCGGAATTGATCATAGCACGATGGTAAGGAATGCAAAATAATATCTATTGCAAGATCCTCCGGGAAGTTCACATTAAGCTTCAGCAAACGATCCACATACCTTCGCATTTTCTGGATGTGGCTCGTGACGGATTCCCCGTCCTTCATCATGGTTGTTATCATGGAGCAGATGATTTCATACCTCTCTTGTCTTGCACTTTGATGGTATCTTTCCATCAAATCTTGGTGCATGTCATAAGGGTAGAAATCCTCATAAGACTTTTGGAGTTCTGTTGTCATCGTGGCCGTCATGATGCAAGCTACTTTCGTAGCATCCCTTTCATGTGCCCGAAATTCAGCGATCTCCTGAGGAGTTGCAGTGGACTCATCAATCTCCTTAAGCTCCTTGTGAAGGACATATTCTTTGTCCTCGTAGCGGGTAATCATCCTGATGTTTCTGATCCACTCATTGAAGTTGGATCCATCAAAGGTGACTTTCCCACACAAGTTCATAAGGGTAAAGGAGCCATTAGGATTAGAGCCAGAAGCATTGTTGAAAGACATCTGAAGGAAAGAGGACAAGATTAGTTTAGATAAGAGAGACTCCTTAATAAAACACCCAAATGTAATATTAAGGCTAGGATCCAATCACAATATAATATAACTTAGAAGAGGTATGCCGTAATCTAAGCTATATCATATTTGAAAGGTAGGTGAATGACGATTCACCAATTTCCACCACGAAAACCGCAATATTTTAGTATTAGGTTTTTGAATGGTTCTTAGAAATTCCTAGATTCTTTGAGATTCAATGAACTTTTCAAAGGCATGTTTCAATCTCGAGTGTGCCCTCCAAGTTTTGTGACTGGGATACCGAGGATCACAAAACGAGGTGTGAAGTAACCATGCAAATCACTTGGTACCCTTAAAGTTTGTCACTCAATCGATGTGCCGGTTAACCACACACGCTCCATCGATACTATAATAAACCCTAAGTCACCCTTTACCTACCTTGTTAAGTCCAAGTTAGTGTGCCGGTTAACCACACACGCTCCACCAACGACTTAATCAAAGTGTAAAGTGTAATTTCATGGAATAGCACCTTATTCACATTTTCCTAAAGTAACTAAGATTGGGAATTTAATAAAACATTTAGTTACTTTATAATATTCATCATACTTTGAATGAGAATTAATAAGTCCTTGTCTTACCCGTTCGGCTAACGACCCTCCACCGATCAAGCAAGCGGTGGGTGAGAGTGGACACCCATTAAGTCACCATTTTATAGGCAACAACCTTATACCCACCTTATAGACCGGCTTCGTGAATGAGGCGTACTAGCGGTAAGACGACTTTGTTCTTATACATATATATATATATATATATATATATATATATATATATATATATATATATATATATATATATATATATATATATAATTATTAAATCATAATAATATAAGTATAAGGGTTGAATTTTAACTTTTAAAATTCTAGGGGTTGGAACTAAAGTTTTAACTTAACTTTACTTGTTCCAAAACTTGAGGGCAAGTTTTGTAAACTTTCAAAACTTTTCATTTCTTGTAACTTATGAGTTTATTAGAGTAATAAAATGAGGACTTTTCATTTTTCCTAACTCTTGTGTTCTTTTAATGGTTTTTAATCCAAGAGACTTTTGGTTTTCCATAACTTGAGGACAAGTTATGGACTCCATTAAAACACATTATGATCATGAATTAATCTACCACATAGGTTACGCATAATTCCTATGATCATCTAAACATCATAAGAACAAGAATATGAATATGAACACTTTCAAGAATCAAAATCACATTTAATCTTTGTAATTTTGATAACTTGTTGTTGTAAATGAGTTAGAAAAGACATTACACCTTCTAAAATAAGTTTTCAAGTACCAAAACATTTTAGGGTAATGATTCTAATCCATTTCCAGCAACTCAAGTCGAAATTCTGCACTCTGTCGACTCTACTCGCCGAGTGCATAAACCTACTCGCCGAGTAGGTTGAAGATACACATGAACTCGACGAGTCCTCCCCATGGACTCGCCGAGTCCATCAGTCAGACAACAGATTTTTCGACTTTCTTCAACTTTTAAGCACAAATAACAAACAAACAAGCCTAGGCTCTGATACCACTGATGGGTTTTGAGCATTCTAACACTTCCTAAGTGTACATGCAACCCTAATAACCTTGGATCTATGTTTGTCTAATTATCATGCAAAGTTGAATTCCAAGGTTATATTCCTATCTAGCATACATGGGGAACAATTTTAACTTGAATCATAGATAGAATAACTTACCTTGTTGTTGCTTGTGTTCCTTGAAACCTTGTGAGCCTAGCACCCCAAGTGTGATGCCTCAAATGCTTCACACAACACCAAATGCTCTTGGAAAGACTCTTGAGATAACACACACTTCTCAAAATCGGCCAAGCCCTCTAGTTTCTTAGTGTTCAACTTGTGTCACACTTATGTTGCACTTGTGTCGCCAATTTTGTGGAGAATGGGACTCTTATATAGTGTTGGCACATCTAGGGTTCACCATGTAAACCCTAATGTGTCATGACTCTTCATTTCCATGACCCATGGGTTTGTAACTCCCATGGAGCATCCATGGAGCATCCTATGGGTAGAACCCAACTTGATAATCCATGGAGCCTTTTAGCCCACTATACAAGATATGAACCCATATATTTAATTAGTTATCCTTTGATCACTTAATTAATTCTAAATTAATTCTTTGATCAACTAATCAAATAATATTATTAATATATTAGAACTTATAATATATTAATAATCTCCAAGTGTTATTTCTCTCATTTAGTCTATCCAATTGCATGGTGCCATGCAACCCAAATGGACCATGCCGGGTCGGGTCAAGTACAAGCCCGAAATAGTTATGGACTTAGACACCTTATCCAACACGTTTATCATCATCTGAAGGATTTGGTCTTCTGTTATGACCTTCGCAACAAAAGGAGTTGAGACTTGAGTAGATACAATTTTAGATGGAATTCCCGAAGTTACAAATTTCAATTTATCAACAACCTTTGTGACATTCGAAACTTTGCTTTTGCCTTCATTAACTTTCTTTTCTCCCCTTGCACCTCTGTGATAGAAGGTGGGGCATTCGAAGGCAACATTTGAGCAAATTTCGTTATAGGTGCTACAGCCTTCTGAATGACTTGATCAAGAACATTCAATTTCTGAGAAAGAAATTCAGGAGTTAAAAAGGACTGTAGGGCTGGCTTCGAAACAATGCTTTTGAGTTCACTAAGCAACTCCTTCAATAATATCCACCTTTTCTTGAATGGAAGTATAACGATCATTAACTTCACGAATTTCCTGAGAAACTTCCTTCTTCATTTCTTCCAACTTGAGATTAACATCTTCACGAACCTTCTTAACATCTTGCACGAACATCACATGACGTTCTTTTGCGACGTTGTGAAGTTCATTGATCTCAGAAGTAATCAAATCTCCGTGAGCTTTCACCCGTAGCTCATTTCTCTTATCATTCGTATCTAACATGCTTTGCAATCTTAGCTAAACAACTTTTAACATGACGTCTACCTCGATCCCAAAAACCGAATTCTTGGCTCCTGAATTGGCTTATGATTGCAAAATTGGATTAAGCTTTCGATTTAGGATCTTGAATTATTTTCCTAACATCATCATGTGATCAGAAACATCCCCCTCTTAAGAATCAAAATGAAGATCATCAAATGTTCCTCTGAAACCTCCTCCGTCTGTTTCATCATCGGAATTTGGCTTTCGTGGATCAGTGGATTGTGACTGAAAAAGGATTGTGATAGGTTGTTTAAGGATATTCTCAAATGTGGGTGATGTGGTGATAGTTTGAGTTTGAGTGGAGAAAGGATGTAAGGAAGTATCTATAGTAGAAGAAACTATAGAGGAAGTGATAAGAGGAATAGCTTCAGAAACAAGATTCGTATTGTCAACTCTCATAATGACTCTGACAACTATATCAGATACGTTTGTATGAAAGTCAGAAATGGGTACTTCCTCAGAAACTGACTTGGTAACACCAATTTCGGGTGCAATAGAAATAGTGGATAAAATGGTGGTGGTTGGTGAAGCTAAGGAAGAAATGATGGGAGTAGATACCTTTGGAGAAAATGATCCCAAAGGAGTATATGGTACAATCTCGATGTCTGATGACTCGTCACCAAACACCAGTTTTCGTTTCTTGCACTTCTTGGAAATGTGCTTTACTACATCCTCGGCTCTTCTCTTTTTCGTCTTTGGAGAGACAGGAGCTGGTATTTCACGAATCTTTAGCAATTTTCGGTTTAACTGAGCCTTTCGAATGAATGAATATGAATCATCAGATGACTTCCTCAATCTTTTCAAAATACCGGATTTTGAAGATACTACTTCCTTCGATGATTCAGCAATAATCAACTCCTTCTCTATTACATCTTTCTTCGATCCTTTACTTTAGCATTATCATTTTTTGTTGGAAAGTTATGCTTTTTAGGGCTTTCAGAAACAAGAGCAGCACCATCACTCTTTTTTCGATTTATTTGATTGTTTTGAAGACCCTGCATCAACTTCAAGCAACACCCCAGTTTCGACATCAGGGTTGATATTCTTCAAATATTCCACCAACACTTTATTTGTTGGATCAACCTTCTTCAACATGCCATCTGAAATTCTTGCAATTGTAGGAAATACTTCCGAATCATCCTCGACTGGCTTCGGAAAGTGATACTTTTTAAATTCCACCTTTTCTTCATTATCAGGAACTTGAATTCCCTGTTTTTTGGTAAATTTTCTCAAGAACGAGACTCCAATACCTTTCATAGGAAAGTGATAATTAGTATTCTCCAAGCTTTTCACGAACTCCTTCCACAACTGAGTCGCATAATCAACATTGGGATCATAGTTTAATCCCATCACCATAGCATAGACATCAAGTCTTCCTTTGTCGAGACACCTAAGATAAATGCCGAAGAAGAAATTCCACGTACAGGGTAATCTAGACTTCTTGAAGTCACTGATTTTTTAGAGTGGGGGCTGATGTCCCATCTCGTTGAACATAAACATGATCTTATCATTGTTTGGTTTGAAGAATGGTGAAGAATTGGGGATATTCAAGAATTGAGTGAACATCTTCTTGGTTAGACGAGTCCATTTCTCATTCACAAGATTAAAAGTAATCACATATGTAGCCTTGTTGTAGGAAGCAGTTGAAGAAACCCTGGATAACCAAGTTATCGGAACTGCGAAAGAGTTGAACATAACAATAGCAAGACCACAATTTTGAAGAGCAATTATCAGCATCTTCAACTCCTCAAGGTATAGTGAAATATCACCCTCGACCTGGTAATTAGTACTTTGGATCTTCATGATTGTTTGTGAAAGAACGTCCTCAGGTAGAGGTGTTTTGAGTAGCAGCCATTGTTGAAAGCTTGAAGAGAATTTGAAGAAATAGAGAATTAGGGCTTTTGTTCGTTGGAGAGTTTTTGAAAGCGTAATGATGAAAGGAAAAAAGAATTACCTTGTATATGTAACCCCAAAAGAATTGAAAATGTTTTCGTTAATGAGTTTGCCACGTCCTTCCTTGAAAATCAAATCACTAGCCATTATACACGCCATGTCAGATAAAGTACCTTGAAGCTCGGAATAAGTTGCAAAACAGTTACATCAAAACTGTTCATGAGTACGAAGTGGATAAGATCGAAAATCTTCGGCATAGAGGTTAGGCTCTTTCGTTTTTGGGCTTAGAAACGAAGTCATACGCCAGTCTTGCGAAATCGTCAGCCTGAGTTGGTATTACTCAAAACCTCAAGGATTTCGTGAGTGCAGTGTGCCAATGAAATAAGGTAAGAATCAAATTTAATGAAAAATTTGGATCTGTGATGTCAAAAATAAAATTTTGACAAGAAAGCAGTTAAACCCCAGGAAAAGGTTACTTCGTTAATTATCAAGAGAGATAATCAACTGCTTATGTGGTTTCCCGTAAATTACAATCGAAAACTTATAGAGAAGTTTCGAAGGGCTTCTTTTTCAAGGCTTCGTAGGTACCTCAAAATATTTCGTTACATTTCATACTTAATTTAAGGTGATTAATTGCAACAAAAATCACTTGTTTGACTAGTGTAGTCAGTGACAAGTATGCTTTGGAAAATATTTGAAAGTGACAAAGGATAAGAATTAATACTCACACGGAAATCATATGCATAAAATAAATTTTGTAATTGGATCCTGTTGGGAAAAAATGTTGTAGGCTTTGAACATTTGATCAAGACCACTCAGAAAGAAAGAATATGATTTGGAGTATCAAAATTTTTGGTACTGAAACAAATGTTTCGTGAATATTTGGAACATAGTTCCCCGTCAATTCCTTAATTGGTAAGAAAACTAAGTTTCACTTTCATCACGGCCTTATGAATCAGGTCATCCCGACCCTTAACTGGGTCAAAAACCGCTTAAAACGGGGTAAAATCGAGTAAAATAGGCTTAAGGACCCAAAACCCATCCTTTTGGGCCGAAGCCTCTTAGAGCCGAAAGTACCCTATAGGGACCGGACCCTGCTGACCCGAAGCCCCTGCAAACCAAGGAACCGAACCCGAACCCGAACCTTCTCTTTCGGACCGAAACTAGGAAGAATGGATCTGCTATAAGGACCGAACCTACCGAACCGAAGCCTGATGACCCGAACCCGAAGTTCGCTTTCGCTCCTGACCTTCGACTTCGGTTCATTTCGCCTAACTTCGCCTTCGGGTCCAGCACCAGGAGGGACTGAACCCTCGCACCTTCGCTCCTTCATGCGAGAAGCCTCGCAGCTTTTCCTCAACTTCCCGGTTTTCGAGTAGTTTTGCATCTTAAGTCTGTTTTTCATCATTTTAACGTGGTATTTTCACCCAAAACTTTATCTTAACGTATAAGGCCCCATATTTATTAATTAATCACGTTGTTTGGGGATAAACCTTATCCAAGAAGAGTGGGTGAAGTACAAAAGGTGGAGTGTTGACTTTCCTTTAGATTATGACACATGCAACCACCCACACCCACTCCATGACCAACCACACTCCTTCCACCATAACTAGTTCATGTCAACGTACTTTCTCATCATTTCCAGCCATTTCCCACATTCTTAGAGCTAGAACATCTACTGTCTCTCCTCACACTTCATTCATTCTCTCATTTTCCACCAAGAATCTCACTCCAAACTCTCTCATCTTTCTCTCAATTTCGAGAACTTCAAGGCATACTCCAAGGATTTTCCTTCATTTGGTAAGTATCATCATCTTTCTTATGATTATTACACATCCTACTACTCAAAATCATAGAATGCTTACACAAATTCCATCACATTAGTGTTAGATTCTCGAATCTTCAAGCAATCCTCCAAGTGTTCTTGAGCTGAACACTTCTCTTCTTCAACATTCACCCACTGAAATCATATAAGATGAGTTCATACCCATATATTTTCATGTTTTCTTAAGTTTTAAGGGGGGGGGGGGGGATACAAGTTAAAACACCAAGAACACAACTAAACTTTTCCAACATCTTTCATCGGAAAGTATGAACTCCAATCACGGACTGTTTTGGACAACTTAAACATTTTAGTTTTCAAAACTGTATTTGGTGCAAGTATTTCAGGTTCTTATCTTTAAAATGGCTACTTGCACATCTCCATATGATTTTTCTACAATTTATGATAATTTTTACAAAACTGCCTATCATTTCAAGAAAACATCCAGACCAGTCTCTGATTATGGACTGTTTCACCCAAATTGGAGGTTACTAAAAATGATGAGAAAATTTATGAACAAACTACACTCATTTTCCAAACTCTCAGAATTTACAGATTCTGATTTGGACCTTTAATGATTTGTCTATGAATTTTCTAATAACAGAATAGAAATGGTAGTAGTAGAAAGATGTTTTCAATTTCATTTACACCTTGTAACTTGTTGAGCAAGGTGTGTACCTTCATGTGATGATATGTCATTACCATATATGT
The DNA here is from genome assembly GCF_051521515.1 of Lactuca serriola. Lineage (NCBI taxonomy): Eukaryota > Viridiplantae > Streptophyta > Magnoliopsida > Asterales > Asteraceae > Lactuca > Lactuca serriola. Next base: position 194,899,882 of record NC_136411.1, read on the forward strand.
CATTTTGTCTTGTTATATAGACATACATCAGTTAACAAATGGATTTTTGCTATATTAAGCATGCTAAATGATAAATTGTTATAAACAAATTTACATCCATTACATACAATCATTTGGTAAGCTAGGACAAATATAGTTTACGAATACTACAACTACCTTTATTTTGATAAACTATAATAGGTATAGTTTATGATTCATTTACATAATAAACACATTACTAAAGGTATTACATATACAAAAGGGGTTATTACCACTACGAATAACTATGATAAACTATAATAAGTACAGTTAAGTCTATTACACCCCCACAAGTAAGTACGCTAATTATAATCGGTATAATGAGGTTGAATGTACATTACAAACAATGTAATAAACTATAATAGGTATAGTTTATGTTTCATCTACACTACAAACTTATTACAAGAAGGAATTTCACTATCACTTTTGGTAAGCTATAATATGCATAGTTCATGTTCACTACCACTATCGTATTTGATGAACTGTGATATGTATAGTTTATGTTCACCATCACCATCTCATTTGATAAACTATAGTATGCATAGTTCATGTTCACTACCACTATCGCTATTTGATGAACTGTGATATGTATAGTTAATGTTCACCATCACCATCTCATTTGATAAACTATAATATATGCATAGTTCATGTTCACTACCACTATCACTATTCGATAAACTATGATATGTATAGTTTATGTTCACAGCCACTACTACTATTTCATACACTACACTAGGATTTGGTTTCGGTCATTGGTTTTAAGATTACATTCTATCTAGAATTGTTAGTTTTTAGCTATAATTTCCAAGTGTATATGCTAGAGTTATATAGAATGTAGTCGTGATCGACTTAGAATTGGTGGGTCTACTTTATTTCTTGTTCCTTGTTTGGTTGTGAGCCTAGGACAGACCCATTACATTCGACGGTTTATTTAACTTTAATTTTATATACTTATATACACTTGGAGATTACGGAAGGAAATTATTGGAAATTCTAGGATGCACAATTTCATAACACGGAAACGTACAACTCACTTTTCAAGGAAAATATTGGATTTTCTGGAATCCCTTTACCGCTTTTACAAGGAAAACAGTTTATTTCTCAATTAAAACTCTTATGAACTCACCAACCTTTGTGTTGAAACTTTTTCAAACAACCTGTATTCTAAGAAAACCACTAAACAGGTAATCAACTGCTTTCGAGGACGGGACGCTAAGGCGTTAAATTCAAAACTTATTTTGTCATCATGATGTAATTGATTTTGAAACATGTAAACTTACTCTATGATGTAACCCTTTCAATTATATTGATGATGGTTGTGTTCGCTTTCTTCACTATTATACTCGTTGTTATGATACTATACGTGAAGTCATCCACCCCCGAACGTTTCCGTCGTTCCGGTTTGGGGGTGTGACAATATATTACCAAACTTTAAGTGTTATTTCTCTCATTTTAGTCAATCCAAATGCATGATGCCATGCAACCCAAATGGACCATGCCGAGTCGGTTCAAGTACATACCAAGTATAGTTATGGACATAGACACTAATCCAACAGTCTCCCACTTGGATAAGTCTAAAACTATTATTGCATATGACTTCAAGAACCAACTGGCAATCGTAGCTCTCAAAAGCCGCTGTCGAACTCTGACCTTGCCGATGAACTCTGACCTTTGTCAATGAGTTGTCCATTAGATAAGGGATCATATATTACTTCATTCTAGATATCATATGGACTGAGACATGGATTATAAATCATTCTCTCTGTCCATCTGTTGTTTCCCGATTTCCGATTCATGATTACCGACTGACTGAACAAATCAAATCAGTCCTGGCTTGGCCAAGCACTCACATGTATCATCATTAAATCATCGAGGGGCCTACAAATATCGCTTTTATCCCGAAGCTAAAAGGAATGGATAAACTTTGATTCATATGGCTTGTTCTACTGCTTGTTGACTTATACACAAAAGCACGTTTTATAACATCAAGTCACCAATGCGTTTTCGTGCAATCAATGTACAACCAACTCATAGTAACAACTCATATCTATAGGTTTGAAGAATATATGATATTATCGTCTCATGATCACTCGTGATAATATCCATGAAATGATTCCAATGAGCGTGGGTTGAATCCAATACTCAGAACTTATGAGCACTCATGAGTGTTGTAGCACCACCTTATCCAACATCTTAGACCTTTACAAGCCTAGCCCATGACAGTCTTGATTCATATCTACTGCCAACATATGACCGAATGTGGATGGTTTGAATAACTTAGTCATTCAGTAAGAATAACCTAGTTTATTTTGGAAGTCAAAACATGCGAAATGAAACACAAGAATAATTGAATCTAGTATGGTATCAAAACCTAAATAAAACACTTTTTATTTATCACCATATTGATTACTCATTATTCATTGTTTTGGTTTTCTCAACTTTGTACTTGAATTGAAAACACTAGTTGTGCCATGCTCCAATCAAGTACACTATGTTTTTCTAAACAATAGCTTTGTCATACACCAAGTATGCACTCTATGTTTGTTTAAACATTAGTTACGCCATACTCCAAGTATGCATACCAAGTTTGTATATGATCTTTACTTTGTCTATGATCTAAACATGTGTCCGAGAGATTTGTTAGACTGCACGGTCTCCCAATATCTGTTATTTACGTTCGAGATTGTAGAATCATCTCCCAGTTCAGTCAGTCACTTCGAAAATCTTTGGGAACTAGGCTAGTCATTAACATAACCTACCATCCACTAACCGACAAGCAGAATGAGAGAACGATTCAATCATTAGAAGTCATGCTGAGAGCATATGTGACCGAATTTGATTAAGCATGGGATACCCATTTTCCAACTAGTCGAGCCCTTTATCATTCTAGCATTTAAAGTTGCTCCATTTGAAACCTTATGTGGTCGTGAGTGCAGATCCTCTCTGCACTTCACTAAAGTGGGTGACACACAACTAGCTAGAGGTCCAATTTCCATACGGCACCTTCGTTGGTCCGAAAATCATCCGAGAAACTACCGAGAAGAGAGTACAAATCCAGGAGCGACGCGAGGATCCTAGAGTCAGACAAAAAAGGTATGACTTCAATAGGATAAAACCTTGGAATTCTAGGTTGATGACCACGCCATGTGAAGGTCTCACCCGGAAGGGCAGGATACGCTTCCAAAAGCATGGAATACTAAATCCAAGGTACATAAGGTCATTTGAGATTCTTAGTAGATCTGATCCAGTAGCTTATACACCCCGACTACCTTGAGAATTCAATGACATACACCTTATCTTCCAAATCATTAACTTGTAAAAGTATTTTTCCAACGAGACTCTTGTTATTCCACTCGATTAGATCAAAGTAAACAAGAACCTCAACTTTGTGGAAGAATCCGTAGGAATCCTAGATAGTGAAGTCAATAGGACTAATCAAATCCTTATCTCGAAAGTAAGGGCCCACTTAAGTGCATAGCGTGGACCCAAATTCACTTGGGAGAGTGAGAATCATCAGAAACCTATGTATCCACCTCTTTTCCTTTAGTCCATGTGTATACCTTAGACTTAATATCGGGACGGAATTCCCTTTAACGGGGAAATGATGTGACAACCCAAAAATTTTATTCTTCTAAAAGTCAAACGTATCGTGTAAAGGTCAAACTCAGTTCTTTTATTAACATATATGACTAAATTAATGGGTCTTATTTGTATAAACCGTGTTCAAAAGGTGTTGGTTATTTAAGAAACGAAACACATTAAAACCGGGAAGCTTCGAAAACCATTACATCAGAACCGGGAACTGTAACGACCCAAAAATCACGGCTAAAAATTTCTATTAAAACATTACTAAAACCATATTTATATAAATTGTATCATAAGTCATAACATAGTTTCCGAGTATCAATTCAAAACATGATCTTATTATCAAATTAAAACATTCCCAGGCTAACTGACTATCGTGTGTGCACTGCAATCTTCCTGAGCTCCTCTTTTGAAAACTGAGTACCTGAAACTAAATTTGAAAACCGTAAGCACGAAGCTTAGTGAGCTCCCCCAATCTACCACATACCATACAATAACATATAAAGCACATACCAGGCCTTGCCCACTACATCGAACCGAGGTCCGGACTAACTGGGGTCTTGCCCCTGCATCAGACCGAAGTCCCGAAATTGACTTGGACCTTGTCCCCTGCATTGGACCGAAGTCCGGACTAACTTAGGCCTCGCCCCCTGCATCGGACCGAAGTCGAGAAACTAACTGGGACCTCGTCCCCTGCATCGGACCGAATTCTGGACTAACTAACTGAGACCTTGTCCCCGTGCAACGGACCGAAGTCCAGACTAACTGGGGCCATGCCCCCTGCATCAGACCGAAGTTCGAAAACTAACCGAACAAAGCATAACATAAACATATCAACTAGCATGAACGTACATATACTGCATACTGCATCGGGCCGTAGCCCGGAACACATAACACATAAATCCTGTCTGAGCCACGAAGGCATCAAACATACTAACTACTGCATCGGACCGAAGTCCGAAAACTACTGCTAACTAATCGGGACGGCATTGTGGCCGTAGACCCGTTCCTACTGGAAGGAAACTCACCTGAACTGCTGAGCTCTGCCGATAATCCTTTGGCTGCTAACCGACAATCCTCTGAGCCGCTGCTCCTCTAGCTCTCTGAGCTACCAATATTAATATGAAACTTAGTCTGACAGTCCTCTAAAAGTCAACTAAGTCAACTATGGTCAAAGTCAAAGTCCTGGTCAAACCTACTCGTCGAGTCTGCATACTGACTCGCCGAGTTTATACGCTCAGAATCCATTCATTCGCGACTCGACTCGCCGAGTTAGCCCCTAACTCGCAGAGTCTACCGATTTCCGAGTCCTGACCTGACCAACTCACTGAGTCCCCACTCAACTCACTGATCCGAGTCTTAACTCGAAGTGTTTGGGGTTTCGCGACTTGACTCGCCGAGTCCGAGGCAATCTTCAACAGACTCACCGAGTTGTTCATCCAACTCGTCGAGTTTATCTCCATCTTCATACTACTCGTCGACTCCACTCGAACGACTCGCCGAGTCTATTCAGTCCTTCATATATTCAGAGGCTTTTGAGTAATGCATGGACTCCAAACTATAGATCCATTCTTCTAAAGCCTATTCCTTACGTAAAGTGCCAAACTTTACATGTAGCTAAGGAGATCTAGGCTAAATACACCATGAACTAGGGTTTAAGACAAAGGGGCTTAACAATCAACCCATAGACTGATGCTTTATGATTCTCTAGGCCAAGATATACTTAGATCTGAAGTAGCAACTTCAGATCTGGGCTTCTAACTCGAAATGGTTCATAGACTTGCCCAAAAAGCCCTAAATCACACAACTAGAATAGGTCTAAATGAAGGAAATGAATTAGTACCTTCAATAACTCAGAAAGGTTCCACAAACTCCAGATCTAAGACCAATCCTTGAAGCTTCCTTGATTTCCCTCTTTCTTCTTCCTTCAAATCACCCAAAAATGGCTTGGAAGCTTGAATGAGCAACAATGGAGGCTTAGGGTTTCGGGTTATGGACTATAGGGGCCGCAAATGCGCCCTAGGGAAGAGAAAAAGATGCTTAAATAGGGTACCAAGTGCCAAAATTAGGGTTTCCCAACCCAGACCAGACTCGCCGAGTCCACTTGCCGACTCGTCGAGTCGGTCACTTACTTTACACCCGGATCCCGCTCCGACTTGCCGAGTTCCTCCCTAGACTCGCCGAGTCAACACTCTTTAACTTAGGGTTTTTCCTTTCCTTTCTTGTCCTTTCTGATTTCTGGTGTTACAACTCTGCCCCACTTAAACTAAACTTCGTCCTCGAAGTTTTCTATGGTCAACTGACCTGCAATACACCTCAACACCCTCCCTGGTGACTTTAACCCTTTTTGTCCATCACTCCAGCCACTCACAGTGTTGGTCACTACTACTGGTACATACTGAATTCTTCTCTTTTCCATAATTTCCTTAGCGTTACTTCCTCCTACTGAAAATTTTGTTGCCCCTCATCCGCCTACCGGATGCACTGAGACTACCCAGGTCCAACTAATCCGCCGATATCTAGGTTGCCGGACTCCCACCGGTCACTACACTCCATCGCCATCTCCTAGTCGCTCCCAGTGAATCCTGAAGATACTTCGACTATCTATAACTGTTCTATCCATTCTGTCATCCATACTGAATCGATGCTGCTGGAACTAGCCTGCTTATCTCTCATCTGACTACTCAATTTCCAAAAACTTGAGTCTCCCTTCCTGAAAGAAAGGCTACCTGCCTAATTACCGTCGCAGATCACTTATACTTGGCAGAAGACTCAACTGATCCTAGTGAGAGGGACTTGCCATTTCCAAATCAACCAACTATACCGCCCTCACTTGCATTCCAACACAAATACTAATACTATCCATAACTCTGAAACTATCCAAACACTGAACTGCCTGCAACACTGAACTGCCTGATACACTGAACTGCCTGAAACACTGAACTGCCTGAAACACTGAACTACATGAAACACTGAACATGCCTGAAACTCTGAACTGCCTGAAACACTAAACTGTCTGAAACATTGAACTGCCTGAAACACTGAACTGCCTGAAATGTTGAACTGCATGAAACACTAAACTACATGAAACACTGAACATGCCTATATGACTGCTTCCCAAAATACCTCAAGACCTTCCTGGTCTCCAATCATTCGTCAGTTATCTACAACACCGAGTTCCAACTCAATTGTGGAGTCAAAGGACTCCTCACTTAGTCGCTCCCATGACTTCTGAACGAAATCTTTCTCTGGAACTAGTTTCCACTAGTTATCCTGACATTGTGGCTCTAACAACCTCCCGATCCACCGATCAGGTCCAAATGTCACATCCTGACATCATCAATTCCACGACTAATAACATGACAGCTCCCAGACTAACGGTAGCCCTTAATATACACGAACCCAATGTTCCACTGCTATCCTGATCTCATAACTGCGGTGACGATCTGACTGTCGAATCGCCGTGTTGGGTCGTGTTTTGTATTAAGTGTTGCGTCTATTGGGCTCGTTAGCTAGTCCGTTTTTGTATCTCCGGTATGGGCCTGTCCATCCGTGAGTATAGTAGGGTTTATTATAAATATAGGTGCTTGCATGCATCTTAGAAAAACGATAGTAACAATAGATCATAGAATTATTCAGAAGTTTTAATTATCGTTCTTGTAACCCTAAATCCTCTACAGCGGAAGTTCTTAGTCGAGCTCTGCTGAGGATTGTTTGAATTAATCATTCGACACATTGTGATTCAATCTTGTCTTATTTATTGTTTTATGTTCTTCGCACTACCTGTTACAAAGATCTAATCGATCTTCAAGTTTATTTAATATCTTATCAATTGGTATCAGAGCAGGAGGCTGTGTAATTCATACACTTCTTTTCTGTTAAAAAGGTTGCGATTAGGGTTATTCCGTATTTACTGATATTTATTGAGCCGTCATCCCATAATTGACGTAACTCAACATTTATTTGTGTTGCCCTAATTTAATATATTACAAGTCTGATCTTTTAAACAGGTTATTCGATCAAGCATGGACGAGTCACAATCCAATCCCATCAACATCTCAAACAGCATTGGATCAACGACAAAGATTCCCATCCTTTACACCCAGGATTACGAGGTCTGGGCACATCACTTTGAAGATTATGTCTTCGGATCTGAGGACAATGGATATCTCATCTGGGAAGCAATCGTATCCGGACCATTCGCTCATTCAGCAACTTCAAGAATTATTAAAACTCAGAAGGAGTATAATGATGTTTTGAAAGATGTTAAAGATATTGCTCAAGACGAAAAAGATAAATTTCAGTGCAATATTAAAGCATTGAGACTAATCAGATTCGCTCTTCAATCTGACACTTTCAGGCTAGTGAGTTCATGTAGCACTGCCAAAGAAATATGGGATAGGCTGCGAGATTTATATTCTACAGACGAAGATCTCGAGCATTCCATTCAAACCTTGCTTTTGTCCGAATTTTGTGAATTCAAGCAGAGTCCTGAAGAAACTGTAACTCAGACGTTCGATCGCTTCAATCATCTTCTTAGCAAGATGATTAAACATGATATTGAAAGGAAGTTGATTGAACAAAAGTTTACATTTTTAAACGGTCTCAGATCTGAGTGGAGAGCGGTTGTGTCCACTGTTAAAGCGCATGAGCAATTCAAATCTTACTCTTTGGCGAAACTGGTAGGGATTTTGAAATCTCAAGAAAAGATTGTGTTACAAGAGAAAAATGTGGTTTCAAGCTTGGGATAATTGGCCCTTCTGTCCAAAAGCAAAGCTGTGATGGAAGATGAAGACCTCAACCTAGAGGATTATGACCTTACCTCTGAAGACTATGCAATGATGGTCTCAAACCCAAAGAGGTTTATCAAGAAAAGATTCCCTACAAATAAGAACCGAAATTGGTAGGGAAGTTACAGTTCTAAAAAGGTTAGGGAAGAACCGAAAGCAGAAGAACCAAAGAAGGAACCGAAAGCGGATGGAGATTCGGGTGTGAGCTGCTATTATTGTGGAGGAAAGAACCACTATGCCAAAGATCGTGTTCTCAAGAAAATGGAAGAAAAGGATGAGGAAAAAGACGAAGAAACTGTGCTGTTGAAAAAGCTGGAAGAGATCAAAAGAAAGAAATCCACCGCTAACCCCTCTATGAATGCTTTAATTGTGCAGGGTTCGGTAGCGGATGATGAGTTCGGTGGCGTGGAGGTCTGGTCAACCGATTCTGAACACGATGAAGTCAGGAAGCCATCTCATGCAAAGGCCTAAGTTGCAAAAGGTGAAGGGAGCGGTGGAAAGTGTTTAATGGTGTCAGACGTGTCTCAAATGAGGGGATACAACACAGATGGTGGGAATGAAGACACAAAGGAGCGAGAGGACTTGTCCTTCACAGCAAAACCTCTCAGCGTGTAGTTTAACGAGCTTGATGAATTAATCAAGAAGGTACAATCAGTTTTTGTTTCATTCAAAGTCCCACAAAGTTCATATGAAAAGGAATTAAAAAATGTTAATTCAAGAATCTCTCATCTAGACAGCAGTTTAACTCAAACACGAGTCACCAATTCTAACCTAACTGACCAAATAAGCAGGGTATCTTCAAAGAGTGAGGAACGAATGATGTGGATCGAGCTAAAGGAGTCAGAGTTAATCAAATCCAAGGATGAAAACATTTATTTACGAAGAGACAATTTAAAACTTTTAAAACAGAGAAATGTCTTTTGTTTAATTGCTAAGCGTCTTTACACTAATATCACTCAACTTCATTTAAACTGTGAAATAGGGCAGAAAACTCATCGCATGCTTTTGCCCTTCCTTGAGTTTAAGGAGGATGAAATTGACGCTGACGCATATAACTGTGAAAGTGTTATTTCGTCTAAGGATGGTAATCCAACATATATGTATGGTCTAGACAAAATTGAATCTTTCATAAAGTCCAAGGACCATAAAGACATGCTGAAAAATCTTTTGGATGAAAATGATAAACTAAAACTAAGAACCGAAACCATACAACAGTTTGACTCATTGAATGCCAACCTGAGCTCAGAAAATAAAATTGATGTTGAAAATGCATCTGAGCTCAATGAGGACGATAATATGAGTGAAATTTTTGTTGAAGACACAGTTGACTGTTCAAAGTTTGTCAAAAGCGAACCCAAAAACCACAAAAATCTTATTTCAGAAAATTATGTGGAGTTTGCTCGTCTATCCCAACAAAAGTCCCCGATCCTTGAAGAAAAGGCTGTTGTATACCAAAAGGTGAGAACAACTCCAAATCAGGTGTATAAAGTCACAGGCGTAACAGAACATCAGACAGCCGAACTCACAACTATTGTAAACGAAGATAATGCTGATGGTTGTGATGAGTTCTTCTGGTCTGCTCCTATTGACAATGCTGACGAAACAGTTGGTCTGTATGAAAGGACTTCATGGAAAACCAAAGGCAGATATGTGCCAGAGCCTTTGAACAAGCCTGATAGCTTCGACGTGCCAAGTACTAGTGGTACAAAAGATGTTCCTGAAGAAAAAGGAGTTTCTGCAAAAGAAGTCACTCCTTCAAGCGACACATCATCAGTTCAAAGTGAATCAGCTGACAGAAAGCAAAAACAAAAAGCGAATATCCATCATCAGCCAAAGCAGGTGAGAAATCAGAAACAACAAAGGAATCAGAGATACAAGAAGAATCTCTCTGAAAGAAAATAGTTCTGGCAATCTCAAAATGCCCATTTCTTTTATCATGACAGAAATTTAAAGTCAGAGAAAAACACTGTTAGGTCACAAGAAAGTCATAACAACCGAAGAGAAAGGTTCGGTTCGGAAAACACTATCTACCGAAAGCAGAGGTTCGGTTTCGAGAGCAAAAGAGACCAAAGATCTAGGTTCGGTCCCACTAATGATCAAAAACAAAAGGGTCACTTAGAATCTCAAGCCAAGAAATCATCTCAGTCTAACTTCTCTCGCTCTTCTTCTTCTAATTCTTCTAATTCCTCTCAACATCTTTCTAAATTCAAATCTGTTCGCACTCAAAAACCTAAATCATCAACAGATATGAAAGGAAAATCAAAGTTTTCATCAGTTGAAACAAATCAAAATAATCCCAGAGTCCAAATACCTAAACCAAAATCCAAACCGAAAGAAACTAATCACAATAAAATTAAGGTTTTCACCATTAAAAAGAAAGATGAAACAACGTTAATAAAAAGAACATATCTTGTTGACATCTCTCTAACTATTCCTGTTCCAGTGAAAGGCTCACGTGGACCCAAGAAACTTTGGGTTCCTAAATCTGCTTAATTTTTGCAGGTTATTAGTGACGAGCAGTTTGACGAAGAATGGTACATTGACAGTGGCTGCTCACGTCACATGACAGGAAGGAAGGAAGAACTGAGGGAGTTTTAGGTCTCTTTCAAACGGTGGAAATGTCAAGTTTTGGAACAACTCCTTCGGCACCATAAAAGGCTATGGAATGATTACAAATGGTGATTTTACGATTAGGAAGGTTGCATACGTTGAAGGACTACAACACAACCTCATCAGTGTATCTCAGCTTGTTGGAGGTACTGGTCTCAAGGTTTCATTCGATGATGAGGGTTCAGAAATAATTGAGAAGAAAACGAAAAAAGTCATTCTCAAATCGGAGCGCAAAGGCGAAATGTTTCCCCTGAACCTCAAACCCATCAAAGGGAATCCAGCTATCTGCCCGTTATCCAAAGCACAATCTAATGAAAGCTGGCTATGGCACCGAAGGCTCTCTCATCTCAACTTCAAGGATATCAACAAACTTGTCACAGGTGGTCATGTTCGAGGTCTTCCATTGCTCAAATTCGATCGAGAACATTTATGTGCTGCGTGTGAAATGGGGAAGCAGAGTCGTCAAAGTCACCCATCGATTGTAAACACTAAAGTTGTTGAAACATTAGAGTTAATTCACATTGACTTGTGTGGTCCATCATCTATCGAAAGCATCGGCGGTAGCAAGTATATTCTTGTCATCGTTGATGATTTCTCGCGTTTTACATGGGTGTTCTTTCTGAAGCACAAATCTGAAGCGACTCTCAAGCTGAAGACGTTTATCAAGCAGATTGAAGTACAGCTAAAGAAAGTCGTTCGCAACATCAGGAGCGATAATGGTCTAGAGTTCAAAAATAAAGAATTCAAAGAATTCTTAGCCGACAAAGGAACCAGTCATAACTTCTCAGCTCCTTACACTCCTCAACAACACGGAATTGTCGAAAGACGAAACCGATCTTTGTGTGAGGCGGCCCGAAGCATGCTAAGTTTTGCTTCTTTACCTTTATATTTTTGGGCTGATGCTATTGCTGTTGCTTGTTTTATGCAGAACAGGTCATATCTCAATAAGCGATTCACTCTCACTCCTTATGAGATCATCAACAACAGGAAGCCAAATGTCAAATTTTTCCATGTACTCAGCTCACGGTGCTTCATCTTCAATTCTAAAGAACATCGTAACAAGTTTGATGTCAAAGCCGATGAAGGGATATTTCTGGGCTATTCTCTCACTTCTAAAGCCTATAGGGTATTAAACAAGCGCTCGAGGAAAATAGAAGAAACCTATTATGTGACTTTTGATGATAGCTATGTCAAAAAGCTTAAGGCCAAAGAAGACACAGTTGGAGAAATCTTTTCTCACACAGGCCAAGTCACAGCCTCAATTGCAAACCAATTTGAGAAGTTCGTCGAGTTATTTGATGAACCAGAGAAGGCAACTCTCTCAGAAGCGAGTGCAGCATACAACAAAGTAGATCATCTGAAGCAACTCATCGAAGATACTGCAAAGAGAATGAATGAAGGAGGATCAAGTTCTGACGACCCTCCACAACACAATACTTCAGTTGAGGGGGAGGGCACATCTTCATCATCACAGGCGAGCTCACATGTTGAGGGGGAGAACTATTCTCCAGCTGCTCCCGAAAGCTCATTTGCACCCGATAGTCCAGTGGTACCCGAAAGCTCAACACCGCACGAAACTCCTATAGCTCCAGAAACTCAAGACACACCTGAAAGCTTATTTGTCGAGGGGAAGAATGCAGATATGTCTTACGACTATGATAGTCAATCTGAACTAGAAGAGATGGTAAACGCTGAATTGGATCCATCTTATGATCCAAATTACCCTCCTCTTGTCAAATGGACCAGAGATCATCCTGTTTCTCAGGTTATCGGTAATGTCTCTGAAAAGGTCCTGACCCGATCACAACTAAAGGCAAAACAAACTTCCTTATTTTCAAAAGTAGAATTCTGTATGTTTAACTCCTTCGTCTCAAAAGTTGAACCAAAGATAGTTAACACTACTCATGATCACTCTGATTGGGTTCAAGCTATGCAAGATGAACTAAATGAATTCGAAAGGAATAAAGTTTGGCGTCTCATTCCAACTCCTCAAGATGCCTCAGTTGTTGGTCTCAAATCGGTCTTCAGAAATAAGATGGACAAGGAAGGCAACGTGATACGAAACAAAGCCCGTCTGGTAGTGAAAGGATACTGTCAGGAGGAAGGAATCGACTATGAAGAAATTTTCGCTCCTGTTGCTAGGCTGGAATCCGTTAGAATATTTCTTGCCTATGCTGCACACAAAAACTTTGAGGTCTACCAAATGGATGTCAAGTGCGCATTTCTAAATGGAGAACTTGAAGAAACCGTGTACGTGGAGCAACCTCCTGGATTTGTCAATGAAAGGTACCCCAATCACTGTTACATTTTGGACAAAGCTGTATATGGACTGAAACAAGCTCCGAGGGCCTGGTATGAAACGCTAACCAAGTTTTTAAAGATGTCCAAATTCAAACAAGGTTCGGTTGACCCAACCTTCTTTCGTAAGAAGGAAGGTAACCACCTTATGATTGTTCAAATTTACGTCGATGATATCATCTTTGGCTCAACGAATCCTAGCTTAATGGCTGAATTCAGAAAGCTGATGGAGACTAAATTTGAAATGAGCTTAATGGGTCCAATTAACTTTTCCTTGGTTTAAATATTAGACAGGGACCCGAAGGCATCTTTATTAATCAGGAAGCTTACACGAAGACTCTCCTTGCAAAATTTGGCATGATGGGAGATTCAAAGGTTAAAGTTCCAATGGCGTTCGGCACCAAGCTTACTCCATCACTGGATAAGCCAACAGTTGATATTACGCTATATCGCCAGATGATCGGTTCACTTATGTATCTTACTGCTAGCAGGCCTGATATCATGTTCTCTGTTTGTTACTGTGCTAGATTTCAGGCGAATCCACGTGAACCTCATATGCTTGCAGTGAAGAACATACTTCGTTATCTCAAGCGAACTACCTCTTTTGGCCTATGGTATCCATCCAACTCAGGCTTCTTCGTTCAAGCCTACTCAGATGCAGACCTTGGAGGTTGTGGACTAGACAGGAAAAGCACCACGGGAGGTTGCCAATTCCTAGATGGGAAGTTGGTTAGTTGGTAATCAAAGAAACAGACATGTGTATCTCTGTCTACCGCTGAAGCAGAATATATCGCAGCTGCCTCCTGTACCTCTCAAGTGATTTGGATCCAAAGTCAACTCCGGGATTACGGACTCAATATGAAAAAGATCCCACTATATTGTGACTCAGAAAGTGCAATTAGGATCTGTCATAACCCAGTGCAACACTCGAAGACTAAGCACATAGCACTGAGGTATCACTTCATTAAAGATCATGTGGAAGATGGGAACGTCGAAATTCATTTTGTTCGAACCACTGATCAACTGGCTGACATCTTCACCAAAGCTCTTCCTGAAGCATCGTTCAACAAAATTCTACAAGGGCTAGGTATGATGGAATCGGAGTCAGTACCAAACATTACCTCTCAAACTCATAAGTGAGAAGCGAAATAGACCGAATGTTCGGGTTCGGGTCTTGTACTAATGTACCGAAATGAACCGAACGCTCGGGTTCGGTTGAATAATCTGCTTTTCGCTCATCAATCAAAGGTAGTTTTCTTGGTTGTAGATCTTATGTATAATTGCTCCAATTGCATTTATTTTATTATCAAAGTTATTCTCTTTTTAAAACCTATTTTCTTTGACAACCGAAATATACCGAATGCTCGGGTTCGGTTCCAAAATTCTTCTTACCCGAAATAGACCGAACGCTCGGGTTCGGTTCCAAAGTTTTTTTTTTCAACCGAAATAAACCGAACGCTCGGGTTCAGTTCCAAATATTTTTTTTTATCTTGTGTCTTATTTTTTTTATTTCATCTTTTATTTAAAATTCCAAAAATATTTTTTTTATAAATTCAAAAACTCCAAAAATATTTTGTTCTTTGTTTTCTTTTTGGCTTTAATTTTATGTGTGTGTTCGTTTATGGGGAAATCATTAAATTAGCTAAGTGTCCCTAGAAGCATGTTGTTGTATGTGTCCAAAGCCTCACCTGATTCTGAATAATCAGCCTTACTGACTTGGTATAAACAAACCTTGTCTTCCCAATTAGGCTTCCTTATTTATTCTAATCATGAGCTACCTAACTCTCTTCTCACATGAGATAAGAGTTTTCTGCTTGGTCCTATTTTTCGCAGCATAGGTATTTTGATTTCTTACACCATCTACATTTCATTTCTCCATCACACTCGTTTCACATATGTAACCCTTGAGACTCTCAGAAATTACCACTGAGGTTTATGGTTACACAATAAATGTGTTCATGATCTTAGTTTCGTGCCACTACGAGCTAAGTGAAACCCAAAATTCAATACCCAATACGAATTGACGGTGGACAATTAATTTGCTCTAGTTTTCACCATTGAATTGACGGATGTATCTTAATGCTATCTCAAGTTTTTTCTTTTGTGTGATTCCTATGAAACTGTTACAACCCATAACATTTCTTCCCTTGGGATCCGGTTTTAATTTTTTTTTTGAGATTTTATATTCCCAGCCAGTTTAAATTATTCCCAACCTACTTGTTCAACAGACTACACCGGTCTCACAATTACTTCGTTCACTTTCTATCTTATATCAAGATTAGGAATGTTGAATTGAAGCGAAAGCCACCCTAATAAGCCTAATTAAAAGAAGCCTTTCAACACTTCTGAATAAGTGTTTGATCGTTATTCAACGGGAAACCACACAAACACTTTAAGGTCTCTCTTGACTTTGAAGGAAGAGATTCGTGCCCGGGATCATTTGTTTCGTGTCTTTATTGACATCACATTTTTCCACAAATTATTGTTTCATTTCTTTTCTTTTACACCCTTAGCACGAAAATCTTTATTTTTTCCAAAATTCAGGTTTTATTGATTACAAGGCATTTCACTTGGATTGGCAGTCGATTAAAGGTTGTGGTTGATTTTAATCCACGTGGCGGTATTTTTCAAAAGATGTCGTTACAATTTAAAGGGATAAGATGAAGACATGCTGACTCAGGCGGGAGTCTAATCGATTTGATTTCAAACAGCGCAAAAGGGAAAGCGTGCGAATTGGAACCGTCTCGTCTCCAAATGGCGCAGAAAGGGCGCGTGTGAATCTGAAACGGTTCATATCCAAACGGCGCTTGATGGGAGGCGTGTTATTTGGGATCTGACACTCTCTCTCATGCGTGATCATCGGCTACCCCAACTGTCACGCGTCAGTCAACACCGGAAAACTCTTCGATTTTCAATTGAAGATTTGGGAAGATCTTTCTCTCTCTTAAATCCCCAGTATAAAAGGCCACATAATCCTTCATTTACCTCTTTACCGCAATTAAAATTCCCAGAGAGCAAAAATTCCTTAATACTTTCCTGTTCATCATCTTCTCAACTCTCTTCAAGCAATGGCAGATTCATCTTCTGTTCACGCAACATACCACATACTGCCCATTCACCCACAACAAAGCCTAATCATCGATTTATCCCCTCATGTTTACGACGTCTTCATGTTCCCCATTATCGAGTGTTTGAAGTTTTCGCCGATTGCTCCTGCACTTACAAGAGTTGAATCCGTTCCGATGGAGTTCTTGTCGTAGATCTTTGCGACTGCTCACTACGACAAGGTCGTTGACAGAATATTCTTTGATACTTTTCAACACAAGGCCTCGATTTCAAAGCAAAGATTTTGCTCGTTGTTAGGGATTGAACCTGATTCCTCGAGGGTTAACCCTGAAACGATTCCAATGGGGCATTTGTTCAACATGTTTTACAACATGGGTTATACGGAGGTTCTTACTTCAGTCACCAAGTTCAAGAAGTCGTGCCTACCGCCACAGTGGAACGGGATGTTCACTGTTCTATTCAAAGGGTTATCTGAAAGAAGCGTTGGATCTGATGGTGCCAGTCGGTTATTTTTGTCAACAATGTATGGTGTCTACAATGGCATCAGCATGGATTATGGGTCTGTTCTGTGGCAACAACTCATCTAGAGTCTCTCCTCTACATCCAGGCATTCTGAAATTTCTTACGCTAGGTTCTGGACTTTGGTCACGAAATGGGTGATGGACAAGTACCACGTCCCCATTGTCGCTGGTGCTCCAATGTCTTCGATTGGTACGTTCCATACCACGAAGATCATTGTCTTGGACGCTTCCAAGTTTCCATTCAACGGTTCAATTCCGGAAACTATGTATGGAGATGTTCCTGCTGATAGCCGGATTATCCAGACGTACAAAGGATTCAAGCATTCTGGTCCGAGGGATCTCACTCCGGAGATGTTGAAGTCTATCCATGACGCGGACAAGCCTGATCCAAGAGGCAAGAAGGCTGATAAAGGGAAACAGGTGGCGAAAGGGGCTAAAGGCCCTTCTCCAAAGAAGAGGAAACCAACCAAGGCTGCTCAGTCTCGGCAGCCAAAGCGCCGAAAAACTCAGCCCAAGCGAAAGCTGATCATCGCTTCCTCCTCAAGCGAGTCTGAGGGTGAGAGTTCGGATTCTGACGATTCTCCACGAGGCAACACTCCACCCAGATCTCCTACCCCAGAGGTTCATGTCTCTAATTCTCCCATTAATTCTCCACCTAGAACCATTCCTATTTCTATTCCCCCCATAACTTCCACTACTTCAATACCACCCACTTCCATCCCCACACCAGCACCAATATTTACCGAAGCAACCACAACATCCACTGCAGATGTTAGAGCCAACGTATCTGCTACGGGGGTTCATACTGATGCACCCGAAACCACCCCAGCACGCGAAACCACAAAAGCATCCGAACCTACACCTATACCCGAAACAACCCAACCTGAACCTACCCATACTTCAGCTCCACCAGCTTCACCACCACCACCTTCTCCTGGTCATGCTTCAGAGAATGAAGAACCTTTCCTTTGTGGGGAAAATATGACGTTTGACTCGGTCTACTATAGTCCGTTTCAAATACAGAGTGATGACGATGACGATGCTCTCGTTACAAAACGACATCTCAAGGAGCTCCATGACAAAGTTGATTTGCTCATTGCCTCCTCTTCCACTTCTCAGTCATCCCTTTCTGAAGATGCAGTTCAGAAGATTGTTGACGCTTTCTCTAAGGCTCAGCAAGATCCCATTGCTTCTGCAACCTCCTCCATCGATGCCTCAACAAAAGCCTATCAGGCTGCGACCGAAAAAGTCGATAAACTATTTTCTGATGCCTCTGACCTATTACAGTCTTTACAGGAGAGTGCAAATGCTGCAAAGAGTACGTTGGAACCAATTGTTCAACAGTTAACAACGTCTGTCTCAACTGAGTTGAAGTCCTTCGCTTCATTTCGTCAAACGCTTTCCGACAACAACTTAGCCTTTCGCACAACCATAGACGAGCGTCTCTCGAAGCTCCAAGAAGATTTGGCTGCTGAGAACTCTCTTATGGATGTTCTTGCCAAGAAGACCACTGCTCTGAAGGTCAAGAGTGTTCAACTCTCCCATTCTCAACAGGAGATTGACTCTCTTCGGTCCGAAAGGGAGGTGCTAAAGACGTGTGTTTCGGATGTCCACTCAGCCATCTCAAACATCCTCGAAGCACATGATCCTATCCTTAACTATTTTGTGAGGCATACCCTTGTAGAAAAGCTCGCTCCCGCCCTTGCCCTATTAAGCAAAATCGAAGGGCTACTTGATTTCGTTTCCATTCCAAAACAAGGGGGAGAGAAGGAGTCTGTATCCCAACCACCTCATTCCTCAAAGGCGACTCATACTACCGAACCTCCTCCAGTAGGCCAAGCCTCCGGTTCGGGTGTGAAAGACAAAGGCAAAAATATTGCTGAGGAAGAAGAGGAAGAAGACAAAGAAACAATTGCCGACTTGTTGAAGCGTAGAAGTCGACGCAATGAGGCTGATGTCAGTGCTCGTGTGGCAAAAGAGGCTGAAGAAGCTGAACGAAAACAGAAGGAAGCCCACAACCTTCTTGAGAGTAGGAAAACTCTTTTTCCTGCTTGGACCCTCGAGAGGATGATAAAAGAAGCCATCGTCACACCGAGTATCTTGTGGCTGGAACCTGTAATCTCTTTTGATTGTTCCAATACTGTCGACTCTCAGTTTGACATGCCACTGACCCGAAAGGCGTTCATCTTTCATGCCTTCTCCAACGTTGCAGAGTTCCCTCATCCTCATCCACATGTTGATTGGGAATTAATCGATTTCTATCTGAAGGCGGCTCAACCTCAGTATCAGACTTGGAGCGCTCAGAAGATTATCAACGTTCGGGTCTTGAAGCCGTATACTGAAGGGAACTTCATTAACATTCGGTTCAAGGTACTTCGGGGATCTGCCAAAACCGAACATGCCATTTCTCTTGCAGATCTTCCGAACCTCAATCCCCATGATTGGATAATATTGCACAACATCCTTCTCACCAACGAAGCTGAATATGGTCCGATCATCGACCATCTTAAGAGGATGCTGGTGTGCTACATCATGGAAGTTGCACTGATGGATTAGGAGATAGCAAGCGTATTTAAGAAGAAACCAAAAATATCTCCTGTTGGCTCTGCCGGTGATCTGAACCAAATGCAGATGGGTAGATTTGACTCAAGAAGGAATTCAGTCATGTTCACCAGGAGCGAAGGACAAAAATGTCTTTTTGCCTTGGCTGACAAACATCTGTACACTACTGCTTGCTTAGAGCATGTTTTGGGGATCATCCACAGATGCAAGCAAAACTCAGCGGATGATGTCAAGTACTTCGATGACATGATACAATGGTACATTCGGTTCAGACAGACTATTCTCGCTCTTATCACACGTTTGTTTGATACTGTAAAGAAGACACCCGCTGCTGGCCTGAAGAAGAAGTAGTCTCGCTCCAATTTGACGCAAAGGGGGAGATTGTTGGGTCATGTTTTGTATTAAGTGTTGCATCTATTGGGCTCGTTAGCTAGTCCGTTTTTGTATCTCCGGTATGGGCCTGTCCATCCGTGAGTATAGTAGGGTTTATTATAAATATAGGTGCTTGCATGCATCTTAGAAAAACGATAGTAACGATAGATCATAGAATTATCCAGAAGTTTTAATTATCGTTCTTGTAACCCTAAATCCTCTACAGCGGAAGTTCTTAGTCGAGCTCTGCTGAGGATTGTTTGAATTAATCATTCGACACATTGTGATTCAATCTTGTCTTATTTATTGTTTTATGTTCTTCGCACTACCTGTTACAAAGATCTAATCGATCTTCAAGTTTATTTAATATCTTATCACGCCAGCTTAACCATAACTGAATCATTTGGGAAATCTAAAATCTAACCCGTGGATTCCCATATCTTCACTGCTGCACCCGAACTAGTGGGTACTACTGTTTCCCCTGCGTCCAAACAGCACGCTCATGCTATCTACTAACCTGACGAATGCTACGGCTACATCCGTAGACTTACAACACTATACTACTATCTGACTGCTAGTGAATGCTACGGCTACCCCCACAGACTTACAACACTGCACTACTATCTGACTGCTAGTGAGTGCTACAGCTACCCCTGTAGACTTACAACACTACTACTACTATCTGACTGCTAGTGAATGCTACGGCTACCCCCACAGACTTACAACACTACACTACTATCTGACTGCTAGTGAATGCTACGGCTACCCCCGCAGACTTATAACACTACTACTACTATCTGACTGCTAGTGAATGTTACGGCTACCACCGCAGACTTACAACACTACACTAATATTTGAGGACATCCTGACTATCCCTAGTCCTGCTAGTAATTCCTCATACTGATTTCTCAAAACTAGCCCTCAATCATTGATTATTGCATCACCCTCGACATCTTATATCCTTGATATACTTAGCATTTTGTTGAGGAATTCTTCGGCTTGGTTCCCAAACCAACCATCTACTAATACGGCTACATGAAACTATTGTTGGGAAGTTTCCAAACTCCCAACTCTTAAATCTACACAATCCTGCATTCTGTCTCTGCCACTGGCTACTAACACGAAAGCATCTCTTGCTAACCGTTCTCAAGATCCTCATTCCGACTCACTAGAGCCCTACAGGCGGTCCTCCAATCCTGCATTCCCAACCAGCTTCTAACCTTCTCGATTACATGAACTAACTGTTGGGAAGTTCCTCAAACTCCCAATTCTGAACTTCTCAATCCATCAATCACTGCATTACTGTCTTTTCTTGTCTAAGGTCGCGTACTAATTCTGGGTCAACATGCTCTTATCCTTGTATACTCGGAGGGTTCTCCCCCACTTGGATTCGGCTAACTCCTTACGAATCACTAGTCGAAAGGATTCCCCAACCTTCTTCCATTAAAAGGGCGATTTGTTGCCCGCCAACGTTTATCTCTGCTGGCGCTCCAGCTAACTTTTACCAGATCCGAACCATTCTTGCTAACTAACCAAGCACCCTTCAATCCTTAACTGTACTTGTTTTAATGACTGCATCCCGAAAGCCTGCGGTTAGGGTGAACATCTATAACCCACTTCCTTACCGACCGCTAGCTACTCCACTAGAAACTCTGGGTTGTCACTACTGAGAATATAACTGATCATTACCCGGCTAACACCTTCGCAAGTAGTGAGGCACTACTGAATCTTACACATACTGTAGAGGTTGAATTGTAAAAGTCGAAATGTTTGTTTGTTTAGTTTTGGATTTTTAGTTATTTTACTAAGTCAGTTTTATGCGAAGCGTATTGTAATAGACTTAGTATATTTTTTGTACACTCAGGTTTCCTATAAATAGGGACTGAGGATAGAAGTAGAAAGGACTTTTGCTCTCGAGTATTCTTTATGCTTAAAAGTTTTGTAATCAGTCTTCATCAATATAAGATCTGATTAATATTTACTCTTTGTGTTCATACTTTTCATTGATTCAATCTTAATTGCTTTCATAATCTCGATAACAATTTTCATCAATTGGTATCAGAGTAAGATTCAAACTGCATCGATCTGATTTTCGTGTTAAAATCATTTGCTTTTTGAGTAGTAACTTTACTCAAAATTTTCCGCGCATTTTGGTTTTGAAAATCATATTTGATCTTCAGATTTGAATTGATTTTGCCTTTGATTTGTTTAGTCGAGTGATTGATTAGCAATTTCTGATCAATTCAGTTGATTAATTCTCAAATTCATCAAGTTCTTCAAGCTTTCTGAAAATTTCTGTGTTCATCAATGACGAACTTCAACATGAATACAATGACTTCTTTCTCTCACTTGCTTGGTTCCTCAACCAAAATTCCGATGTTAATCCCTGAATACTATGATCAGTGGGCTTATAGAATGGAGGATTACTTAAATGGAATTGATGAAGAACTTTGGAATTGTATTGATGGAACAGTGCAAGCTCCTGCTAATGTTCAACCAATTGGACCGTCTACTACTTCTGCTGAAGTTGCTGAACAACAAAACCGTCTGAAGAAGAATGAAAAGAGATGCATGAGGGAACTAAGAGGTGCTCTTCCTCCTGTGGTTTATAATTACATCCGTAGTTGTGAAACAGCCAAGGAGATTTGGAACACTCTAAAAGAGAAGTATCAAGGTAGCGAAAAGACGAAGATCAACTCTGTGAAGCAATGTCTAGTTGAACTGAAGGAATTCAGACAAAAGGATGTTGAAACTCTTGAAAATTACTATGATCGTCTGAATGAGCTCTTGTTTCACTGCAATAGGTATGGAATCACTAGGTCTCTCATGGAGTTCAATTTAACTTTCATCATGGGCCTTCGCAAGGAATGGCGAAGTGTGAGTATGATGATTAAGAATCAACAGAGTTTTGATACAACCAGCTTGAATGATCTCTACAATCAGCTGACAACACATGAAAGTGAAGTTTCAGATATGTATGAAGAATCAAAACAAAGTATAGGAGGAACTTTGGCTCTTGTTTCAAAGTTATTAGAAGTTGAAATTAGTGAAACAGATCCTTCAGACAATGAAGGCTTCTTAATGAACTCAGATGATGAAGCTGTGGAATTCTACTCAAACAACATAGTTAAGAAGTTTTTCAAAAAGCCTTTTAGTCCAAAAGGAAAGGCAAATGATGCGAAGAGTGGAGTCTCAAAAGTTGGAGGAGAGGAGAAGAAGAAAATAGAAACAGTTGATGAAAAGCAAAAAGATGATAAAGATGTGAAGAAACTGAAAGATGATTCTGGAATCTATTGTTATTACTGCAATGGTGTGAATCACTTCGCAGCTGATTGCATGTTGTGAAAGAAAGAGGAGTAAAAGAACAAAGTGAAAGATGAAGCTTACTATTTAGAAAAGATTGAAGAGTTGCGTGCGAAGACAAAAGGAATGTCACTTTTTGCGAAGGGTGAGTCTGATGAGGAAGAAAGTGGAACATATCAGACATGGTCTTCAGGATCCGATGACGAAGAAATGAGGCATCCAACTCATGGAGCAATGTTCGCAAGTTTTGAAGAAGATTACGAAGAGAATGTTTCAGGAAGGTGCTTTGTATCCAAATCCATAGACAAATCACCAATGACCACCAAGGTACGTGCTATTCTTGAATCTTTCAATATTCCTTTATCTGCTTATGATACAGAAATTACTTCTTTTGATGATATTGTTCCTTATTTTGATTCTGTTATTGTGTCTGCTAGTACTGAAGCTCAAAATTTAAATATGCAACTAGTTGAGACACGAAGAGAGTTAGAAATAAAACGTAGCAGAGTAGACAAACTTGAATTGCAAATCAAAAATGTAAATTGTGATAGGGACAATCCTTGAAATGAAGTTAGGTTGTTGCTAGCACAAAAAAATATATACTGTAATTCTGCTAAGCGTTTGTTTGCAAAATTAACTGCTTTACATCATTCATCTGAAATTAGCAAAGAACAACATAGGAAACTTTTACCTTTTCTTGAATATGATCGTGAAAAAGTTGATGTTGTGTCTTATGATTGTGAAAACACAATTGCTCAATTTGACAAAATAACTGATGATAGATTCACATATGGTATTGTCAAAATTGATGAATTTTTGAAATGAAAGTCTGACAAAGAATGAACAAGTGAAAATCTTAAAGAAAACTGAAACCTCAAATCTTGATTCTCAACTCAATTATGCTGATATTAATGACAATTTAGATAATGTGAGTGAAATCAGTGAGATTGAAGAGGAAGAAGAGGTTGATTGTTCTCAATTTTCAATCATTAATATCACATCTAAGATCAAAGGTAAAGAAATTATAGTTGATTCGATGGTCAAAGATGACATTGAAAAACCCTCTACTTCGTAACATTGTAATTTTGATAATGTGGAAGTTGAAAGCTGGAAATCTGATGACACTGATGAAAACAAAGAAGATGTGAAAGATTCACATGAAATACCTCCACGAGTTGTGGTTGATCAAGTGTTTGAAAATACAAAAGAATTTGACAAAATTTTAAATGACAAAGGAGCACATTATTTGGAAACCAACACTGTGGTATATCCAAATTTTGTATGCACTGATAACACCATTTTTCCAAATCAAGTTTTTGTCACTACTGGAAATGCGGAGAAAATTCACCCTGAATTCAACAAAATGGTTGAAAAAGATAATCAAAGGTCAACTATTAAAGGTTTTTTCGCAAATCAAAACACAGAAGAAAACAATTTAACTCAAAATCCTTATGTACTTCATAGACAAAACTCATCATAAAAATGGGTAATTAAAGATGAAAAAGCAAACAAAGTTTTTGAAAAAGCTGAAAAACCAAAGGTTGAAGTGAAATTAAATTCTCATGAATTTAAATTGATGGTTGGAAATTATTCAACAGAAAATAATTTGTCAAAAAGAAAAGCAAGAAAAGGAATTTTTGGCAAGTTATGTCCAATGATAAATCAAAAGTTGAAAACGAACAAATTTCAAAGTCAAAATTGTCAAAATTTCAAAGCATAAATAAACAAAAGGATACAAGTTTTCATAAACCAATATATTCTGTTGACAAGATTCCAATGAAAAATAATGATAAACTTGTTCTCAAATATGACAACAATCGAAAATTTGAGAATTCACAAAAATTTGTGAAAAATCAAAAGTTTCAAAAAGTTGGCAAATTCATGAATGATTCATCATCTTTGAATGTCATAACTCAAACAAAAATGAAGTTTTCTCCTAAACAACCAAATTTTCCAAATCCATCAGTCTCAAAACCGACCAAAGTTTCATATATAAAAGGAAAATCTGAGGTAGGTATGATCAATCGTTGGCTTGAAGGGAAAGGAAGACAATATCAAAGTGAGAAGTTTTCTGAGCAACAAATAAAAATTTCATTTGATAAGTTTGCAAATAACTCTTCCACTGGTAGTTCATCATCTTATAATTCGCAAGTTCCAATACAAAAATGGAAACCAGTTATCAAAGTTGCGAATGTTGTGAAAGATGAGATGAAACTCAATGAAAATCCAAAATTGTTGAACAACTATATTTCAATATATCGATCTGATGATGTTGATATAATTGATAGTGTCACAGACAAAGTGAAAACTTGGTTTTTGAATTCAAAGCATTTGCTCAAAAATACTAATGGAGGACCCAATAAGTCTTGGGTTCATAAAATTTTTCAATAAATGCAGGTGATATGTGACGAGCAATATGATGCGAAATGGAATATTGATAGTGGTTGCTCTCATCACATGACTGGAAGGAAGGAAAACTTGCAAGATTATCGAAGCTTGGAAAATGCAGGAGTAGTCAAATTTGGAAACAATCACAAGTGTCAAGTGAAAGACTATGGGAAAGTCACAAATGGACAATTCACTGTTAACATGGTTGCTTATGTAGAAGGACTTCAACATAACTTGATTAGTGTTTCGCAACTTGTTGTGGGTACTGGAAACCAGGTTGTGTTTAATGAAGAAGGAAGTATCATTTCAAATGCGAAAACAAATGAAGTACTTCTCAAATCCAAAGGATATGGTGATATGTTTACACTGGACATCAAACTAATCGTGGGCAAACCTGCTGTGTGTTTACTATCAAAGGCATCTACGATGTCAGCTGGCTTTGGCATAGAAGATTGTCACATTTGAACTTTCGCAATATTAACAAACTTGTCACTGAAGATTTAGTTCGAGGTTTACCTGTACTAAAATTTGACAATGATTCTCTGTGTGCAGCTTGCGAACAAGGAAAACAACATAGAAAAGGTCATCCAATTATGATAGATTCAAAAATTGTAGAACCATTGGAACTTCTTCACATTGACTTATGTGGATCGTCGACTGTTGCTACAATCAATAAAAAGCGGTACATTTTAGTTATTGTTGATGATTTTTCTCGATTCACATGGGTATTTTTTCTCAGGTTAAAATCTGAAGTTGCTAAGACGATGATTGATTTTATCAAAATGATTGAGATTAGGCTTAAAAAGAATGTTCGCAAAATTAAAAGTGATAATGGTTCTGAGTTTAAAAACCAAACTCTTGATTCATTTCTCATAGGCAAAGGCATTTCGCATAATTTCTCATCACCATATATTCCTCAACAAAATGATGTTGTTGAAAGAAGAAATCGATCTCTATGCGAAGCAGCCAGAACCATGTTAACATATGCGAATCTACCTCAATATCTTTGGGCTGAAGCAGTTTCAACTGTGTGCTTTACTCAGAATAGATCATTCATTCATCCCAGATTCAATATCACTCCATATGAAATACTAAACAATCGAAAACCTAATGTCCAATTTTTCCATGTTTTTGGTTGTAGGTGTTTTATAATGAATCTCAAAGACAATTTGACAAATTTCCAAGCTAAAGCTGATAAAGGCATATTCTTAGGATATTCGCAAAATTCAGTTGCATACAGGGTGCTAAACAAGCGAACAAGAAAAGTTGAAGAAACTTTCAACTTAACTTTTGATGATTACTATCTCAAACAAACGGATAGTAAATTTCAAAATAAATCAATTCTCGTTGATTCAGTTACACAAATTGATAATTCTGAAATGAATAATTTTGATTATGACTTAATTTTTGGAATTCCTGACAGGGCAATTAATGCTGAAAACAATGCTCCCGATAATCAAACATCAGAATCCTCAAAACATACTGATGATTCAACAATCACAACAAGTTCAAAATCTTGCGAAAGTTTTACTGAAGTTCATATGGAGGGGGAGCATACAAATAACAATGAGCTCAGACCGCACAATTTCGAGGGGGAGAGTGAAAATATGAATCATCAAGTTGAGGGGGAGCATTCGCAAATTCAACAGGATCATCATTTTGAGGGGGAGCATCAAGATGAACATCATGTTGAGGGGAGCATGATGAAATAGAGACAATTAATCTTGATGAAAATGACGAGTTTCATGAACTAAATGATAATTTTTCTATTGCATGTTCTGAAAATGAAGATATGTATGAAGATGCACCATTGGATTTTAATCCTGATTATCCACCACATGAGAAATGGACAAGAAATCATCCAAAGAACAGGTAATTGGCAATCCAAAAGATGGTGTGTTGACAAGAGCTCAAATTCGTGCGAAAAATGAGGTACTGAATGCGAACCAAGAATTGTGTATGTTTAGTGTCTTTATTTCGAAAATAGAGCCAAAGACAGTAAAGGATGCTCTGGAACACTTAGGTTGGTGATGGGCTTATACTATGATCTTAATGTTGATTATGGAACTCAGTTGTGGAAGGAGATTGTAAAAAGTTTGTAAAACACCAATTCTGAGAAAGGTGTATCATGTGCCAGATATTGGAGGCTTATTCTGGAAAAGGCGTATGAAAAAGAGGGTATTCCAGTTCCAGAAGATGTTGAGGTTGCGGAATTTTCAATGTATCAGTTTTCAAAGGAGGTGGAGGATCATGAAAATATTTTTTCTCATATTGCTTGTATTCCTGATGTGATGCTTTGCAAAGTATCATCCACTCACAAAGTGTTGATACGCTACATGAAGACTTTTGATCCAGCTGTGGAGACTGGGATCTTATTGGAAGCCACTGCAAAAACCCCAAAGAAGAAGAAGGCCACCAAGAAGGATGAAAATGCTCAATCTTCGAAACAAATTCAAGAAGAAGAGGTTCAGATAGAGGAAACCTCATCAAAGTCGAAGAAGGAAACAATACCCTCAAAATCAGGGGTATTGAAAAATATTCGCCAAAACCGAAGTGAGCAGTAAGGGGGTGACGGTTCGCAGTATTCCAGCTCCTGTATCTCCAGGATCTAAGAGGCAACGCGCTCAGGATGTTGCGAAATAGATGCAACAAACTTTGTTGAAGAAGCGAAAGTTGATTATTCGCAATGAGTCTTTAGAGGAAGAGGTGGTTCCAAACACTCCACCAGTTTCTACAATGGTAACCGTTTCTCTTCCACATGTGTCCATTTTAAATGTTTCACAAATTTCCACTCAACCACTTGAAATAGTCACTACCAAATCAGTTTCTGAGGAGGTACCTATTTTTGATATGGTTGTCAGCGTATCTGATACGGGGGCACCTATCACAAGTGTTGAAACCACTTTTCCAATTAGCCTACCAGTCACATTACCAATTTCTTACCACCTGTATCCGAAGTAACCTGCCCTAGAGAGGACGACCTCCAATTCACCATTCAATTCCAAGGTATGTAGATGGCATAACATTCCGTCACAAGCAGGTAATATAATACCCCAACACATATACTTATTGATATCAATGCAGCAACATAACAATAATATCATGAATAATAATTGATAGGGAGGGAAAAGATACATACCTCCATCACTTAGAGCTGCTCGAATCCTTGCTAAAATCAACTGGAACACTCGGCTCCGAGCCATGGGCACCCTTGCCTGGCCCCGGCAACCGCTGGCAGTACTTCAAGTCACAGGGGCTGGAGCTATTGCCTGCTCTGCTGTATACAAACTCGGACAGTGGGCCTTCTTGTGGCCCCTCCGACTGCAATGGAAACATATCGGGTTAAGTTCCTGGGCGATGGTAACAATACAATCTCTGCTAAAATGGCCAATCTGGCCACACTTGAAACATCCAGCATCACCACCACTTCTACGCCTGCACACACCCATGTGCGTCCTACCGTACTTCCCGCATCGACTGCGGCTCTGATAGTCCTTCGTCCTCAAATCTGACCCCTTGGGCCTCTTACCCGAACCTGTAGCTACCTGAGTCTCATTCGTTTTCCTCTTCCTTTCCGACTCCCTACCTGTCTCTCGCTCCTACGTTACCTCATCGACACCGCCCGTCGACCGAACAACAAATGTCTGATCCTAGAGCTTTGCGATCAACCTATCAGTGATCCTCACGACCATGTCAGGCAGATCCTCGCGAATGGCTCGTGTAACCTCCTCAACTATCCATTCATGCAGAGGTCTATCTTGGAGACAGGATGCCCCACTCACTTCTGTCCCCTGATGGCAAAAGCTAGAAATGGGATCTCCCTCCCTGATGGATCCCTGAACTCCATAAGAATCGGGATCTAGATGAGCCCCATTCTGTCCTGAAACTATCCCGACCTTAAAGGCCTCAAGATGACTGTCCATACGCTCCACAATGGCCTCTCTAACCGAGCCGAAAATCACAGGAGTCTGATCAATGATGTTGCACATGATCTCTGCGGAAATGAAATCCCTCATCTCATCATCAAGCTGCCCGGCTCCAGAGCCTCAACCAGATCCCTCCCCGATACGTGAACTCCTAACTGGTAACAACCGTAATGTCACCATGCTGAAAATATAACAATTCCTGATCAATTTACACACCGCTGTTGAGGGATCTCTCACACACTCTAAAAGTTCCCTCTTCTTGTCTCGGCCCCTCTTGATTTGAGTACGGATCCTCTGCTTTTAGTAGTACGGGCCCATTCTACCTTCCACATCTATCCGTACTTTCCTCAAGAGTTACCTCAACTCCACCAAGTCACTTTCCTGCTACTGATCTCTGCTACTATCTTCCCAGGCTTGCCCTAGGGAACCTCTGACTCCAACCAAACCAGTCCTCCGCTGCGGAAGGCCTCCTTGTAATGCCAATTAGCCATCACCTGAATACCATCACATGCAATGAAGCTCAGATAATCCTTCGAGTAAAAGACTCGTCCCTACAACGAGAGTTGCGCAGTAGGGCCGAATCCAACACTCTAAGACTATCCAACCCTGATCACATGTGATGTGACATATTCACCTAATGGCTAACTCCCATCAATCATAGTCCCACAAAGCAGAAAGCAAGCAGCATTCGGATAAAGGAAACATACTCATACAAAACTATTCTCATAACAAGAAACTATACTAGCATACACTGCTAAGCTCAACTATCAGGCATAACCTACACAGGCTATCCTACTACTGTCTACTCAATACTAGCATGCAATTCTTGTTAAGCTGAAACACACAAAGCAGGCACATAAGGCATCCTCCTAGATCCTTAGTCCTATACAAGCATGCTGTTCTACTGAAACTGAAACTGACAATCATAAACTTGTATGGGTAATTTGGGAGTACTTACTTAAGCTTGGCCGATTGCATGCACCACACCCTTTTTCCTCTTTTCGAGTTATTTTCTTTCTAAATATTCTTTTCGCTTTTTCTAAAATTCTTTTCATTTCTCAAACTCCTTTTTAACAAAAATTCATTTCGAAAATGTTTTTCTTTTGAAAACCTTTTTCCCTTTTCCTTAGTTTGAGTCCAGACACACTCTCAAGTATGTTTGAATCCCTCAAACCATATTTATAAAAATTGTATCATAAGTCATAACATAGCTTCCGAGTATCAATTCAAAACATGATCTTATTATCAGAGTAAAACATTCCCAGGGTAACTGACTATGGTGTGTGCACTACAATCTTCCCGAGCTCCACTTTTGAAAATTGAGTACCTGAAACCAAAACTGAAAACCATAAGTACGAAGCTTAGTAAGCTCCCCCAATCTACCATATAACATACAAGAACATATAAAGCACATACTGGGCCTTGCCCATTGCATCTGACCGAGGTCCGGACTAACTGGGGCCTTGCCCCCTGCATTGGACCGATGTCTGGAAACTGACTGGGACCTTGTCCCCTGCATCGGACCGAAGTCCGGACTAACTGGGGCCATGCCCCCTGCATCAGACCGAAGTCCAAAAACTAACTGGGACCTTGTCCCCTGCATCGGACAAAATTCCGGACTAACTGACTGGGACCTTGTCCCCTGCAACGGACTAAAGTCTGGACTAACTGTGGCCTTGCCCCTGCATCGGACCGAAGTCCTGAAACTAACCGAAAAAAGCATAACATAAACATATCAACTAGCATGAGCACATATATATACTGCATACTGTATCGGGCCGTAGCCCGAAACACATAACACATTGTAGGATACATTATATGTTGCGTCTTGGGCTCGTTCTTAGTCCAATTTTGTTTTCGGATTGGGCCTGTCCTTCTGTGAGTTATGTTCTAGGGTTTAGTATTTATTGATGCTTGCATGCATCTTAGTATGTAAGATTCGAAGTCGATCCTTCATAGATAATATTTTTATCGTTTGTAACCCTAGTAGCCTCTATAGCAGAAGTTCTTTGTCGAGCTCTGCTGATGCTTGAATCTATTGAATCATTCGACATATTTTGATTCACTCTTGTGCTTGATATTTATGTTTTACGTTTTCGTGATTAACCTGTTTAAAGATCTAAACGATCAAAGAGTTATTCAACTCATCAATTGGTATCAGAGCAGGAGACTGTGTAATTCATACACATCTCTTCTGTGAAAGAAGTGATTAGGGTTTATTCCGCATTCATTGATATTTATTGAGCCGTCACTCCATAATTGACGTATCTCACTAATTATTCACTTTCCCTAATATTACGTATTACAAAGTCTGATCTTATAACAGGTTAAATGATCAAGCATGGATGATTCTCAATCCAATCCTATTAACATCTCTAACAATATAGGATCAACAACCAAGATTCCAATTCTCTACACTCAGGACTACGAAGTGTGGACGCACCACTTTGAAGACTACGTTATTGGATCTGAACATAATGGGTATCTGATATGGGAAGCTATAATATCTGGCCCTTTTGCTCATTCAGGCACATCTAGAATCATTAAAACTCAAAAGGAGTACAATGATTTGTTGAAAGATGTGAAAGACGTTGCTCAGGATGAAAAGGAGAAGTTTCAATGCAACATTAAGGCACTGAGACTAATTCGATTCGCTCTTCAATCTAACACGTTTCGATTGGTGAGTTCTTGTAGTACAGCAAAGGAAATCTGGGATCGGCTGTGAGAGCTGTATTCCACAGATGAAGATCTGGAGCACTCAATTCAGACCTTACTTCTCTCCGAATTTGGAGAGTTCAAGAAGAAGCCAGAAGAGGTTGTTACGCAAACATTTGATCATTTCAATCATCTTCTCAGCAAGATGATCAAACATGATATTGAAAGGAAGCTCATCGAATAGAAGGTCACTTTCCTAAATGGCCTAAGATCCGAATGGAGAGCTGTTGTGTCAACGGTTAAAGCACATGAGCAGTTCAAATCATACTCATTGGCGAAACTGGTGGGGATTCTGAAATCCCAGGAAAAGAAAGTGCTACAAGAGAAAAGTGTGGTTTCAAATTTGAGGTCTTTGGCGCTTCTGTCCAAAGGTAAGAGTGCAGCAGAAGAGGAAGAGGATTTAAATCTGGGAGATCACGATTTGACAGCTGAAGACTATGCTATGATGGTGTCAAATCCCAGAAGATTCATTAAGAAAAACTTCCCTACCAACAAAAGTCGAAATTGGAAGGGAAGCTACAGCTCTGAAAAAGTGAAAGAGGAGCCGAAGGTTGAAGAATCAAAGAAGGAAGCGAAGGGTGAAGCTGAGTCTGGTGTCAGTTGCTTTTACTGTGGTGGGAAAAATCACTACGCAAAAGATTGTGTGCTAAAGAAGATGGCAAAGAAAGATGAAGATAAGGATGAAGAAGCAAGTCTCCTAAAAAGACTGGAGGAGATTAAGAGGAAGAAAGTTGCTACTAATCCCTCTATGAATGCTCGTGTTGTGCAGGGTTCGGTAGACGATGATGAGTTAGGAGGCGTGCAGGTGTGGTCGACTGACTCAGAAGATGATGAAGTAAGAAAGCCTTCTCATGGAAAGTCTTATGTAGCAAAGAATGGTGAAGCTGATGGGAGATGTCTGATGGTGTCAGATGTATCTCAGATGAGGGGATACAACACTGAAGGTGGAAATGAAGAGGCTAAGGAGCGAGAGGACTTGTGCTTTACAGCCAAACCTCTCAGTGTACAGATCAGTGAGCTAGATGAACTAATCAAGAAGGTACAATCTATTTTTTTTCATTTAAAATTCCACAAAAATCATATGAAAAGGAATTAAATAACTTGAATTCAAGAATTTCAAATCTAGATAGTTGTTTAACTCAAACACGGGTCACGAATTCTAATCTAACTGACCAAATAAGCAGGGTGTCATCCAAGAGTGAGGAGCGAAGGATATGGATAGAGCAGAAAGAGTTGGAGCTGGTTAAGTCTAGGGATGAGAACATTTATTTGCAAAGAGACAATCTCAAATTATTAAAACAGAGGAATGTTTTTTGTTTAATTGCCAAAAGGCTTTATGCTAACATTACTCAGCTACATTTAAACTGTGAAATAGGACAGAAGATACATCGGATGATTTTACCCTTCCTTGAGTTTAAGGAGGATGAAATCGATGCTGAAGCATACAACTGTGAAAGTGTTGTATCTTCTGATGATGTCAATCCTACTTATATGTATGGTCTGGACAAAATTGAATCTTTTATAAAGTCCAAAGACCATAAGGACATGCTTAAAAATCTTTTGGATGAAAATGATAAGTTGAAACTCAGGGCCGAAACCATACAAAAATTTGACTCATTGAGTGCCAAATTGAGTTCAGAAAATAAAATTGATGTTGAAAATGCATTTGAACTTAATGAGGACGATGACATGAGTGAAATTTATGTAGAGGATGAAGTTGACTGTTCCGAGTTCATTAGGAGCGAACCTGAAAACCACGAAAACCTAATTTCTGAAAATTCTGTGGAATTCGGTCGTTTGTCCAAAACTAAGTCCCCAATCCTTAAAGAAAAGGCCGTTGTGTTTCAAAAGGTTAGAACAACTCGCAATCAGTTTTATAAGGTCACAGGAGTAACCGAACATCAGACAGCCGAACTCATTGCCATAGTGAATAAAAGATAATGTAGATGGCTGTGAAGCACCGATAGACAACGCAGATGAAATAGACGGTTTATCGGAGCGAACATCATGGAAGGCCAAAGGAAGATATGTGCCCGAACCTCTAAATAAGCCTACCAATTTTGACGTACCAATTTCCAGTGGCACAAATGAGATTCCAGTGGAAGAAGTCACCTCAACTAGCGAAACCTCTTCCATGAAGAGTGAACCTGTTGCTAAGAAGCCGAAACAAAAGGCAAATATCCACAGACAACCAAAACAGGTGAAAAATCTAAAGCAGCAGAGAAACTTGAGATAAAAGAAAAATCTCTCAGAGCGAAAGCAGTTTTGGCGCTCCCAAAATCCTCACTTCACTCTCTTTGACAAACATTCTAAGTCAACAGGAGAAGAAAACAGGAGTAAAAGGAACTTCGAATCACCGATTCAAAAGAACCAGAGGAAGACTTTCGGGCCACAGGAAGAACAAAACCGAAAGGATAGGTTCGGTCCCGAAAGCAACAACAACCGAAGAGCTGGTTTCGGTCCACCAAACAACAACAGGCAAAGACCAGATTTCAGCCCGTCAAGCTTTTACAATAAAAGACCCAGTTTCAGGCCACCAACCTACAACACCCGAAAATCCAGCTTCGGTTCATCATCAATCAGCAACCGAAACTCCAGGTTCGGTCCCTCAAATGACCACAACCGAAAGAGTCATTTCGAACCTCAAGTCAGGAAAGATTCTCATTCTAATTTCTATTCCTCTAATTCTTCTCGTTCTCAATCTTCTTCTAGGCCTAATTCTGTTCCTACACCAAATTCAAGATCATCAAAGGATTTGAAAGGAAAAAGGAAAATTTCTTCAGCTAATGAAGACCAAAAGCAGGCTAAAGTCCAAACACCAGAACCTAAATCCAAAACACGTGCATCTAATTCTAATAAAATCAAAGTGTTTACTATTAAAAGAAAAGATGAAACAACCTTAATAAAACGAACATATCTCGTTGATGTTTCTCTTACTATTCCTGTTTCTATAAAAGGCTCACGTGGACCCAAGAAACTTTGGGTTCCTAAATTTGCCTTATTTTTGCAGGTTATTAGTGACGAGCAGTTTGACTACGAATGGTACATAGACAGTGGTTGCTCACGTCACATGACAGGAAGGAAGGAAGAGCTAAGGGAGTTTCGGTCTCTTCAAAATGGTGGTAATGTCATGTTCGGTAACAACTCTTATGGAACAATAAAGGGTTATGGGATGATAACCAATGGAGAATTTACAATAAGGAAAGTGGCGTATATAGAAGTGTTGCAGCATAATCTCATCAGTGTATCTCAACTGGTGGGAGGTACCGGTCTCAAAGTCTCATTCGACGATGAAGGTTCAAAAATTATAGATAAGAAATCCAACAAAGTCATTCTCAAATCAGATCGAAAAGTTGAAATGTTCCCTCTGAATCTCAGACCAATCAAAGGTAATCCAGCCATATGTATTTTGTCCCAAGCTCATTCAGACGAAAGTTGGTTGTGGCACCGAAGGCTTTCACATTTCAACTTCAAAGACATCTTCAAGCTTGTCACCGGCGATTATGTTCGGGGTCTTCCATTGCTTAAGTTCGATCGAGAACACTTATGCGCTGCATGTGAAATGGGAAAATAAAGTCGTCAAAGTCACCCAACCATCATAAACACCAAAGTTGTTGAACCACTTGAGTTGCTTCACATCAACTTATGTGGTCCATCATCAATCGAGAGCATTGGCAGTAACAAGTACATTCTTGTTATTGTTGATGACTTCTCACGTTTTACATGGGTGTTCTTTCTAAAGCACAAATATGAGGCGACTCCTAAACTAAAGATCTTTATCAAATAGGTTGAAGTGCAGCTAAGAAAAGTCATTCGAAACATTAGGAGCGACAATGGACTGGAATTTAAGAACAAAGAATTCGAAGACTTCCTAACAGAAAAGGGCACCAGTCACAACTTCTCAGCCCCTTATACACCTCAACAGAACAAAATTGTCGAAAGGCGAAAATGATCCCTGTGTGAGGCGGCCCGAACGATGCTAAGTTTTGCTTCCCTTCCTTTATATTTCTGGGCTGACGTCATTGCTGTAGCGTGTTTTACTCAGAACAGGTCTTATCTCAACAAGCATTTCTCTCTCACTCCTTATGAGATAATCAACAACAGGAAGCCGAATGTCAAATTCTTTCACGTGTTCGGTTCCAGGTGCTTCATATTCAACTCCAAAGAACATCGCAACAAGTTTGATGTCAAAGCTGATGAAGGTATCTTCCTGGGATACTCTCTTACTTCAAAGGCTTACAGGGTTTTGAATAAGCGTTCTAAAAGAATTGAAGAAACCTATTATGT
Source organism: Lactuca serriola (assembly GCF_051521515.1). Taxonomy (NCBI): domain Eukaryota; kingdom Viridiplantae; phylum Streptophyta; class Magnoliopsida; order Asterales; family Asteraceae; genus Lactuca; species Lactuca serriola. The sequence goes on from NC_136411.1 coordinate 194,936,323, forward strand.
GACATTCGATGACAATTACGTCAAGAAGTTGAAGTCCACTGAAGAAGCAATAGGAGAGATTTTCTCTCAAACAGGTCAAGTCACAGCCTCTATTGCCAATCTCTTTGACAAGTTCATGGATCTATTTGATGAGCCTGAGAAAGCATCTCACTCTGAAGCCACGGCAGCAGACAACAAGGTTGATCACCTTAAGAAGATCGCTGAAGATGCAGCCAAACGAATGGGAGCGGAAGAACTAGTTCGAAAAGAACCTCCCCAGAGCGGTACTTCGGTCGAGGGGGAGAATCTATCCTCTTCAAATGAGTAGGACTCACATATTCAGGGGGAGAATCCAATTTTTGACGCACCCGAAAGCCCCTCTGCAGCCGAAAGTCCTGTTGCACCCGAAAGCCCCTCTGCACCCGAAAGTCCAGTAACACCCGAAAGTCCAGTGACAACCGAAAGCCTGGATCAACCCGAAAGCCCAGTTGAAGAAAGATTTCTTGGCTCATCATCTGTCGAGGGGGAGAATTCTGATATGCTATATGACGATGATATTCAATCAGAGTTGGAAGAAATGATAAATGCTAAATTGGATCCATCCTATAATCCAAACTATCCTCCTCTCATCAAATGGACCAGAGATCATCATGTATCTCAAATAGTGGGTGACGCATCAGAGAAAGTTCTAACTCGTTCACAACTGAAGGCGAAACAAACTACTTTATTCTCCAAAGTAGAGTTTTGCATGTTTAATTCGTTCGTGTCCAAAATCGAGCCGAAGACCGTCAATATTGATCTTGATCATTCTGATTGGGTCCAGGCAATGCAAGACGAACTCAATGAGTTTGAAAGAAATAAAGTCTGAAGACTCATTCCAACACCAAAAGATGCCTTGGTTGTCGGTCTCAAGTGGGTGTTCAGGAACAAAATGGACAAGGAGGGGAATGTAATCCGGAATAAGGCTCGGCTAGTGGTAAAAGGATACTGCGAGGAAGAAGGAATTGATTACGAAGAGACATTTGCTCCGGTAGCAAGGCTGGAATCTGTTCGAATATTTCTTGCCTATGTTGCACACAAGAATTTCGAGGTCTACCAAATGGATGTGAAGTGCGCTTTTCTGAATGGGGAACTTGAAGAAACTGTGTACGTGGAGCAACCTCCTGGTTTCATGAATGAAAAATATCCAAATCACTGTTACATCTTAGATAAGGCAATTTACGATCTGAAACAAGCACCTAGGGCCTGGTATGAAACACTAACTAAGTTTTTAAAGATGTCTAAATTCAAACAAGGTTTGGTTGACCCAACCTTCTTTCATAAAAAGGAAGGTAACGACCTTATGATAGTTCAGATCTATGTCGATGATATCATCTTTGGCTCAACGAATCCTAGCCTAACAGTTGAATTCAGAAAGTTGATGGAGACAAAATTTGAAATGAGCTAAATGGGTCCGATTGACTTTTTCCTTGGTTTAAATATTAGACAGGGACCCGAAGGCATCTTTATAAACAAGGAAGCATATACCAAGACTCTTCTTGCTAAATTTGGCATGATGGGAGATTCAAAGTTCAAATTCCCTACGGCGTTCGGTACCAAGCTCACACCATCTTTGGAAAAACCGGCAGTTGACATAACGCTATATCGCCAAATGATTGGTTCCCTGATGTACGTCACAGCTAGCGGGCCTGATATAATGTTTTATGTGTGCTATTGTGCTAGGTTTCAAGCAAATCCTCGTGAACCACACATGCTGGCAGTGAAGAATATACTCCGGTATTTGAAGCGAACCACCTCTCTCGGTCTCTGGTATCCCTCAAACTCAGGTTTCTTTGTTCAAGCCTACTCAGATGCAGACCTTGGAGGATGTGGTTTACACAGGAAAAGCACTACAGGAGGCTGTCAATTCCTCGACGAAAAGTTGGTAAGCTGGCAATCTAAAAAACAAACATGTGTTTCTCTGTCTACAGCCGAGGCAGAGTACATTGCAGCTGCCTCCTACACATCTCAAGTGATTTGGATCCAAAGCCAACTCCGGGACTATGGACTCAATATAAAAAAGATCCCTCTATATTGCGACTCAGAAAGTGCAATCAGGATTTGTCATAACCCGGTGCAACACTCCAAGACCAAACATATTGCATTGCGGTATCACTTTATTAAGGATCATGTGGAAGACGGAAACGTAGAGATTCACTTTGTTCGAACCACTGATCAACTGGCTGACATCTTCACCAAATCCCTTCCTGAAGCAAGTTTTAATAAAATTCTACAAGGACTAGGTATGATGGAATCGGAGTCAGTACCAAAAACACCTTCTCAAAACTAAAAGTTGGAAGCGAAATGAACCGAACGTTCGGTCTATTTCGGGTTCGGTTCACATGGGAACCGAAATGAACCGAACGCTCGGTCTATTTCGGGTTCGGTCCCATTGCACTTGTTTTCGCTTATCTCAAAAAGGTGGTTTCTTTGGTTGTAAACTTTTGTACAATTGTTTTCCAAAATTTTTAATTCCAATTTTTTTTGAACCAAAAAGAACCGAGCGTTCTTTCCATTTCGAGTTCGGTTCCAAATTTTTTTTTTCTGTTTGGTTTTTTTTACCAAATTATCAAAAACTTCAAATATATTTTCTTTTTCTTTTTGTCTCTACTTCTGTTTGTATTCACCGTTTATGGATTATCGATGGGACAGTTATCATTCTCACACTTTTTAATAGCTAAGTGTCCCTAGAAGCATGTTGTTGCATGTTGTCCAAAGCCTCAACTGATTCTGAATGAACCCTTACTGACTTGGTATATACAAACCTTGTCTTCCCAATTAGGCTGATACATTTATTCTAATCATGAGCTACCTTACTCTTTTCTCATATGAGTTAAGATTTTTTCTGCTTGGTCACTATTTTTATAACAGAGGTACTTTGGTTTCTTTATACCACCTCAAATATTTTTCTCCATCATATTCACTTCATACAAGTAACCCTTGAGACTCTCAGAAATTACCACCGAGGGTTATGGTTACACAATCTTTGTGTTTGTGATCTTAGCTTCGTGTCACTACGTGCTAAGTGAAACCCACAATTCAATACCTACTATGCATTGACGGTGAACAATTAAATTTGCTCTAGTTTTCCCTCATGAATTAACGAATCCATCCAAGTGGTTGTACCATGAAATCTCTAATTTTCTCTTTGTGTGATTCTTATGAAATTGTTACATACCATAACATTTCTTCCCATAGAATCCCGTTTTTAATTTTCTTGAGATTTCACAGCTAGTATTTCCAACTAGTCATTAACACATTATCCAAACCTATTTGTTCAATAGACCACATTAGTCTCACAAGTTCTTCAGTCGATTTCTGTCTTATGTCAAGATTAGGAATTCTGAACTGAAGCGAAAGCCTCCCAAATAAGCCTTATTAAAAGATGCCTTTCAACACTTCTTAACTAGTGATTGATCGTAATTCAACGGGAAACCACACAAACATTTTAAGGTCTCTCTTGACTTTGAAGGAAGAGATTCGTGCCCGGGATCCATAGTTTTCTGTCTCAATTGACATCACATATTCCCACATATATGTTGCTTTATTTCTTTATCTTTGACACTCTATGCACGAAAATCTTTTTGATTTTCCAAAAATCTGGTTTCCTTCATTACAAGCTTTTTTTTTTGTGTCGGGATTTAATGCTATATTCTAAACGGGATGTTGTTGTTAATGCTACATGTGTTCGCTTTTATTTAGTGAAGACAGCTAATTTTAAGGATAAACTACTGACTCAGCCGGGAGATTATCGGTTAAGGAATTCAAAAGGGCATTTGATGGGAAAGCGTGCAACACGGAAGAGTTTTTCTCTCTCATGCGTAATCATACGGGTTGCTAAACTGTCACGCGTCAATCAACTCAGGAAACGCTTCGATTTTCAAGAAGATTTGGGGGCGGATTCTTCTCTCTCCTCTAACCCACGGTATAAAGGGTAAACCGTAAGGTCTTTTACCTCTTTACTGCACCCAAAATTCAGAGAGCAAGAAACGATTATTTTCTCCCACTGTTCATCTTCTTCTCCAAAACACTCTTCAATGGCGGATTCTTCTTCTGTTCACGCAACCTCCCACATTCTGCCTATCCGACCTCAGCAAAGCCTGGTCATTGATCTCACCCCACATGCCTACAACGCCTTCATGTTCCCAATTGTGGAGTGTCTCAAACACTCTCCACTGGTTCTAGCATTAACCAAGGTTGAAATCGTTCCAATGGAGTGTTTGTCGCAGATCTTCTTAACTGCCCACTATGACAAGTCTATCGATCGCATTTTCTTCGACATTCTTGATACCAAAACCTCCATCTCCAAACAGCGATTATGTTCGCTTCTAGGGTTTAAACCTGATGAGTCAAGGGTTAACCCTGAGTCTATTCCTGTGGGACAGTTGTTCTCCATGTTTTACAACATGGGATACACTGAGATTCTAACTACGGTCACAAAGTTCAAGAAATCCTGTGTTCCTCCACAGTGGAATGGCTTCTTCACGGTGCTGTTCAAGGGTTTGTCAGAAAGAAGTCCAGGTTCTGACGGGGCTAGCCGTCTGTTTATGACGATTCTCTACGGGTTATATCACGGCCTGAATCTTGACTATGGCTATGTGTTATGGCAGCAGTTGATCCAAAGTCTTGCCTCTACTTCTCGCCATTCTAAGATTTCTTATGCGAGATTCTGGACACTAGTCACAAAGTGGGTAATGGACAAGTATCATGTCCCTGTCATTGCTGATTCTCCACTCTCCTCGATCGGTGTTTTCCACACAACGAAGATCATCGTGACTGATTCTTCCAAGTTTCAGTTCATTGGCCCAATCCCTGAGTCAATGTATGCGTGTGTTCCAAGGGATAGTCGCATCATCAAGACTTACAAGGAGTTTCTTCGTTCAGGCCCCAAAGTGCTCACTCCAGAAATGATTCAATCTATCCACAACACTGACAAGCCTGCTCCCAGGGGCAAGAAACCAGAAAAGGGGAAAGACAAGAAAGTTGTCAAAGGAGCGAAAGGTCCTTCTCCAAAGAAGCAAAAACCTTCAAAGGCAACTCAATCACCTCTACCAAAGAAGAGGAAAACCCAGCCCAGGCGCAAACTCATTCTTTCCTCTTCCTCCAGTGAATCAGAGGATGAGAGTTCAAACTCAGAGGAGTCACTTAGAGGTAACACTCCTCCCCGTTTGCCTTCACCTGAGGTACGCGTTTCATCTAAACCTGTCTCTCCTCCCCCAATCTCCATCTCTATTTCCATTCCCCCATAACATCCACTACTCATATACCACCCACCTCTATCCCTGTACCACCTCCTATTTTCTCAGAAGCCACGACAACAACCACCACTGGAGTTCGAACCAACGTATCTGATACGGGGGCTCATACTTCAGCACCCAAACACACACCTGCTACTGAACATACATCCACCCCTGAACCTACTCCCACAACCGAACCTCCACCTTCGCCTTCATCTCCCAATCACTCAGCAGATGACGAGACTTTTCTTGGAGGAAAAGACATGACTTTTGACTATGTCTACTATAGTCCGTACCAGGTTCAAACTGATGATGACGATGATGCTCCTGTCACTAAAAAGCATCTCAAGGAACTTCATGAGAAAATCGACAGTCTCATCGCTTCCTCCTCTTCCTCTCGGTCCACTACCTTAGAGGCTGCCATTCAGGGGCTAGTTGATTCGTTCACAAAGGCACATGAAGCCTCAATCAACTTTGCCACTGCTGCTATCGACGCATCTACAAAGGTGTGTGCTGCTGCGACCGAAAAAGTCGAAAAACTATTTGTCAATGCTAACAATCTTTTACAGTCTTTACAGGGAGCCGCTGATTCCAATGTAGCGAATGTTGACTCTCTTGTCGAAAAGTTGGCCACTTCATTCGCATCAGAACAACAATTCTTCGCCAGTCTTCGTCAGTCTGTTGAGGCTGACAATAAAACCTTCCAGGCGACTGTTGAGGAGCGCTTGACAAAGTTGCAAGAAGATCTCGCTTCAGAAAACTCCGTGATGGATGCTCTTGCTTGCATAACCACTGCTCTATAGGTCCAGAGTCTTCAACTTTTCCAATCAAAAAAGGAGGTTGCGTCTCTCCGATCTAAGCGAGCGGTCATTTCCACGTATGTTTCGGATGTCCATGCCGCCCTCTCCAACATTATTGAAGCGCATGATCCCATCCTGAATTATTCTGTGAGGCGCACTCTAGCTGAGAAGCTTGCTCCCGCCCTTGACCTACTTAGCAAAATTGAAGGGCTTCCTGAGTTCGTGGGCCATCCAAAACAAGGTGGAGAAGATGTGTGTCAACCGCCTCCTACTTCTACATCAACTAAAGCAACCGAACCTCCTCCAACAGGTCAACCTTCAGGTTCGGGTGCTAAAGATAAAGGGAAGAAGATTGTTGAAGACAGTGATGGTGATGATGATAAAGAGACCATCGCTGATCTCTTGAAGAAACAAGGCCAGGAAAAGGATGCAGTCATGAGTGCTCGCGTTGCCAGAAAGGCTAAGGCGAACGAAAGAAAAATGAAGGAGGCTCATGATCTTCTTGAGAGTCGAAAAACTCTATTTCCTCCGTGGACTCTCGTGAAGCTTATCAAAGAAGCTATTGATACTCCCAGCATCCTATGGGTCGAACCGGTGATTTCCTTGGACAGGGTCAATTCTGTCGACTCTTAGTTTGATATGCCCTTAACCCGAAAGGCATTCATATTTCATGCATTCTCCTACGTTGCTGATGTCCCTCATCCTCACCCAAAGGTTGATAGGGAGCTTGTTGAATTCTATATGAGGTCTGCTCAGCCTCAATATCAGACATGGAGTGCTCAGAAGATCATAAACGTTCGGGTCCTCAAACCTTTTCGGGAGGGGAACTTCACAAACGTTCGGTTCAAAGTGTTGAGGGGGTCTGCTAAAACAGAACATGCTATTTCACTTGTTGATCTTCCCAACTTGAATCCACATGATTGGATCATCTTGCACAACATCCTCCTCACCAACGAAGCTGAATATGGGCCAATCATAGATCACTTCAAAAGGATGTTAGTTTGCTACATCATGGAGGTTGCCAAGATGGATCAGGAAATCGCAAGTATTTTCAAGAAAAAGCCCACCATCTCTCCAGTTGGCTCTGCAAGCGATCTGAATAAAATGAAGATGGGGAGGATCGACCCAAAACGGAACTCAGTCATGTTCACAAGGAACGAAGGCCAAAAATGCCTGTTTGCCTTGGCAAACAAGCATCTATACACCACTGCGTGCTGGGAATATGTTCTGGGGATCATCAATCGATGCAAGCAGAATTCTGATAATGACAAGAAATACTTCGATGATATGATCCAGTAGTACATTCGCTTCAGACAAACCATCCTTGCCCTTATTCCTCGTCTGTTCGAAACCACAAAGAAAGTTCCTGCAGTTGGACCCAGCAAGCCGAAGTAGAATCTCACTCAAATTGACGCAAATGGGGAGATTGTAGGATCCATTATATGTTGCGTCTTGTGCTTGTTCTTAGTCCAATTTTGTTTTCGGATTGGGCTTGTCCATCCGTGAGTTATGCTCTAGGGTTTAGTATTTATTGATGCTTGCATGCATCTTAGTATGTAAGATTTGAAGTCGATCATTCATAGATATTATTTTTATCGTTTGTAACCCTAGTAGCCTCTACAGCAGAAGTTCTTTGTCGAGCTCTGCTGAGGCTTGAATCTATTGAATCATTCGACATATTTTGATTCACTCTTGTGCTTGATATTTATGTTTTACCTTTTCATGATTAACCTGTTTAAAGATCTAAACGATCAAAGAGTTATTCAACTCATCACACATAAATCCTGTCTGAGCCACAAAGGCATCAAACATACTAACTACTGCATCGGACTAAAGTCCGGAAACTACTGCTAACTAATCGGGACGGTATTGTGGCCGTAGACCCATTCCTACTGGAAGGAAACTCACTTGAACTGCTGAGCTCTGCCGATAATCCTCTGGCTGCTAAACGACAATCCTCTGAGTCGCTGCTCCTCTAGCTCTTCGAGCTACCAATATTAATATGACACTTAGTTTGACAGTCCTCTAAAAGTCAACTAAGTCAACTCTGATAAAAGTCAAAATCCTGGTCAACCCTACTCGTCGAGTCTGCCTACTGACTCGCTAAGTTCATACGCTCAGAATCCATTCATTCGCGACTCAACTCGCCGAGTCAGCCCCTGACTCGCTGATTCTATCGATTTCCGAGTCCTGACCTGACCAACTCACTGAGTCCCCACTCAACTCCCTGGTCCGAGTCTTAACTCGAAGGGTTTGGGGTTTCGCGACTTGACTCGCCGAATCCAAGAGCAAAGTCGCCGAGTTGTTCATCCAACTCGTCGATTTCATCTCCATCTTCATACTACTCGCCGAGTCCACTCTAAGGACTCGCCGAGTCTATTCAGTCTTTCATATATTCAGAGGCTTTTGAGTCATGCATGGACTCCAAACTATAGATCCACTCTTCTAAAGCCTATTCCTTACGTAAAGTGGCAAACTTTACGTGTAGCTAAGGAGATCTAGGCTAAATACACCATGAACTAGGGTTTAAGACAAAGGGGCTTAACAATAACCCATAGACTGATGCTTTATGATTCTCTAGGCCATGATATACTTAGATCTGAAGTAGCAACTTCAGATCTGGGCTTCTAACTCGAAATGGTTCATAAACTTGCCCAAAAAGCCCCAAATCTCACAACTAGAATAGATCTAAATGAAGGAAACGAATTTGTACCTTTAATAACTCAGAAAGGTTCCACAAACTCCAGATCTAAGACCAATCCTTGAAGTTTCCTTGATTTCCCTCTTTCTTCTTCCTTCAAATCACCCAAAAATGGCTTGGAAGCTTGAATAAGCAACAATGGAGGCTTAGGGTTTCGGGTTCTGGACTATAGGGGCCGCAAATGAGCCATAGGGAAGAGAATAAGATGCTTAAATAGGGTACCAAGTGCCGAAATTAGGGTTTCCCAACCCAGACAGAACTCGCTGAGTCCACTTGCCGACTCGCCGAGTCGGTCACTTACTTTACACTCGGATCCCGCTCCGACTCACCGAGTTCCTCCCGAGACTCGCCGATTCAACCCTCTTTAATTTAGGGGTTTTCCATTCCTTTCTTGACCTTTTTGATTTCGGGTGTTACAGGAACCCATACGAGGCAAAAACCTCGGACCTTGAACGAGGTTCACGACCGTGAATGAGGCTTCAACCGTGAACACCTCGGACTGTGAACTTCCCTTAGCCGTGATATCGCTTAGGAGCCGTCAACTATGAGGCCGTTTCTAGAAGGCTTATCACCTCGGGCCATGTTCACGACCGTCAACCCTCCTTAGGTCGTGAACTATCCCTTATATATATATATATATATATATATATATATATATATATATATATATATATTATAGATTCATTTCTCTTCTTCTATCCATGATCCTCCCATTCTCTCTAAAGTATCATCCTCAAGAAACACTCTTTTCTTCCTTTAAACACCACTTTTCTTTTGTATCTTCTTGGAATACAACAAAGGGCCTTCAAGCACTTGCTAAACACCAAAATCTTCAAGTGTTCTTCATGTTCTTGGGTCATGAACCACTCATAGGGCCGTGAACCCTTCAACTTGGTCCATGAACAGTCATGTGTTCTTTGGTCGTGATCACTCCATAGGGCCGTGAACTCCATTTCCGCCAACTAACTTGATTATAACACTCCTTTGGTGAGTTATTCTTTCATCCTAGGGTGTATGCTAAACACCTTTCTGGTTAGATTCACTAATTTCATGCCTATATGTATCATCATATGTCATTTAAGACTCGTTTGTGCTTGGGGACTTCATTTGGGAAACTTATCATCCTATATCATATCTTCAATCGAATCACCAACATAAGATGAGTTCATACCCCTATAATCTACCTTTTAAATGGTTTTAAATGCTTTTAAGGGAGGGGGTGGGAATACAAGTTGAACACAATTTAATTGTGTTAATAATTATATGTGATATCAATCACATAAAATAATTCCTTATGCTTTAAATTATTACTTTTACAATAAAGGATTCCAAATACATCCATAATGACTTAAAGTCATGTTAACTCTTTTAAAAGTCAGCTAAACTCTTTTTAGAATACCGTTAAACTCTTTTAAATGTTTTTATAACTCTTTTTATAACTCTTCAACATATAATTGTCAAAATCATGTTTGTATACGTATAGGTATATAAATAAGACTTAAGGGCTTAGGAGTAATGAATTACCTTATTTCCTTTTCCTTTTTTGGATGTGGGCTTAAGATGGTATTATTTGTCCGAAGGTCGTTTCCTTCTTAATTATATATATTATACTTATATGAATATAAAATGCTATTTCAGTTAGTATCATTACCTTTGTATTACGCTAAGTAAAGGAGTACACTCATGAGAGATCTTGCTAATCAGATAGAACATATATATTATAATAGGTATAATTTATGAAACAAACGAGAAAGCTAATTTATAGATAAGTATACGAGGTCTCAACTACTTTGTCAAGAAAAATTTATAATTCGATCGTTACTCAAATTAAAATGTGATGGTAAGTCTTTAGGACATAGCAATATACTTGCTAGGTTACATTATTGTAACCAGAGTCTCCTGGAGGGAGAGCGGACATTATGTGTATAGATTTATACGGGACCAACAATCCCGACTGTTAGCTACAGTTTGGTCGGCAGGCCTAGGGGTGACAAATGTCATATATTCAATTTCGACACAAGAAGGTTGTCGTGTATATTATAGTCTATCAGCATGGTTACAACTTTGTCACATTTTAACCCTAATTAATCAGTCTAATAATAGGGTAGTTATTCACCAATAGCTTATTTTTAATAAATACTAATGTATTAATAACTTTCCACAAACAAAAGAGAACGGTTTTATGGGATATAAAACTAATTTATAGAATGGTTTTATGGGATTTAAAACTACTTACAGAACGGTTTAATGGGATTAAAACTACTTTTTACCAACAAAACGGAAGACATTCTTCTTATAATTTTATGGATAATTAAAATTATGTTAAACTTTATTATAAGTACAATAATACTTAAACATAACGATTTTATGGAATGAAAATTACTTTTCAGTTCTAAAACAGAAAATATAGGATTTTCTGGAACGTAATCAGTCACTTTCTTAAAACTAGTATAACATAAACGACCTTTAGTGATTCATTCTATAATTCCTTAGTTTATACATCAAAATTATATATAAATAATATCCAACAGGCAGTGGAATGTGTGATTTTCGCCTTACTTTCTGTTCCTTGTTTGGTTGTGGACTTAGGGCAGATTCACACATTTAACTGTCCATTCGATATTAGGTTATATATAATTAGTATAAACTAAGTCATTGTAGAAGGAACTATTGTGGTTATCATTCTATCACATCAGAAAATATAGGATTTTCTGGAGGAACACGAGAACTTTTTATAAAAAAAATACTTATGAACTCACCAGCTTAAATACTGATCCTCACTTTCAAATAACTTGTATTCTTAGGGTATCCAGTAGACAGGTATACTCCCGGAGCTTTTGAGATGACAGCCTAGTGCCTTGCTGTGTCGTTTCTCTTTTACTGTATCTACTTTTGATGTAGAATATCTAATGTATGAATACTTATGTAAAAACATATACATTATTAATGCAATGGTTGTTGTACTTTGATTACTATAATTCATGTGTTGTGATATTTGACATGACACCCTCCGCCCCGGAACATTTCCGTCATTCCGGTTTAGGGGTGTAACAATGGTTGGGTCAAGTTGTGGACTTTGGAGAGCATGGAGGGGTAAATGGTCTTTCCCCCTTTTCGGAGATTTAGTAGAGGAGTTAGCTTAACGTTTTATATAATTGTTAAGTAGATATGATTGTGATATGTGTATGCGGAGTCTAGACCAACAATTCGAGTGTGGGGTATATTGCTTTACTCCGCGAGGTGATTCTTCTCACTATACTTACTTGAGTGGTAATCATTGTGTGATCGGAGGGTCTTATATGCTTATACTGAGTTATGTGATATCTTGCATTTCGTCTTTGTGATTTATGTTGTATATTACTCATGTGCCTTATTGAGTTATTCTGTTCTTGTGAGACCGAAGGGTCTTCACTAAGATACCAAACTCAAGGGTCCGACCCGAGCTGTAAAACCGAATGGTACAAATCTGATGGCACTTCACTTGTCAAGGTTGAAAACAAATCTGATGGCACTTTTCAAGCTCTGATAACACTTGTAAGGAAGTAAAATGGATAAATCATGAAACCACAAACACACAAAACACAATACATATATGGTTCGGTCAATATGACCTATATCCATAGGCAAGAAGGAGTATTCTTATTTAAGAATTCTCAAAATGAGGATTACAAGTACAATTTCAACAAAGATTCAAGATATAAAAATACGATTAGCAAGCATCCATATTTAATAGATTAGCAATTAGAATTTTTGAGAGTCCATTGAATATATAGATTCTCCTAAATTGAATTGTCAAATTCTCAATCTCTAATTTCAGGCCTTTAATTCTCAAGTCACATTTAACACACACACACACACACACACACACACACACACACACATATATATATATATATATATATATATATATATATATGTGTGTGTGTGTGTGTGTGTGTGTGTATGTGCGTGTGTGTGTTTCATAATTTGCCAAACTCTGAGAAGATTACTATCAATTATAATTAACATTTTGTTTTAATTATTAATTTTACATTTATAAATTATTCTTTATGGTTTTAATTAATTTGTATTTATTTTGAAAAAAAATGAATGCATTGCGAAAAATGATAAGCGTGAGCTTTGTAGGGATTTTCTAACATGTTTCTTATGGAACCATAGAAGAAACATTAAATATGAAAAATATTATCATAATTAAATACCAAATGTATTAATTATAATTAATATTCATAATAATTAATGCATTTCATATTTTTCAATGAGAATATTTTTATAATTAATTAATTTAACATTTAGTTATGGTAATATTTACCATAACTAATATTCCATCCGTCCCAAAATTATTTTTCATAGAAAAAAAACATATATATTAAATAAACATTAATTATTACTAACTTTATTAAATGAAATGAACATCATATTTTTTTTATTGCATTTATTTTTGTCTTTTTGTTATATTTAATTTTATGGTAGCTTAAGTAATAAAGAAGAATATTTTGATAAAAAAATATATTTGTTTTAAAAAATAGGTTATTCTTTTGAAACAAATCAAAAGGAAACATAAAATAGTTTATAGGACCGATTAAGTAATTCTTATATGTAAACTTACGGCACATACTAGAAGATCCGTTTTATGTGTTTTAAGATGATAAAGAAGGAATAAATAAATGAGAGCAGTGTGTGGTGTGAGTTGTGAGCTGGGTGCCCACTCCTATCCATCTTAAGGATGCAAAGTCCCAACATTATTGGTTATATGAACATCATGCATACTTTGGAATCTCAAGACTACTAACTGTATATACATATACACCTAATTAAACTTTAACATAGAGCACCAACAAATTCAGAAAAAAAAAAAACAAAACAAAAAAAGTTACCTCCTATGTGAAAGTGTCCATGTCGTGAAGTGCCAAACCAGTGCAGCTATCATTGATGATATTTTAGCTTATAATTCGTATCCTGTTAATATTGTGCATATATATATCCATCTTGATAAAGAAGGGACGAATGGAGTAGTTCGTTAATACATCATCTATATATGATCTCTCTCCTCCCTGAGCAATAGATTTTTGGTTTGCTTGGCTATTCTCTCTCGTGCACATGCACGCTTACTCCTCACTTTCTCTTGATTCCAATTGCAGACGATCAATAAACGAGTTCCCTTATTCCAGTTGACCAGTTGCTCCCTTTATCCGTCCCTTATTCTTTTTTGCCCATTGCGGCTTACAAAAAAAAAATCGATAACATACCTCCCCCATCGCAAATGCACCCGTATTATACATGGTTAATAGGTTATGGGGGTTTTCATAACTTTTATCAAGGCAATTTACAATTTCAGTATCTAGACTTTGACACTTATTCGCAACCTACCCCAAGTACCTTCTTTTTTAAATCGTTGGTACTTTTGGAGATGCCATTAGGGGTGAGCATGGTGCGGTTTGGTGCAGTTTTTACATAAAACCGAAACCGAAAACCGAAATTGCGGTTTTTATATCCATGAAACCGATATGTGCGGTTTTTGTTGCGGTTCGGTTTTGCGGTTTTGGTTTTTTTTTCGGTTTCGGTTATTACCGGCAATATAAAAATGGTGTGGTTTTATTTTGATGGTACGGTTATTTTTATGTCCAACCATAACTTTCCGCTTTTATTTCCTTTATAAAGTTTGACTTTCCCACAACTTTCAGCTTTTATTTATTTCTTTTATTAAGTTGGACTTTCTTTTATGACAACTAACACTAGATACAACAAGCCTTTCTTTTCCTTTTTCTTGTGCTCCCGTCCACATCGGCATCCGCCTCGGTGCGAAAATAAGCACCATAAGAAGGTCTAACATATAAAGCCTATTGAGAAAATAAAACAAGCACTCGATATTAGTTAGAGGAAAAAATAATATAAATCAATATAAAACAAATAAACATACCTTTCAAACGCATTCTCATAAAATACGACTGTTTCCAACATTAAATATGTTGAATTCCAGCTCGTGTCAACATCAAGAGACGGCTTTTGTTTGGATCTTACTTCAATACGAGCAACATAGTCTTCGGCGCTCGAATCCATAATCGCCAAAATCGAGAGCTTCCTTCGAGTCGATACTCGATGGTTGCTGACTTGCTTTAATAGTTAAAAGTAACTATTTTAACCGAAATGCTCTATTTTTTTTATGAAATTCTCTATTTTTTTTTAATTTAACATCTTGGTTATTAAAACGTCAACACCCGAATTACAAATGTTACAGTTATCTTCCCGTTAAAAAGCTTTCCTTCTCAAAATTTATAAGTGGTTAGGTCATCTCAGCCTCTTCTATTCACATAATGTCACATCTTACAACTTACTCACACATTGACTCATTATGTTTGTGTCATAATAACTACTTTTAATGATTCTATTAATTCTTTTAAGGTGACTACGTGTCCATTACTTTTCTATGACAATTATTATCACGTGTGTATTTATCATAATAACTTCTCTTACTCTTAGGGGGTCTTGACAGTTTCAGGACTATGATGATCTTAATTAATAAATTTCAAAGTCATAAATTACTTCTAATTCATTCCTAAGATATGAAACTTCATTAAGGTCAACTGAGCATCCTCTTCAAATTGCAGCGTTTATAATCTATGTACTTCTGTTAATATATTTTCCTTATTTTTTTAATCAACTTAATAGCTTTACATATATATTAGTATAACAATATACTCCTTATGCATCGTACTTGTATATATACATGTCGTGGTACACGCTTATCCTTTGCATTTGACACACGTTTCGTGGTTCTACTGTATAAGTCTATTATCTCATTAACATCATTACTTACTCATCATACATATTATTAACATCGTTATTGGCTCATTATTGAGACAAATACTCATTACACACACCAAGGCATTAGCTCCCTAATTAATGACTTTAGAACATTAAAATTCGATTCATTTTAGTATATCATATGGAAGACACCATGTGGCCCTTTAGTATAATACTTACATTTAAACAGACTCAACTAATTAAAGCCGCTATAAAAATATTGCCCTCTTTTTGTAACTTCACTATCTTTAAGAGTTTGGGCATCTTGAGGATTACTATCACCATGCAACTTAGACTCTATATAAGCCTACGCATTTTATCTTATATAACTCATTATGTCATCATACATCGCCCTCCTTAATATCAAACAATATCCTCCTTAGTCATGATACATCTTATATGAAAAGCCTGCATCATTTGGTGACAACACACATATTGTTTCCTTGTAAGCTCATGTAATAGAGACTTTAGTCACCATAGATTATCCATTAATATCTCTAACTAATATTATTTTTCATAACTGATTCACTAGTAGAATCAAAACACAATTAGTATGATCATAAAATAAAATGTTTTATCTTAATTTCCACATTTTAAGGCATACTTACAGCACTACCCTCATCCTAGTATGGGTTATAATTACACTTGAAGATACACATATCAACAAACTAGAACCCCCCCTCCACTTTTATGCCTTGTACATTAAAAAAAATAATATCACTAGAGTCCACTTCTTAGCCCTTATAGCTTATTGTAGTTTATGAGTATAATGTACCAAATGTAGGATACTCAAGCCAAACATTTCTTAAGCCATGCATCATTAAGACCACAATACATCTACGATTACTCATGTTCTTATTTTCTTCGGGTTATTATTCATGGATTTCTACTAATATGTCATTTGGAATCATTCTTAAGATGTCCACTTCTTTAAATGTTGAATCAAGTTCATAGATGTAAAGTTTGACATTAGAATTATACTCTATGTTTGATTCAACACCAAAGTACTGCTAGAAGAATTTTTCTATTCAAATTCCGGATTTGGTGTAATGTATAAAATCTTAGTTCGAGATATAATTTAGAGAAGGATATTCTCCACCTAATGGATCTCTTATATTTCACTACTTAGAGATATTAGTCCCATCGTGCTCCTAGTTTCAAACATTTGATACCATTTTACTAGCTTCGTTAATGGAACTTATAGTAATCGCACTTAATTCATAAATAAAAAAATTTCATTAAATGTGGTCCATAACATAGCCATGATTAGTCAATCCAACTTTGGCCCAATTGTCACTTTATATCCCTCAGCTATATCTATCCTAATTTGACCACGATATTTACTAGAAATAAGTAATCAATTTATTAATGTCTGACTATAACAATTCACGTCCTATTTGGTCAATAATAATGAAATCTCAATTTTTGTGAAATGGCAATTTCTGTACTTCTAACAAAATTTTCCTCAATTTAGCTCTATTAAATTCTATTTAGTTTTTATTATTATTATATTTATCATTATTATGTAATTAAATACATTTAAATCATTTAATTGATTTATTTTTTATTATCTAATTCTTGTTTCTAAAAATATATTTTTAGAATTTCTAGGCCCATTTTGACTCATTGAGAAAACTAATGATCCTTATTGTATCAACTTAATTATTAAAGTTTAATTCTATTCTTAAAATTATATGTCTCTCACATGATCGTTGTTATAATACAATACCATTTGTATTAACCCAATCTAGAATTTCAACTTAATTCACCAACCAATTTACTCCTTTACTAATTTTATCACTTTAAGTTATTTGGTAAAATATTACCTTGATAAGGAAAGGTAAACACTATGGATAAAGGTCTAAAGAATATACTAATTCCACTTATTACATAACATTCCTTATTAGATGTAAAACCTGTGTACTATAAGAGTTGATAAAAAAAATTATGTATGAATATATAAAAATTAAGTATTTTTTAAAAAACATTAAATATCAAAGTGTAAACGTTAAATATTTTTTAAAATAAAATTCGAAATATATACAAAGAAAATGATGAATAGATAAATAATTCAGTTTATACCAATAAAACAAACTATAGAAAAATAATTATATTTTGACCATATAATCTTCTTCTTTAGTTTGTGAATAAAAAATAACAAAGTTTGATTGCTTTTTTTATATAGATCATTTTGCCTAAAATGACAATAAACTTTGAAAGAAACATGTCAATTGAATTATATATATATTGAAGAATACATATTAAAATTTTAAATTATAAGATAACAAATTAATGACACATTAATTACTTTCTATAATCTAAAAGTTAGATAGTTAATTAATAAAATCAAAAATTACCACAAAATGACACGTGTAAATTAATTTCTAAGAATTAACCACAAAATTACATGTGTCAAAATGAATGAAAATATAACATGTGGCAAGAAAGATATATTAGTATGGATTTCAAATTTGATGCCACCGTTGAATTTTCCCAAGAGTCAAATTTGTAAAATCCCTGCATGATGTACTGTTTCTCGTTGGCTCTAAAATACTCTACTCTTTGCTTCAAAGTGATTATCAATCTAAGTTATTATGTATCAGTTCATGATTATCACATCGCTATCTCCATTCATATCATTATCATATATTAATGAAAATTTAATCTTATTAAACAAGTTATATAAACGCCTACCATTTTCTAGGTATCTTTATAATGCAAGTACTAAATCATATCCACTCTCTCTATTAGGGTCGACTTTGTCTACTAACTTCGACACTTTATTTTACTAAGCTGGATTTAATTCACCTTTCTTCATCTTATAGTATACTTAGACATTTGAATACCAAATGTTTCTTAATCACATCAATACCTCAATCCTAATTGCATAAGTAAATTACACAAATGATCTGAGTCGTTCGAGTTAATTTGTGAGTTTGGTCCTTGATTTTTTTTACTCGAACAATCTCTATGATAGGTTTATGTTGTGCCTTTGGTCTCTACACAAATAAATAGATGTTTTTTCCTTAATAATTTCGTTCTTTTAATTTAATGTTATTTGTTTACATTTTTATATATTAGATGGACCCACAAACCATAAGCTAACCTTTTCCACTCTTCCTATTTTATTTTTATCTCATCGAATTCTTAAACCCCAAATTGGCACCATACCTTAATGCTCGTTGTAGTTGAACAACAATAACACATTCCATCATATCCTATTAGTTTTATCATTGGAAAAGTAAAAACGGTGAGCAAAATTTGGATAGGCTTAGGTGATCACGAAGAGTGTTAGAGAGAAAAAAAAAGGGAGCGGTCTCAAGAGATGATTGGACCTTTGTAGTATATGGGTAAGATTTTAGCACCGATGGTAGATGATGTTTATTTAGGGTATAAAGTCACAAACAACGAGAACTAGATGCAAGGATGATGAGCAACGAAGGAGGAAAAGAAATGGGAGGATCTTTATGGCATAATGTAGGAGATCATCGTTACTGGCGGTATGTGATTTGGATACGGGTTGGAGAAACATTGAAGGATAAGATATGAGGGAACAAGAGAGATATACTGTAACATCTCAAATTTCAAACTAATTTTTTTTATAAATTAATAAGTAAACCATTCAAATATTTGCACCAAGGGATTAAGGTTGTAAACCATTTCAAAACATCATTGAGTCATAGTGTGAAAAATATATTGAATATTCTAACAACAGAAATGTATAGACAACAATAATGATGCGGGCACAATACAGTTAAACTAGAGCCTTTCCCAGAATAAAAGAACTAATTTAAAAACATTAATTCATCAATTATAAGCATTGTGAGTTCCCCAAAATACCACATACCATAATATACACACATTGCATACATACAGAGGCTCTCGACTTTAGTGTTGATCCAATTGAACAAACAATAGATAATGGCTCTCGACTTTAGTGTCGATCCAATTGAACAAACAACTCTAGTGCATATGTAGTCATCCTAAAAGTTAACGACTCTAGTGCAGGTCTAACCCTAATCTTGAGTAATCTAGGATCTTGGTTCTAGTGTCGATCCACCATCAAATCCCAAAACATAACATGTTGACATAACACACAAATAATTAATCAACAATCGACACATAAGACTTACTAGCCTACTTGCTTAATCAGCTTACTACAATATGAACCGGACTCACGGATCACCTAGATAACATAGAGAACTCAAATATCAGCCCACAACCTAAATCATCAAGTTTGACTAAAATTCAAACTGGCCAAAAACTCATGGTCAACTGGTCAAAGTCAACAGTCCACGGTATAGCATTGCAACACATACTCTGGTTACGACGTGGAGAATACAATATAAACTAGTTATAGATGGTCATTCGCGACTTGCATTTTTGATCCACACTCTTTCTAGTATCACCATTATGGGTCATGTTTCCTTGATGGATTCCCTGGTTTGTTAAGTTAAAGGCCAAACGCTTGGCGTCATCGAAGGTGATAAGTCTTGAAACAGTGACTATCGCTTAGGTTTATGGGGCCAGACCCCAAATGAAAGGCTTGATTTTCTTGTATTTCGATGTTATAAATCCCAGGCATATAATATCAAGATCATTGAACTGACTTATATAATTTGGAGTTTCTGAAACCTTCATAGTGTGGTTCCAAAGCTCTTACTATAGGTTCTGCATATTGTCTATGGGGCACTATTCTTCAATTAGCATTTGCTCCAGCTCATCCCAGGATATGACATTAGTAGTGCTAACACCAATAGTTTTAGTATGATTGTTCCACTATTGTAACAACCCAAAATTTTCAACAATGATTTTCATTTTTAATATAGAATACCTCAAGTATTTTAAGAACCAAGTCAATAAAATTCTATGTATGTCAAGTACAACCATCCCAAATCAGAGTATCTAAAATGCAAAATCATAAAAATCTGCAAACCATAATATAGATTTAAACCTTCTCCTTCCCGCAAACATCCTAAATACCCGAAACAAATTTAATACTCAATTGTAAGCATAAATCTTAATGAGTCCTTCAAAAAATATACATACAACACATCACAACTAATAATTATGGGTTATCAACAACCTTGAGGATTATCAACAATCCCAATGAGCTAACAACATGTCTAGTGGATTATCGACAAGTTTCTGATGGGTTTTGGCCATAAGAACATCATATGTGCTCATACAAACCCTAATGCTTGGATCTAGGTTTCTCTATTGTACATGCAAGTTATCCAAGACTATAAACCCTAATTCTAGCATAAAAGTAATCATATTAACATAAGAATGGGTTTAAGTTATTACCTTGATTGTTATGTAGCAATAACAATCCCAAATCCTTCTTGTATTGACTTTAGAAAGCTTAGAGTCACAAATATCACTCCTCTAATGGTTCACAAACACCAAGAGCAAGAGGATGAGGAGGAGAGAGGATGGAGGCTGCCCAAAACGTGTTCTAACCCTAGAAGAGAAGTTCCCCACGTTTTTGAGCCTTAAGGGTTCTATATATAGTGAGGCTATTAGGGTTATCTAACAAGGAAACCCTAATTTGGATGCTTAAGCCCTAAGCAACCCATGGACTCCTTTAATTAAGGCCTTGGACGATTTCTAATGGGTTTCCCCATAGAATTCGTCCACTCCTTAATATAAGGCAATCTATAGCACAATTGCAATTATCTTATAATTATAATTCCAGTCCCTTAAGTTTAATTAATCTCTTTTAGCCAAAAACTTAATTCTTATTAATTCTTGACTAATACTAATTAAACAATATGATTTCTCCTTTAATATATTATTCCCCTAATATATTAATAAATCATATTTAAACCTTTTTCTCTATAATTCATCCTATCAAGTTGCTTTGGTGAAGGCAACCCAAAAGGACCATGCACCATCGGGTCAAGTACATACCAAAATAGTTATGGACTTAGACACTAATCCAACAGTCTCCCACTTGGATAAGTCTAATAACTATTCTGTGTATGACTTCAGATCCTGATCTGTAATCGTAGTTTTCTAAAGCCGCTGTCAACTCTGATCCTATCAGATACGTGTGTCCTTTAGATAAGGGATCATATATTCCTCCATTCTAGATATCGTATAAGACATGATTTCAAATCATTCTCTTTGTACTATTTCTCGAGTTCTGATTTATGACGACTGACTAATTGAACAAATCAAATTAGCCCTAGCCTGGCCGAGCATTTATGTTTGTCATCACTAAATCATCGAGGGGCCCAAAGATATCGCTTTTATCCTACTTTGGATAAAACGAACGGATAAACTTTGATACAATGCTTGCTTGCACTCACTCACCGAATTACACACAACAATATTTTTTATAACACCAAGTTACTGGTGTGTTTACAAATTATCAATGTGCAACCGATTTGCAAGATACAACTCACACATCTCGGTTTCAAGAATATAAGATGTTATAGTCTCACCAATCACTTGTGATACAATTCATGGAGTAATCCAAGTGAGCGTGGGTTTAATCCAATGCTCAAATCATATTCATAATCACTCATGAACGTTGTAGCAAACATTTTCTTATGTCTAATACTTCTTCAGACAATCCACACACCAATTCACGACAGTCTTCATTCATACCTACTTCCAACATATGAACGACTGTGGCCCGTTCGAATAATTTGACTGTTCTTAACCAATTCAATTACTCAGGAAGTCAAAACATGCAAAGTGAAACACAAGGATAATACTAATCCCATATGGATTACTCATTATTTGTTGTTTCGGGTAATCAAATTCTTACTCGAATTATTACTACACTTGTCCCATGCTCCTAGCATGCACACAATGTTTACCTATGGTTCTTCCTTTGTGAAATAGATCAAATTGAACACATTTCCAATCACACTCATTTCACAACTCCGAATCCTTTTTCACAAGTGAAAGAATATCAAATTCTTATCACTTATGAAATATGTTAGATTTTAACATTTTATGCAACGATCCTTTTGTAATGTCATTACACTAAAGTCACAATGACTATTGCCAATGAAATTACAAAGTACTCTAATGTTACAATACAATTCCATAGATATGATGTCTCTCACTCAAAGTACATTCCTTTGAACATCCTTTTGCATAAAAGTTTCTAATCCAGACATAGATTTTCAATATTCAATTCCCAATATGGAAAACTTTCCATACTTACCATATGACAACTCATTCTCAATAGAATCTTATCTATTCATAATAATGTCGATATGGTCCATCCAATACTATACTTCCAACTACTTACAAGCGACCAATCCTTGGCGAACTTTGGATTGTCCTTTGATAATTGTTTAATTTATCTTAGTCAAAACCGATTCTTGTCCTTTTTCCCTCTAAATGCTCTAGACATTTGGAAAATTTTAGAATGGTCAAATATTATAGCATTTGCAATCGATCCTATATCCGAAGCGTATGGGACACGATGCATAATGTCTTACATAAAGATTTGATACTTTATCAATCTTCTGCCATAATATTTTATGTGTTACGTTCTCAAAATTCGAACTATGAAGAGGAATGATGTAATCATAATCGAAATTTGAGAACACACTATGTATCCTTGACTAAATTTATTAACATTCCACAACCTAAGCCTTTAGATTTGAAGTGAAGCATAATATTCTCTCCCTTAATTATAGCAAAACAACTATTCAACCTTTACAACTTTGCAAAGTATGACTTTTTTTTCTATAATTAATATTGCTAACTTGCAATACTTTCCATAATAATCATGCAATCATAACATTTATGCTCCCACTATCATGATAATTATTATAAACATAACACTTATGCTCCCACTAGCTTTGACATGTATTCAGAAACCAACTTAACTTCCAGAAAAACAATACTTGTTGAATTTCTTAGGTTCATGTTTCTAATTATTGATGATTTGATAATCCTTTATCTAGGCTTATACACCTTTCCCTTAGATAGATCATATGTGTGTCTAATCAATTCAGACTAATTGCCAAATCTGACAATTCGAATCATGGAAAGGGATACCGTAACCATAATCGAATTTGAGAATTCAATTTCACAATCACTATCTTTTTAAAATCTCTCTTAGTGAAAGCATTTTCTCACAGTCATTTTCATGAAGGATGGAATCTTATGACACTTAGATTTTAATGGTGTATGTGTTCCTATCCATGTGAATTTGTCAAAACCAAAGCTTACGACAAATTCAAACTCATATGGACCGAACATTCTTAATCTTGATTTCTTGCCTTATGGTAACACATCAGCCCACCATGTCTTCCAAGTAGTTAAGCAGCTCACCTTTTCCTATCAATGTACTTTTCATTGATCAAGGTCCTTGCATTTTATGCATTCAAATGAGAACTCATAGGGCTCACATGCATAATTAACTCAATTGGAATGGCACAGAAACAAAATAGTGTCGACACGATAGGTTGTAAATCTCAACTCGTGTGCTAGTGATGATCGATAAGGTTTATTTTGATTTGTTCTTGAAACCTTTCAAGACCATTAAGACTCCCACTAACTCCTTGACATATAAGATTCTCTTGTCAATAAACATTTCTTGACAAGCAAATATTGAAGAGTTAGTGTAGTTTTTATCAAAACACTTCATAAATTGGTCCTAGTTGGTCTTTGTCTTATCCAAGACATTACAACTTTCCACATTTGATGAATGTTATAAACCTTCTTAATACTTATCACTCAATTTCACAATCTTAGCTCTAAGACTTGTTTTGGAACGAAGTATGATTGACTTCTTGATTTAACCATTTCTTCAATACTTGATTCCTCTTCTTAGACATACAATTGTACTAAGACTCACTTAGAGGATCAATAGAGATATGGTTCTTAATCATTAAGACCTATCATATAGCATAAAAGGTACTCTCCCTTCTTCTTCGAATGGAGAAACTTTTATCTTTCTTCCTACTTGATTCTTGTTATTCGTTCTGCTATTGATTTAAACTTTTTCAATCAATTCAGAATTACACTTAATCTTATAAGTATAATCATATTTACTAAACCTTTAGTAAATCATGACGAATATCTTTGTTACTCTTATGGTGGACTTGATCAACACGCAACTTTGTGTGCTCGATCTCCTAGTCCTTCACTTGACACTTGGTCAATGAATTAGTCTAATTTCCAAATATGAAATTTCTCATTCATCGTGCAACCAAGTTGCATGATTCCAAGTTTCTGTCCAATTGAAACTTGGGCGATGAGAAACTCTCCCTATTTGGTAAATTCTCGACATTTCCACAAACAACATAACTAAGAATCAAATCCATTATTGCTAATATTAGAAACATTCAAACATCAATTTTTCCATATACGCCATTGCAAGGATAAATAAATAATATAAAAATCAAAATTTATTTTATTGCAGAAAAATTTGTCCTTACAATGCAATCTATTGAAAAACTATGCTAATACATCTTTCTTATTCTAACTCTAAGTAGCAGCTCGAGAATCTAATCTTCAAGCAATGCGATCGAAATCCATTTCTTCACGGTTAGATTCTGCTCACTTCTTCCCTTAAGCTTCCTTTCTTTTCTTCGATCCTACAAAACATCAATTGTAATCTTATCACATTATGTATTAAGAATCTAGAATAGAAGCTTAAAAGAGTTATTCAATGGAATTTACCTAAAGCAGAGCCATACGTTTTGACTCTCCCATCTCTTAGATCTCTTAGGTAAATAGGGCAGCATCGTCTCCAATGCCCCTTCTCTTGGCAATAAAAGCAAATCGACTCTTTTGGAACAGCACATGGAACTACTTAAGATATTGCCTTACTCTTATGATCAAACTCTTCGATCATGGCATGTATTTCGTTGCCATTGCCTATATCCATAGAGGTCTGGAAGGCAGATTTGCTTTTCTATTGCGCCAAACCATTGCTGATTCAGTAGCAATAAGCATATAGGTGAGATCTATAAGGGTCACGTCGCAGTTCATCATATAGTACTCTCTTACGAACTCACTATACGAGTTAGGAAGTGACTGAAGAACGCAATCAACAGCCATCTCCTCACAAACAACGGATCCCAACATTCTTAACTTATCAATGTGTGACTTCATCCCTAGGACGTGTGCACACACCGACTTTCCTTCTTTATGTTTACTTGCCAAAAGGGCTTGAGTAAGCTTGAACTTTTCAAGCCTTCGAACTTGTGGGTTAGGGAGAATAATTGGAGGAGGTGGAGGAAGGGAAGCATGATCTCTTGTTCCTCGATCGAATCATGGAATATCATCTTCATGTGGAATGCTTGTTCCACGGGATTTGGGAAGACCATAGTTGTCGTACTTTGACATCTACAAAACGGGAGAAAACGAATTCAAGTTAGTTGATTGATTGAGTCCTTAGTAAATCACCCAAATGAGATACTAAGGCTAGGACCCAACACAATATGCTACAACCTAGAAAAGGGATGTCGTAATCTAGTTGTAGAATATTTGAAGGTAAGTGAATGACGATTCACTAATTTCCACCATGAAAAACGAAAAAGAAATTTTAAGTTTTAAATCTATGAAAACTCCTAGATCCTTTGAGATTCATTGAACATTTCAATGGCATGTTTAAATCTCGATATGCCCCTCTTGTTTCTGACTGGGATGCCGAGGATCACAAAGCGGGTGTGAATAACCATGCAAACTTACATGGTACCCCCACATGTTACAGTCACCTATTCGATGTGCTGGTTAACCACACACGTTCCACCGAACTATGACAAACATTGAGTCACCCTTTGTTACCTTTGCTTAGAACCATTTAGTATGCCGGTTTGTGACAACCCAAAGTTTATTCCGTTACATTACCCCGTTACCGTTAACAGAATATTCCACTGTATAAAGGTTCTGTTAATAAGAGGTCGTTAAATAAATAAATGTTTTATTTATTTATGTTTTCATGTCGTTATAGTCATAATAATGTAAATGAAAACACTTAAATTACATTTCCAAAGTAATTTAGAAAAAGTTAGTTTTTATTATTAGGACCACTAAATCAGGTGCGACCAAAAGCCCCATATAACGACGGTATCGGGTAGAATCTCACTGAGCCCCAACTCCAACCCCTATATAAGGGTGGGTGGAGTCCATTGGAGACTTTTTACACTCTCCCCTCTCTCTCTCTCTCTACAACTTAAATTCGAGCCAAAAATCGTCCGTTTCGAGCCCCAAACGAGTAGGTAAACTATCCTAACTCGTTGTATAAATGATCTAGCGTACAAATTCGAGTTTAAAACATAAGATAGGGACATAATCATGAGTTTACGGCCCAAGAACACTCTTGGGCCGTGAACACCAATTAATGGGGTTTTTAAGCCCCAAAACCCCTCCAAATTGTCCCTAAGGCTTGGATATGACTTGTACGCTTATGGAATCGGACTTAGAACACCTTGAACTAGCATTTGGAAGAGTAAACCAGAGTTTACTGCCCAAGAACATGCTTGGGCCGTAAAGTCCTCTTCATGGGGAGTAAACTCATTTTTGTGTGTTAAAAATGCCCTTAAACACACCAATGGCCTTGGATTAAATTCTAGAAACGCCAACAACAAGCTAGGGACCTTAAATGCAATTAAAACAACTCCATATGCAGTTTACGGCCATAAACCCCTCATGGAAGGGTACCTGGGTCGTAAACTCCCACAAAGGGGTTATTTGGTGCCCTAAACTCTCCATTTGACTTGGAAAAATGCTTAGGAAATTACCCACTACCACTTAAGCCCTTAAAACACCAAAAGAAAGAGGGTATAGGAGCTTACAGCCATAAGCTCCCTTGCTTATGGCCGTAAACTCCTTAAAGGGGCCATTTCATTCTTTAAACTCATTCACACCTTATGGTTTTGGACTTAGAATAATTCCATGAGCAAGTAGAAGCCTTAAAACACCCTAGAACCCATCACCATGAGTTTACGGCCATAAATTCATGGTGAGATGTCCCTGGGCCGTAAACACAACTTTGGGAGTTTACTCTCGGATAGTAGGCTCCACTCCTAAGTCATATACACCCTTAGACGCTACCCGGGACACCCAAACGCTTATCTAAAGTGTTTTCTGCTCCTTTGAGTGTGTATACTTATTTAATTAGTATTAAATATACTAATTGTATGTGAACATATGTTATCATATGTTAAATAGGTCATTGAGTGTGTTCGAGTCCTTGCGTGACACCGAACACCCAACCAGCACCTTCGTCGGATCCACTTACACCAGGTGAGTTCATACCACTGAATGAACCTTTTAATGTTTTTACATGTTTTATAGGGGGGAATACAAGTTAAACATGCCAGTTATCATATCAATCACATGTGATTGATAACCCGCATGCACAAGATTTTACCACACTTTACACTGTTTTACCGAGTAGGACACTATACTGATTTTCAAAGAGGTTTTCAATTGTTTCAAAACTCTTACCTATACTGTCATATCTAAATCTATTTTAAAATGTTTTATAAAGGTTCCAAGGATTTACAAAGTTTTCAAACTTATTTTACCAAAGAATATCAAATGTGATTTTCCCTGAATATAAAGGTTTTTCCAAGGTTTTCATCGAAGTTCCCTTTTACGACATACACTTTTACTTGTTTATTACCGCTGCTTCGCTTTTACTTATTTAAAACTCCTACTTGATAATGCATTCCCTTCGTGATATGCTTATACTGGTTTTTGTCTCTATATCGCTTATACTTGTAGCCTCTTATACTTGATAGACACTTTTACTTCATAAGTTGTCGTTTCCACTTCGTGATACACTTATACCTGGTACACTTATACTTCACGATTCGATTATCCCACTCTGTACGCTTATACTTTACGACTCGGATATTTCACTGTACGCTCATACTCCACGACTCGGATATTTCACTGTACGCTTATACTTCACGACTCGGATATTTCACTATATGCTTATACTTCACAAGTCGGTTATTCCACGTTGTACACTTATACTTCACGATAAGATTCCATTTGATACTCACTCAAGCGTAGTTAGATGTATGTCTGTGCTTGTATAGATGCATATAAATAATGATTGAAGGACTTAGGAAGGCTTGTCCGCCCTATTTCCTTTTCTTCGTGGAGATGTGGTCTGGTGGGATCGGATGTCCATCCGAGGATCGTTTGATTCATTAGTTATATATTATGTGCACAAGCATAGACATATGGGTTTACTTCAGTCAGTTCAGTTATGAGTCTCTACCTCTAGTTCAACACTTACATTAGAAACCCACTAGTTGGAAGTCTCTACCCACTATTTGGGATGCATCTTCAGGACACGCCTTCTCCGTCGTTTAGTTGGTAACCAGAGTCTCCTGTAGGGAGAGCGGACATTGTGTGTATAGATCTATACGGGATTGACAACCCCGCACCCATACTGCTAGCTACAGTCTCGGCCTACCAAGCCAACGAGTGACAAATGTCATATCTTAGACGCTTGTAGGGCGTCTGGTACTCTAGTCAGTATGGTTACGAGTATCCCGGGTTACCTTATAATTCTTTGGCCTTAAGGTAACAGTATTTCACCGGCAATTTACACTGTATGCTGGTAATTCATTTTCAGAGTCACACTGTTTTGACCTTACAAGACGTATCTTTCATTTGATATTGTCTGGGGTCTGTTTTCTCTGTTTTTGACCTTACAAGGCGTATATTTAATTTGATACTGTCTGGGGTCTATATTCACTGTATTCACTGTATCCACTGTATTCACTATATTCACTGTATCCACTGTATTCACTGTATTCACTGTATTCACTGTATTCACTGTATTCACTGTATCCACTGTATTCATTGTTTTAGACCTTGCAAGACGTATCTTTCATTTGATACTGTCTAGGGTCTGTTATTCACTGTTTTAGACCTTACCAGCTGTACCTTTCATTTGGTACCTTCTGGGGTCTGAGTCTCTACTTGTTAGACTGAACCAGGCGTGTCGTTAGTTCGATACTCTCCTGGAGTCTATGATTCCTTTGCCTTAGTCAGCAGTCCTCACTGCTGAGGCATATGTTATTTCCCTGTTGTCTCTTGCTTTCTTTAATAATCAAATTCAGTATTTTGATAATGATAACAATTAAGGGGAAACCACTTTTACCACATAACACTGACCAGTCTTGGTAGAAGGCTGCTTTGATTAAATAAAATATAGGATTTTCTGGAAAGAACTCCAATACACTGTAAACACTTAAACTATTACTTTATAAAGTTATTTGAACGAAATGTCACTAAATACTTATGAACTCACCAGCATTTGTAAAAATGCTGATACTCGCTTTTCAAATAACTTGTATTCTCAGGTGAGCATTAGACAGGTACATCTCGGAGTTGTTGATGAAGATAGCTTAGTATCATGTTGTATCTATTCTATTACTTGTATTACTTTGAATTGATGTATTAATGTAACCATGTAAAACTATTACTATTAATGCAATGTTTTGTTGTACTTTGATTACTATAATGCATGTGTTGTGATACTTGACATGACGTCATCCACCCCAGAACGTTTCCACCGTTTTGGGTTTTAGGGTGTGACACGGTTAACCACACACGCTCCACTAACGTCTTCGCAAGGGCACAAAGTGTAATTTCATGGAATTGCATCAATTCACTTTTGCCTAAATTAACTAAGATTGGGAATTTTATGAAAACATTTAGTTACTTTTATACTTCATTATACTTATAATGGAAGGTTTTTGTCCTATTCTACCCGTTCGGCTAATGATCCTCCACTAGTCAAGAGTGCGGTGGGTAAGGGTGGATACCCATTCAATCGACATTTTATAGGCAATTTCCTTAAACACCCCTTATAGACCAGCTTCGTGAATAAGGCTTACTAACGGTAAGACTGACTTTTACTCATACATATATATAATGTTAGACTTTTAATGTTATATATAGTATAGGGTGTATTTTACACTTTTAAAATACTAGGAGGTCAAATTTAACAATTATACTTTTAATTCAATTAAATTGTAAACCTAAACTTTTATGGATTTATTAAACCTCTTTTAATTATACACCTTAATTAATTAATAAAACCATAAGGGTGTGATTTGAACTTTTCAAAACAATACTAGGGTTTTAGAATTTAACATTCATAAATTAAACTTTTAATCAACTTTTAAATTCCAAAACTTGAGGACAAGTTTTGAAACATTTCAAAACATTAAGGTTTAGAATTTAAATATACATCAAAATTAAACTATTAATCAAAATTTAAATTCCAAAACTTAAGGGCAAGTTTTGAAACTATAAAACCTAAAGAGAAATATTGAAACTTTTGAGTTCAAATTTAAACTATAAAACCTAAAGAGAAATATTGAAACTTTTCATAACACAAGGATCAAATAATCTAAATTAACAATTAATCACATAATTATATTTGATTTATTTAATGATTTCTTGCAAAACAATTTACCAATTTAATCAAAATAATTAATCAATTATCACATAAGGAAACAAATATTTTATTAATTGATAAATATCTTCAATTAGATCAAGAATATACTCATATATATATATATATATATATATATATATATATATATATATATATATATATATATATTTATATATATATATATATATATATATATATATATATATATATAAAATCGGATTTATATTGATCTAATATGATAAAGGCAAGTATCTCAAAGATAAACGGCAAGAAATCCCGAAAATAGCTCTATCTGACGCTCGAACTCGCCGAGTACCCCCATGGACTCGCCGAGTAGGGGGCAACTCGCCGAGTCCACAGTGGGACTCGCCGAGCCCATCATGCAGAACCACGAAAATCGAATTTTTTCAACATACAAGGCATCAATACAATAGAAACCAATATGGGCTCTGATACCACTGATGGGTTTTGGCCATAAGAACATCCTATGTGCTCATATAAACCCTAATGCTTGGATCTAGGTTTCTCTATTGTACATGCAAGTTATCCAAGACTATAAACCCTAATTCTAGCATACAAGTAATCATATTAACATAAGAATGGGTTTAAGTTATTACCTTGATTGTTATGTAGCAATAACAATCCCAAATCCTTCTTGTATTGACTTTAGAAAGCTTAGAGTCACAAATGTCACTCCTCTAATGGTTCACAAACACCAAGAGCAAGAGGATGAGGAGGAGAGAGGATTGAGGCTGCCCAAAACGTGTTCTAACCCTAGAAGAAAAGTTCCCCACGTTTTTGAGCCTTAAGGGTTCTATATATAGTGAGGCTATTAGGGATATCTAACAAGGAAACCCTAATTTGGATGCTTAAGCCCTAAGCAACCCATGGACTCCTTTAATTAAGGCCTTAGACGATTTCTAATGGGTTTCCCCATAGAATTCGTCCACTCCTTAATATAAGGCAATCTATAGCCCAATTGCAATTATCTTATAATTATAATTCTAGTCCCTTAAGTTTAATTAATCTCTTTTAGCCACAAACTTATTTCTTATTAATTCTTGACTAATATTAATTAAACAATATGATTTCTCCTTTAATATATTATTCCCATAATATATTAATAAATCATATTTAATCCTTTCTCTCCATAATTCATCCTATCAAGTTTCTTTGGTGAAGGCAACCCAAAAGGACCATGCACCATCGGGTCAAGTACATACCAAAATAGTTATGGACTTAGACGTAATCCAACAGTTTCAGGGGTTATCAACAATGCTCGAGACTTTTTACAATCCTAAATAATAGTTAATTCAGTTCACATGTAGCAACAAACAAAAAATATGACCCAACTGGTCAACATAATTATCTACCATACAAGAAACTATAGTGAAAAGACTCACCTTGTGAATAGCAGCTAGAAATACAAAAACTCTCACACATAAGGTAGACATGAGCAACAAGCGACCTAACAGTAATAATGAAATACCCTCTCAGTCTACACCCTTAAAACCCTAGTTTGACCCAAAAGTCAACCATAGTTAATGTATATCACAGTTGAAATTTCTTTGTGTATCACAGTTGAATCCTTAACACATAACCAATATGATTCTTGTTACTTATTACCACCTGAAAAGAACAATTACAAAATTCAGTTAACTTATTAACTGCATTGATTAAAGCCTAGCTAGGTGATTACACTAACAATAATTAAAAATAAAATGTTCATTAAGCTCAAAAATCAAAAACTTGATACAAGCACACAATGAAAATTAAATCTGCTAACTGATCACATGAAAAGTACTAGTCTACTACAGAACTGAAAACTAGGGTTTTTACCAAACATGTATAAAAACGAGTCTAGAACAGTAAAAAGAGAAATCAAAATACTGATTATTACTAAACTAACTGAGAGTTATGATCCACAGTCTTCTGATCTTCAGAAATTGCTGAAATCAGAGAGAAACTGACTTAGAAATCATCTTTTATCATCAGAGGTTCAAAATTATCATAGGGGTTCTATTTATATGCAAATAAGGTTCTCCCGGAGCAAGAAAAGTAAATCCACGATCACATTTATAATAAAATGCATTCGTATTTTTTTTTTTTGGAAAATCTTCTGGAATGTTGTTTAATGAAGTATGATGCTATTTCTAGCATTTTTGGACTTCGAGATGGAAATGCGATCGCTGAATGGGAAAGATGCGATCACATTTTTGTATTTTTCTTCCCTTGATCATTTGTCGACCCTACGAAACCTTGACCAACAAATGCGATCACATATTGGAAAAAATGAGATCACATTTTTGCTTATTCGCAAACATGAAATTCATCTGAAATTTTGTCTACTTTCCAGAACATTTTAAATCTCATCAATCGGAGTTACGGGTCATGAGATATGTTCAAAGTACTAACAAGGGGTAAAATTTTCCCGCAATATCCTTTAGGCTTTAGAATAAGGCAATCTATCTTCGTAGGATCAGTTCGGTCGAATTGTTCTTTACTAAAATAACTTCCAAGCATTCCTTTGAATCCTTCATAAGTTCGAAGCTCAAATTAACTCCAATGATCCATCAAACGCATCCAAAGTTACTACCCTCGAATTATCTAAAAATAACATAAAAATGCTAGTAGTATGGGAGTTCTGAAGAAAGCAATGAGTTGAACGTTATTTAAACTAATGGCATGAAAATATGCAAATTATGATGCTAAATGCTAATAAAAACTACCCTAAAAGATGCATAAAAGGACATCTATCAAATATCCCCAAGCTTGAACCTTACATGCCCTCAAGTAATAAATAAAATAAACATTATAAGTAAATGGAAAGATGTAGATGGCCTAAAAAGAACTTAAAACAAAATAAAGGAAACTAAAATAGAAATATGTAGATGATCTAAAAAGAACATAGAATATCATAACTAAAATGGAAAGATGTAAATAACCTAAAAAAAACTTAGAACAAAATAAAGGAAACTAAAAACTTGAACAAAAAATACTTCATTGTTTTTTTTTTCACATGATCAGAGTTAACAACGAGGAAAACTCCAACGGAAGATTTACCTAGATGATTATCACAATACTGTCCATCTTTTATAGATTCCCAAAGTTATGAAGAAGCTTGACGGTGTGAACCGATAATCCAATTGTAACTTTTATTTAAACCTTATACCTTAATTAGCCTTGCAAGGGAAAATAACATATTTCAAAATTTCATGTCCTCAAGACTATATAATTAACAACCAAGCTCGACACATCCTTAAGAACCAGTCATGTCAAATCAGCTTTCGTTGGAGAAGTGACCCCATCTGTAGGGGCCCATTTCCTATGCTTTCATGTTTCTAAGAACGAAAAATATCATATCACATAGTTGTTCATTCGCGTCAGATTTGACTTTGAGATGGCTTATGAATTGAAACTTAAGTTTTTGTATTTTTGCCTTTTTGGCGTGAGTTCTTCAATCATGTTTTATTTATTTATTTATTTATTGAGATTTGTTCGAGTAAGTGTTTAAACTTTAAGTTGGATATCAGATATGACATTTAGTACCCACAATGTTTCGGTATGTCATTCTTTTTAATTTTTACTGTCAGCGTCTCAGATCACGATATTTTACGACCCCTAGTTATGAGAACTATTACTTAACTTACCACTTATACAGAACTATCAAATGCGAGAATGCCCTCATCTCAAGTAACATTTTTTATTTTTTTACTTTTTTCTTTTCTTAAAAAAATTTTGGATTTTTTTTTTAATTTTCTTTTACACATATGCAGAAAATAAAAAAAAAATCTTTTTGGTTTTTTTATGAATGCAAAAAAGTAAGTAAAGATATAAACATAAAATATTTTTGGCTTTTTCAAGTTTTTATACGAAAACGCAATGCAGAAAATAAAATACAAAAAGGAAAATCGAAAATTTTAACTGAAAACTAAAAGTTTTAAAATTTTTAACAAAAAATACAAATGTTTACAATAACTCCCTCCCTAAAATTAAAACGATGTATTGTCCTCAATGCCCAGAGAGGAATGAACAACTCAATAAGACATATAAAAGAAAAAAGGTGCAGCTAGATGTACCTGATAAGTTTGTTTCTAGAAATTTCTGATTTTGACGAGAATGTTGGCGAAAACATTCATACAATTGAAAGCTATCTTTCTAAGTTGTTTTAGTCATAGTTTTCGATTTATATATGATAGATTTAGGGTTTACAAGCTTTGGATGATTATTGCATGTACAACTAGAAAAACCTAGATCCAAAGCTTTAGGGTTTGCATGTGCACCATAGGATTAATGTTTTGCTCAAAATCCATCAGTGATATTAGAGCCTAGGTCGTTTTTAATTGTATTTGATGCATAGCTATATTGTTCAAAGCTGAAAAAGTCGAAAATTTTTCTTCTGCCTGATGAACTCGTCGAGTCACCTGATTAACTCAACGAGTCAAGGCTACTCGACGAGTCCAGTCTGTGACTCGGCGAGTCGACTCGTCTGTTAGCAGATTTTTTGGGATCTTGACTAGAATTGGGTTGGGATAATTACCATAAACGTTTTTAACTGATAAAATCCAATTTTTTTTCAATATGATATTGATTATCCTCATCCAATTAGAAGATAATTGTTAAATAATAAGATAATTACTTGTTTATATGATAAAATGAATTATTTGTATTATTTAATATGAATTATATTGCCATAAATGAATTAGGTCAAATTTAGATAATCACAAATTATTTGAAATTTGATCTAGAAGGTTTTGAAAAGTTTGAGAACTTGCCCTCAAGTTTTGGAATTCAATTTTTTTTTATTAATAGTATTAATTTTGAAATATTTAAATTCTGAACCCTAGAATTTTACAAGTTTAAAATTCAACACTTGTATTATTAAAATATTATAAGATTAATAATTATACATATATGTATAAGATAAGCTAGTCTTATAGTTAGTAGGCCTCATTCACGAAGCTGGAGTATAAGGGGTGTTTAGGGAAGCGGCCTGTAAAATGACCGCCATTAGGTATCTAATTTTACCTACCGCACTCTTCACTAGTTGAGGGTCGTTAGCTGAATGGATAGGATAGATCAACTAATTCCTCGTTAATAAGTATAACGATCTATAAAGTAACTAAATGTTTTTATAAATTCTCAATCTTAGTTACTTTAGGAAAAATGTGAAAATGATGTTATTCCATGAAATTACACTTTGCACCTTGCCAAGTCATTAGTGGAGCGTGCGTGGATAACCAACACACTAATTTAGGACTAACAAGGGTGGAAAAGGGTAGCTTGATGTTTATCATAGATCAATGGAGAATGTGTGGCTAACCGACACATTGATTATGTGGTAAATGACATCGAGAGTACCAAGTACATTTGCATGGTTATTCACACCTTGTTTGTGATCATCGGTATCCCATTCACAAACTTAAAGGGCACATCGATATTTAAACATGCCATTGAAAAGTTCAATGAATCTCAAAAGAATCTAGGAATTTCAATTCATTTAAAAATTAATTATCTTTTTCATTTTTCATGGTGGAAATTGGTAAATTGTCATTTACCTACCTTCAAATTATTTGCAATTAGATTACGACATCCCTTCTCTAAATTGTAAATACTTGTGTTGGGTCCTAACCCTAATTTCTCATTTGGGTGTAAAATTGAGGATTCTTATTTAATCTAAATTTTTTCTCTTTTCTTTTTCAGATTTCTACTCCAAACAACAACGCTTCTGGCTCAACCCCTTTTTGGCTCATTCTAACTCATGAACTTGTATGGGAGGGTGATGTTTGATTGGTCCAACTTTAACGAGTGGATTCACAACATTCTCACGGTCACCCGTTACAAGGAAAAATAGTATGTTCTCAACAACGAGCTGAAGGAGATTGACCACAACACTGCTACTCTCGAGGAAATTGCTACGTACAACCCTCATGAGAGAGATGCTACAAACGTTGATTACATCATGCTCACAACAATGACTGCTGAACTCCAAAAGTCCAACGAGGACTACTACCCATACGAAATGAACCAATATTTGATGGAAAGGTACCATCAAAGTGCTAGGCATGAAAGGTACGAGATCATCATTGCGATGATCACTGCTAAAATGAAGGATGGGGAGTCCATAACGACCCACTTGCAGAAAATGCAAAGGTATGTGGACCGCTTGCTGAAGTTGAATGTCAACTTCGATGAGGAGCTAGCCATAGATATCATTCTACACTCCTTGCCTCCATGTTATGATCAGTTTCATATGACTTATCAAATAAACAAGGAGGAGGTCACTTTAAGAAAGCTTCAAGGCCTGCTAAGGACTGCTGAGAGTAGTCTAAAAGGAAAATCTATTGCATCTACTCCTACTACTTCTTCCCCTATCTTGGGTATTGGGCAAGGAAAAGGAAAGAAGAGGAAGGCTCCTTCTAAGATCCATAAGGGAAAGTCTCATGATGGTACCTCTTCTAGTGGAATGAAAATTGGTCATGCTGCTCCCTCTTCCAACCCTAAAGATGAAGAGTGCTTCTACTGCCACGAGAATAGGCATTGGAAATGAAGTTGCCCGAAGTATCTGCTAGATATCAATGATGGAAAGAAAAAGCCCAGCTTCGCACGTATTTATAGTATTCGATCTAATAACTCATCACATGCTATGTCTTGGGTCCTCGATATAGGACGTGGTTTTCACATTTGTTACGATTTGCAGGGTGTAAGAAGAAGTCGGGATATGGGACATGGGAAGATAAACTTGATCATTGGGAATAGGAAAGCGTTGCCTGTCACCAAGATTGGAGTTTAATCTTTAGTGCTTAGTAGTGGGTTAGATATAGATTTGAATAATTGTTGCTACTCGTCAAAAATGATACGAAACATTAACTCTTTTCATGGTTTGTATAAACAAGGTATTAGATTTTCATTTAATAATGAAACTGGTTATGTTAATGCTTTCTTTAATGGTACTTTCTATTTTGAAGCATTGCCTTGTAATGAATTATATGAAACTGTGATGGTTGTAGACAACTTAGGAAATGATGTGTTGCATATCGATTCTTCCAATGGTTTGGACAAACCATGCGTGTGGCATTGTCGTCTTGGACATTTCAACAAGAAGCACATAGCCCAACTCCAAAAGGATGGAGTGATAGAGTCATTCGACCTTAGGGACGATGACACATGCCAGTCTGGATTCTTTGGAAAGATGACCAAGTCTCCCTTCATTGGTACTGATGAAAGGGGTGAGGGTTTATTAGATCTCATACATACCGATGTATGTGGGCCATTTACATCCACCACAAGGGATGCGAACCGCTTCTATGTGACTTTCGCTGATTATTATAGCAGATATGGGTATATCTACTCAATCAAGCACAAGTCAGAAACCCTTGAAAAGTTCAAAGAGTTTAAGCAGGAAATGGAGAATCAGCTGGGAAGGAAAATTAAGATGCTTTGATATGATCGAGGAGGTGAGTACCTTAGTATTGAATTCCACGACTACCTCAAGGAATGCAGAATTGTTTCGCAATTGACGCCACCTAGGACACCGCAATTAAATGGTGTGGCTGAGAGGCGCAATTGAACCTTGTTTGACATGGTTCATTCCATGATGAGTCGAGCTTCGTTACCTAACTCATTCTAGGGGTACGCCTTAGAGACTGCCGCCCATATCCTTAATCTAGTCCCGACTAAGAAGGTTGCCAAAACACCTCATGAGAAGTGGACAGGGAAAGCTCCTTCGTTATCACATATCAAGGTTTGGGGTTGCGAGACTTTCGTAAGACGATAGACTTACAAAAAGCTTGAACCTCATAGTGAGCAATGTATTTTCATGGACTACCCGCAGAAGTCCTTTGGATATCTCTTTTACAGACCAAGTGACAATGTTTTCTTCGTTACGAGTGGAATAGTTTTCCGAGATTGAGAACTCATATGCCAAGAGGACACTGGGAGGCAAATTGATCTTGAAGAGCTTTAAGAATCAAGTGGTGAAGGAACCTCTAACAGTAGTGATCACCCCAAGGAGGAAACTCCTGTTGAACAGATTGACGAGTCCTTACCTCTTAGACGTTCCAGTAGAGTTAGTGTTCCACCTATGTTGTTTGGTTTCCATATAACAAGTGAAGGTGATATGTTTATCAGTGAGAGCACACTAATAAATTTGGATGAACCTAACACCTACAAGGAAGCCATGGCAGGCCCGGAGTTTGTGAAAATGGAAAGAGGCTATGGACAAAAAGATTCAGTCCATGTATGACAATCAAGTTTGGAACTCGGTTGACAATGTCCCAGGTCGTAAGATGGTCGGGTGCAAATGGATCTTCAAGAAGAAGACCGATATGGATGGGAAATTACACACATATAAGGCGCGATTGGTTGCGAAGGGCTTTACTCAAACTCCCTGAGTTGACTATGATAAGACATTCTCACCAGTATTAAATATTATATCTATAAGGGTTATGCTAGCCATAGCTGCATTTCATGACTATGAAATATGGCAAATGGATGTCACAACCATTTTCCTTAATGGAAAGTTGGCTGAAGATGTTTACATGAGTCAGCCAGAGGGTTTTGTCAATGTAGAGCACCCTAATAGAGTGTGTAAGCTTGAGAAATCCATTTACTGATTGAAACAAGCATCTCATAGATGGAATCTTTGTTTCGATGAGAATTTCTAAGAGTTTGGTTTTTCGAAAAGCGAGGATGCGTCCCGCGTATATGTCAAACCTAGTGGGAGTATAGTTTCCTTTTTCGTTTTATATGTGGATGACAAACTGCTCATAAGAGACCACATCCCAACCCCGTAGGAGGTTAAGTCATGGCTTGGGAAGTGCTTCGCTATGAAGGATCTTGGAGTAGCTGTTTAAATTCTTGGGATAAGAATATTAAGAAATAGGAGTAAAAGACGAATATGACTTAGTCAAAGTACTTACTTGGATAAAGTGTTAAAATATTTTAGCATGGAGAGAATTTCAAGAAAGGGGAGTTACCAATCCAAAGCAATACCAAGTTGAGTGAAACTCAATGTCCGAGTACCGAAGCCGAGAAAGCAGAGATGAGTCGAGTACCTTATGCTTCCATAATTGGCTCAATCATGTATGTTATGACGTGTACTCACACTGATGTGGGATTCGCTTTGCGCATGATCAGCAGATATCAAGGGAACCCTGGTAGAGCACATTGGACCATAGTAAAGAACATTCTCAAGTACCTATGAAGGACTAACGAATGGTTCCTTATCCTTGGTAGGAGTGATGACTTGAGAGTGCTAGTGTATACTGATGCCAGTTTTCAGACCGACCAGGATAATTTCTGCTTGCAGTCGGGCTGGGTCTTTACCCTAATGAAGGAGCAGTGACTTCGAAAAGTTCCAAGCAGCAAGCGAAGCGTCAAAGGAGGCAATATGGTTAAATAATTTCATTGTAGACCTTGGAGTTGTACCGGCCGTAAAACAGCCTATGGAGATTTTCTACGATAAAGAAGGTGCAGCTTCCTTGACCAAGGAACCGAGGGATCATGGCAAATCCAGGTATATCGACAGAAAATATCATTTCATTATACATCGGGTAGAAGAGGGACTCCTCGTACTAAAGAGGGTATCGTCAGAGGAGAACCCAACAGATCCCCTTACAAAGGTATTGAGTAGGGTTAAGCACTTACAGCATGCTAGGATCATTGGGCTGAAGGACGATATTAGTTTTAGTGATTAGATAGCTTTTAGAAACTTGAAATTGATAAATTGTAATTAATATTTGATGATTAAATAAAGGTGTTTTATTTATAAGTGAAGTTATTGTTTTGTGTTAATTATTTAGTAATGTTTCACTTTTCATGTTTTGACTTCCTAAATAATAAGATTATTTAAACTATCCACAGTCGATCATACATTGGAAGTATGAATCATGACTTTCATGAATTGCCTTGTAGATTGTCTAAAGCGTTTTAGACATACCAAAGGTTTGCTGCAACGTTCGTGAGTGTTTCTGAAATATGATTTGAGTATTGCATTAAACTCGCGCTCACATGAATCACTTCATGGAATTTAATCACGAGTGATTGTGAGACGATAATATCATATAGTCTTTAAACCTAGATATATGAGTTGTTTTTTACGAGTTGGTTGTGCATTGATAATGCGTAAACGCGTCAATAACTTGATGTTAAAAAACGTATTGTTGTGTACGATTTAATGAGTGAATAGTACAAGAATATAAATCAATGTTTATCTGTTCCTTTTATCCTAAGAGGTTAAAAGCGATATCTTGGGCCCCTCGATGATTTTGTTTTGACTTATGTACTGGTCCTGATCAGGACTAAATTGATGTGTTCAATTAATTTCTATGTCATACTAATCAGAGATCGAGAAACAAACTGTTGGACAATAAGTATGACTATGTGCCATGTATTTGTCCACACGATATCTTGAGAACATAGGACTATATGATCCCTTATCTAAAGGACGTGTCAGAATTCGACAGTGGCTTGTCAGAGCTACGATTGCTAATTTGATTTTGAAGTCGTACTTGCATTTATACTTATTAGACTTATCAAGGTGGGAGACCGTTGGATTAGGTGTCTAAGCCCATAACTATAATTGGTATGTACTTGACCCGATTGTAGCATGGTCCTTTTGGGTTACCTTCACTAAAGCAAATTGACTGGATGAATAATGTAGAAAGAGGGTAAATGATATTTAATAATATATTATGAGAATAATATGTTAAAAGAGAAATCATATTATTTAATTAATATTGGTCAAGAATTAATTTAGAATTAATTTTATGGTCAAAAGAGGTTAATTGAATTAAGGGGACTGATATTGTAATTATAAGATAATGGAAAAATAGGCTGAGGAACCCTTAGGAAAGGGGTGGACGAAATCTTATGGAAGTCGATATAGATTTCGTTCAAGTCTAGGGATTTTGGAAGATTCATATGGGTTGCTTAGAGCCTAAGCAACCAGATTAGGTCTTTGACTGAAACCCTAATTCCTCACTTATATAAGACCATCTCCAACCCATCTCCATTCCCCCCCCCCCCCCCCATAAATGGAGTAAAAAATGGAGTAAATAGTGTTTCATCTCCAACCCTACTCCATTTTCTACCCCATTTTTTACTCCAAAAAATATATTCCTAGAATATTCCATTTTTATAACTTCTATATATTGTCAAATACACCCCTCTACTAATTAAACTCTATATTTATGATTAATTAATATAAATTAGTATATAACATGATATTATAAATATTAAATATTACATTTAAATTATAATTAGTAGATAAAATAAACTAAAAATGTATAAAATATAAATGAGAGGGACTAAAGTTGACAACCAAACTTCACCTCCATTTTTGGAGATATGAATAGTATTCCCCCATATATGGGGGAATACTATTCATATCTCCAAAAATGGAGGTGAAAATGGGGCAGGGTTGGAGAAGAATGAGGGAAGAAATGGGGAAAAAATGGAGTTTGGGGGTGGGTTGGAGATGCCCTAAAGGACCCTTGGGCACCTCAAATTGGCTACCAGAAACCCTAGAAGGATCCTAGAGCCGATTCTATTCCTCCCCCCTCTCTCTAACATTCTCTAATTGCTTTTGGTGTTTGTGATCGATTAGAGGTATTACATTTGTTATACTAAGCTCTTAAACGCAAGGATCTTCAAGCTACAATGAAAGGTATGTTTCTAACTTGTGTTAATCATAGTTTTCGATTTCTATATGATAGATTTAGGGTTTAAAGCTTTGGATTATTATTGCATGTATAACAAGAATAACCTAGATCCAAAGCTTTAGGGTTTGCATGTGCACCATAGGATTGATGTTTTACTTAAAACCCAAGAATAAGCTCAATTTTTTCCTTTAGATATGGAAATATTGGCGGATTTGGAACTTGAACAACAAATTGGAAAGTGTTTAGATTTTTATGAGTTGAGTCCATTAGATTTTTAAGTTGTGTTCTTTTTCTGATCTTTCTCTTTCTAGCAATTCCTCCTTCTCTTTAGGTTTTTTCCTTTTTAGGTTCTTCTCAGCATTCACCATCTCCTTTTTTTCCAAATGTTTTTTTCTTTTAAGTTTCTTCTTAGATTTTTCCACAATAGAAATCTGTTTCTCCTCCTCTTACCTGAGCTTATCATTTTTTGTCAACTACTTTATCAACCCTTTCAAAAGAAATCATATCCTCCTTCACCTCCCCAAGCTTACTTCTTTCCAACTCCTTTGATGTGTCAGATAATTTTCTATCTACAAATATTTCATGTACATAAGCATTAAAAAAACTCATATCAGTCCCGAGATAAAGGACTCCCGGTACCTAGAAAATTAACAGAAACATTATCAAATATATCCACATCATTAATATTAACGTTCACCACAACCCAATCAAATTCCATTGAAAGTGTACCGACAATAACATCTATTTTTATTTTATCAGTTTTCAAAAAAGGTCTTCCTAAAATAATTAAGTTATTATCTGATACATCTACAATCCCATGTCTTGTATGTATAAATCAGTGGGAAAAATTAATTCGTTCACATGGACAAGAACACCTTGTGTTAAACGTTTTGGGTGTACTGTTGAGTGATCAGCCAAATGAATGAAACTCCCAGTCTTTTGTAAAGATCCCAATTTTTATTTTTCAAAAATAGAAAAATGGAGCACATTGATTGAAACACCTAACTATACCATGGATTTTGGAAAATAAGGTTTCCCAATTTACATGGAATCGTGAAAATTCCTGAAT
The DNA here is from genome assembly GCF_051521515.1 of Lactuca serriola. Classification (NCBI taxonomy): domain Eukaryota; kingdom Viridiplantae; phylum Streptophyta; class Magnoliopsida; order Asterales; family Asteraceae; genus Lactuca; species Lactuca serriola. The sequence goes on from NC_136411.1 coordinate 194,980,024, forward strand.
CCTTGCACTTTGGGGGCAAACATTTTTGCAAAATAACATAAATATTCTCGCCAGCTTTGATTGCTTTGTTAATTTTCAGTTTTTTCTTTGAAATGTGTAAATCGTTCAGAAACTTGCCATAATGAGGAATTTGTTTAATTATATCTAAAAGTGAAATATCTACCTCCACCTTATGAAATGTGCCCATGATATTCTCATCCTCTTACTCGCGTTTCATGCTTCTTAGTCATGATCGGAATGGGTGAAATGGCTTGTACTTTTAAAGATTTAGCTTGGTTTGCATAGGAACTTATTTTTCATCCAATTTTTTAGCTTCTTTTTCCTCAATAACTTCTTTAGTTTCTTTCTTAGTCTCCTATTTTGGTTCAGATCTGCTTGGGCATTCACAACGTTTCCCACTTATCAAGGTAAAAGTACTCACATTGTGCTTCAGATTATTTTTAGTGTTGTAACATCCATAAATTCATGAAAAATTTAAACTTGTAAAACCAATCCACAAATGATCATTGTTTACAAAATTACTTTTCAAAACATATTTAATATTAGAGTTTTCCCAAAATGATAAAACAAAACATGAGGAGGTGCATGATCATGCCTTTTCCTTCCCGCGATCATCCGAGGTACCTGGAACATAACCCAAAACTGGAACGCCCCACCGGTCTACAGTCTACCTGGTACACTCACAGACACTTCACAATGACTGGTACGCCACATCAGGCCTTCATCCTATTTGGACCTTTCTTCAGGCCTTCGGTCTGACTGGTACGCCCCACTGACATTCAGTCTATCTCGGACGCCCTGGGTCTGTTGGCCTTCAGCCCATGCAGGACCGCCTCAACCCAATGAGACACATATATAACAAACAAGCATACAAATAACCAGTCAATAACAAACAAACATATCTTACAAATCACTACGCATAACATCATCCTATCTTCTAGGATATAGATCTAATAAATCACCACAGTACACAACCTTACGATAAACCAAGATAACAATCCAAAGGGCCGGCCTTTGTGCCTTCGACCCATAAGTATATTGATGAAACTCACCTTGCAAACTGAACATAACTGATGAGACCCGACTCCGAATCTCAGCTCTCTAAACACTACCTATTTCCGCCAAATGACCGATTCCATTACAATCCCAAAATACCCTCAAGGTCAAACTTGGTCAAAGTCATTTGGTCAAACCGACTAAGTCAACCGAGTCAACCCATCTTAGTCAACTCAACCAAATCAACTCAACAAAGCGGATCCAGGCGAGTACGTGGGGCGTACTTCGTAGGTACGCTTAGCATATGCAAATCCTTGTAGAAGACTACCATCGAGGTGGTTGACCGAGTATGCTGGGTGTACTCCCACGTACGCAGGGAATAACCACGCAACCCCAAAAACTTCATTAAGTACATAATGGCTTATGCACAAAAGCCCATACTTTAGATCTACAGTCCAAATGCACCATAAAGTCATAAAGTTTCCAACTTTATGACTTTACAAGTCCACAAAGTTCTTAATACAAGGTCTTAATCCATTAAGACCCTCTAAAAGATGCATGAAACCAGTCTAGCAATTGGGACCTCATTTTTATGGCTTAGGACCCCTCTTAGGGTCTGGAAGGACAACTCAAAATGACAATAACGAACCATGCACAAAATGGGACCTTTGGGACAAGAAAAGCAACATAAAACACCAAAAAATGGGATCTAACAACGAATACTTCATTGTATAGACTTTATACCTTCTTGAGCTTCTCAAGAAGGCAAAGATCCCAGATCCATAAGATTGCTTCCACTTCATGGATCCTTGTTGCAACTTCTTCTTCTTTTGTCACACCAAAAACACACTCTTAAGCTCAAAACACACACTAAGGGGCTAGAGTTTGCAAAAACGACTCAAAGGAAGTGGAGGCTGAAAAGTTAGGGTGAAATGAGCCACAATGTTGCTTAAATACACCTCAAACCCTAAAAATTAGGGTTTCCTCCAGAACTCACCTTATGTGGGTGATTCAAATGGCTATGTGTGTAAGGATGAGAAGTTCCACGAATGAAGTCCCAAGTCACAAAGGAGTCCTAGCTGACACATAATGGCATATATATTCGCATGAATTTAGTGTTTAAAAGCAACTAACATGCAAGGAAACAACCTTAGGGACAAGGAAACAATTGAAATGAAGTGTTGAATCACATGTGATTGACAAAAAGGGAGTTTACGGCTACTGAGTTCACGGTCAAAGAGTTTACGATCCTACAGGTTTATGGTCTAGGGTGTTTACAGTTCCATGGGTTCACGGTCCCATGTGTTTACGGTCTAATGACCTTACAATCACAGGGTTTACGGTCTAAGGAGATACACTTGACCGTAAACACCTTTTGTTCATGGAAAAGTGACGATTTGAAGACCAAACACCAAAATCCTAACAAGATATAAGTATAAGAGGATGATACTTATGATTTGAAGGCAAAGAAAGGTGTTTTCGGTGCAAAACACTAAGGTGTTCTGGAGAATTCTTGAAGATCTAGATAAAAAGATGAAATCCATGGATGAATCAAGAGTGAATCATGGATATAGGAAGGATTAACACCCAAATGAAGGAATCACTTACTTGTTTGAAGATTTGGAAGTAAAAATCTTTTGATACTTGAGAGAAAAATCGGAATTCTAGGCTTGAAATGGAAGAAATGATCAAAAATGATCATTAATTATATATAGGAGGGGTTTTACGGTCACCCTGACCGTAAACTCATGGGTCCTGACTGTAAACTCCTCATGAGGAGGTTTACAGTTTGCTGGATGGCTTAGAACTTCAGTTGATACTTCCAAACACTTATTCCATGAGTGTACTAAGCTAAAACTCCTTAGAATGACGTTTAACAAGGCTAGAACTCCTTAGAAGAGAATGTTACATTCAGTTGAGTTGACTGACTGAGCTTTCAAAGCAAAAATTGTTGGGTTTTCACATCATCCCCCCGTTCGATGGAATTTCGTCCCGAAATTAGATTTCTTACAGTACTACTGGAGGTTGCGCTCCTTTGATTTGTAGAATACCTACTCGTAGACCTGGCAACTTTGCCCTAGTGTTCATGATAGGATTCATACTTTGTCCATCTATGATTACCTCGAGTATACAAGTCGTATATAATTAAGATTAGTTAGACGGTCGGATGTGCGAGTCTGCCCCAAGTCCACAACCAAACAAGGAAAAGGAGATAGGCCAGAAACACACATACTAGATCTGCGTAATAATAATTATATACCACTCTTGCGTATACACTGAATAGTAATAGGTGAGCTGTATTCGTCCTTAGCCTCTATGCTCGAACATGGTCTGTTGGACGAGTGGTATCTCGTGACGGTCTGTGGAACATTCCACAGAAAGTCTTCGGAGGACAAAGTACCCTCCACACGAGTACTTCGGGGTTTAGAATACGAAAGATAAAACTAAGGTTTAGGTCGGACTGTTGATACGAATGACGAAGGTTTCGCTTACTTGACAGTCGAGGCGATAGAAACATATGAACTTAGTATGGTGAGGACCACGCCAACTGATGATGAATGATATTAACGGACTCTTGACTGAACAAAGTTTGGATGATTTAAATGAAACATCTGTTATATGATAATGTGCCCATAGTGTGTGTGACAATGTACTCCCAGTGTGTTCGACAATGTACTCCTACTGTGTTCGACAATGTACTCCTAGTGTGTTCGACAATGTACTCCTAGTGTGTTCGAAAATGTACTCCTAGCGTGTTCGACAATGTACTCTTAGTGTGTTCGACAACGTACTCCAAGTGTGTTCGAAAATGTACTCCTAGTGTGTTCGACAATGTACTCTTTGTAAATGTTCTAGTGCTTTATGTTTTCCCTTGATGTTAACACTCCTTCGTATCGTACCTCTATGTGCGAGTACATACAATGAATGTGGTTTGATAACTAGTTTTGATACTTTATATCATGATCCTCCTCGGTACCACTACGATCGCCTGTCATATACAAGTTACGAATAATTAAGGTGAATAAGACAGTCGAATGAGTAGCTCTGCCTCAAATCCAAAATCAAACAAGGAACATGAATTAAGGTGGAATCACTCACTCTAAGTCTGCAACATCCTAGTGATGCACAACCCTGATGTATATGTTAAGCCATCGTCGCTTATCTGAACGGATCTTTTATTTCACTTGAATACTGTGTTCTATTTCGATATGTGAGTTATTATAATTACTTTTTAAGTGTTTTTCCCCAAGTTTTAGTCTTATATAAATATAATTCAATTAATTTTTAAAGTAATTACTATTTCCAAAACGTACCACTGCTCGAAGGCAACTCTGGGGTTGATTCTCCTATGGCGATCATCAGAATGCGTCCATCCGCTCTTGAGTTCCTTGTTATCGAGCAGTTCCTGTGGTACTGTCCATTCTTACCACAGCCATAGCAAGCTTGGTTTTCTTCAACTCTGGGGACTTGGGAGATCGGTTGAGCTGGTGCCCTGTAGAAACGGATTATGTGTCCTTTTCTTTGGCAGTTCAGACACTGCATTTCCCGGCATACTCCGGTGTGGTGGTAGTTGCACTTTCCACACTTTGGGAGGGTTCCAACATTTAGACTGGCAAGTGCTGGAGTAGTAGGTGTCGTAGCGGCGTACATCATACTCGCCTGTTGCTCTTGTGGGGGTTCCTGTGTTGTTCGTTTCTTATTCCTCTTGTTCCCCGACTTCCATTTATAGTCCTCTCCCTTTGATGGCTCGGGAAGTGGGACTTCCATACCATGGGGGATTCCATGGTCGATGAGTCGCTGGGCCAGGCGTTTGGCACTATCGAATGTGGTTGGGTTAGACGATAGTACATCTCCTTGGGTTGGAGAACTCAAACCCCAGATGTATCTTTCTATCTTATTGCTCTCCGAGGTAACCATCCCGGGGCATAGCACTACTAAGCCCCTAAATCTGTCAGTGTAGGCCACTATGTCTGAGCCGACCATCGTGAGCCCCCAGAGTTCTCGTTCTAGCTTTTGAATTTCTCCCAACGGGTAGTATTCTTCCAGCATTAACTCATTTAGGTTCTCCCAACCTATTGAGTTAGCCACTGATAGGGTTAGTGACTTAACATGGTTGTTCCACCATCTCAGGGCTCTATCAGAGAAGGTGCAGGCAGCAAACATCACTTTGCTCCCTTTTGGGCATGAACAGATTTCGATGACCGAATCTGTTTTCTCGAACCATCGCATCAAGGCGATGACTCCACCATTTCCATTAGATGAATTGGGTTTGCAGTTCATGAAGTCCTTATATGAACACTCCCTTGGGTGTCCATGAGTAGTTACGGGGTTGCCTAAGTGGGTACCGCTACCAGATCCGTAGGTACCACTTTCACGGAAGCGAGCTAGCTAGAGTAGTTGCCACTGCGGAGGATACCGCTGCTTGGAGAGCAGTAGTATCGAATTGTGGTGAAGGTAGTGGCGGTTGAGTTGGAGTTATCGGAGTAGTGTGTCTGTTTGATCTGCGAGGAGGCATATTTGCTAAAAGAATACAAAGATGAGACGAGAATAAGTTTACAACAATGGATAAAGTCCGAAAGTTGAAAGACAAGGTTATACCAGTTCTGAATGTATCGGGTCCTGACTTCCACAGGGTTTCGGAAACAATTCATAAAAGATTATATCCCTAATAAACTTTATGAATTTCGAATGGCTATCCTCGAATGAATATATGTTACTTGAATAACTGTTACCAATTGCATGGAAGAAAAATAATCCTAACACATAATGTGAGTAGTGTCTCCACTAACTCATTTAGTTAACCAATATTATTATTTATTAGTGCGGCGCATATGACATTTTGGTTACTTCGGATAATCCCTCCTTAAAAACTTCTCTTGAACTTACTCTTGTTCCTCCTTGACTCTTCTGTTAACCGCTATGAGGATGTGGTTACATCTATCTGGGTTTGTCATGCGAGAATGGAAGTGTCTAAAGAATCTATGAGATTTAGGGTAACTTTATGGGGTGATCCTTACATAGTCCTTCTGTAATTGTACAATGTATACAAGTTGTATATAATTCAAGATTAAATAGACCTTCAAATAAGTGATCCTACTCCAAAACCACAACCAAAAAAGGAACGAGTAGTGAAGTGTAGATCACAAATTCTAACTCTATAAGATCTCAATTATATAAAACCTTGGGAGTATACATTGCAAGATTATAGACCTATCTGTAAAGGTCCTTTAAGTTGTCACATAAGTTATTTATATAGTGCCTAAAATACTCCTATAGTATTTTAATGTAATGTACTTGGTATATTTCAAACTTGTTATCGTGTTATAGTATCCTAGAATACTCCTATAGTATTTTGACGTAATGTACTTGGTATGTTTCAAACTTGTTATCGTGCTATAGTATTCTAACTCTATGTACTTAATCTATAATTCTCTTGACTGTGTTAGGTAAGTTTTAAGACTATTGCAACACCACATCACTCCCAAACCCATGTCGGTCACATCTCGAATGAATGTTGTTGATCAGGCTATATTGATCCTAGTTGTGATTACATAACTATCCAGGTTTGATCGTAGTGTTCAACCTTTAAATGCTTTTGTTCTGTTCTTCTTGTGATACTTGTTCTAGTAAGTATACATGTATAAGCAAGTAGGTATATTTTTATAACTTATTTTTATACTCTTAAAATATATTCTTATCCGGAGCACTTAAGCCCCATTGTATTTATAGTTGTATATCTTTTATCGGTTGATATACTTAGTTCACTATAAACAATGCTCTAATACCAATCTGTCACTCCCTAAAACCGGAACAACAAAAACGTTTGGGGGTGGAGGACGTCATGTTTAGTATCACAACACATGTATCATAGTAATCAAAGTAATGAACAACCATTTCATTAGAAAGAAAGAGTTTACAAAGTATGTGTTCACAAAACATAGAATACGTGTAAATAACAAAACAAGACATGAAGCTATACTGCTCCATCTTCTGAATTCCTAGTGAAAGTACCTATCTACTAGTTTCCGAAGAATACAAGTTATTTTGAAAGAGTTGATCAACAATTAAGCTGGTGAGTTCATAAGATTTTAGTGATGTAAGTAAGTTGTAGAAAGTTTAGTAAGTTATAGTAAATTGTAAGTTTTGTTTAGAAAAGTTAGCATGTTCCTTCAGAAAATCCTATATTTCCTACTTTGATGAAAGATAAGTAAAAGTGGCTCTACAATCCTTTTGCTGAGTACTAAGTTGATACAAGTTATATAGAACTCAGAGTAAACCAACAATCGTTTGTGTGTATCTGCCCTAAGCCCACAACCAAACAACGAACATGGAATGAAGCGGAAAGCACACATCCCATTGTTTGTTAGATCGTCGTTGTATATAACCCTGGCGTAATCACCTTGTACTCACGAAGTTAATTGTAATAGTTCCTTTATATTTGATTAAAAGATTCTTTAAGAAAATCCTTATTTCTTATAATATAAATGGTAATCACAGTGGTTACTTCTATAATCACTTAGGGTCCTTTAAGTTATACTGGTTTAATAAAATGGACTAAACCCTTTGCTGGTAAGTTTCTAGTTTTGTCTACCAAATGTTCTATTTGAAAAGTATGTTTTGTACTAGACAAATGTGCATTGAATTAGTGTCCTATGACTTGACCCATACCTCGTACCCCTTATGATGACTTAATGTATACGAAACATATATATATATATATATATATATAACATCGAATGGATAATAGGCTAGGTGAATCCGCTCTAAGCCAACAACCAAACAAGGAACAGGAAATGAATTGGAAAGCACACATCCTCTTGTGACAACCCGGAATTTCTATTCTGTACAACCCTTCAATTCAATAAAAGTCAGAAAAGTTGCTGCTAAGTTTTAAACTTTTTGGAACAAGTTTGAGTATTTTAGGATTTACACTTCGGGTGATATCAGGACAGAGGACGCCCTTGGGTTTATTGTGTAACACTGTTATTCCAAAACTCCAAGAAATTAGAGTTTGCTGCCTGAATAGAATATTTATAGCCAAAAACCTTAAATGTGGGAGTATATATATGACAATTAGTCATTATTTACACTTTTTCCAAATCTCAAGATCCAAATCCAATTCTCTCTCAAGTATCATCCAAAAGTTTTTCAAGATCTTCAATCTAGTAAGTGTTTCTAGCCTTCTTAAGTTGTTATATGACTTAATCTAGTGTTTTAACACACTTCTAACCGTGAAATCATTCCAAAAGGCCCAATCTTCAAGTTTCACCAAGAACACCAAGAACACACACTAGTGTTCTTGGACTTTTAGCACCTTTTCAACCTTCTACCTTGTAAGTGCTTCTATCGTAGAGTCTTATAAGCTTTGTTACACTTCTAAACACCAAGAAAGCACCCAAGAAACCAAGGATCAAGGGTGTTTACGATCCAAGAACATCTTGGGCTGTAAACCCTAATTTTGGTGCCAAAGCGTGCCTTATCCTTTCATAAGCCTTGGATATTAACCTATAACCTTACCTTGATGTGTTTAGCACATAAAAAACCACCAAAATCTCTCATTTATATGTTTTTACGGTTTGGGGATCTCCCAAAACCGTAAACACCCCAAAATGTGTTATGATGACCCATGTTCCTTCCTTATGCCTATAATCTAGCGTAGACTTTTACCTTGATGTGTTTAGGACTTGAAAACATCAAAATACCATGGTCCATTGGAGTTTACAGCACCAAACACATGGAGAAATGGTCCATGAGCCGTAAACTCCATTTAGGAGTGTATTGATGCCACAAACACTTCCTAAGGCATAAACATGAAGTAGGAATGCTTTGAATGACTTAGAAGACTTCAAATCAACAAATGTTCAAAAGGTTATGAGCTTACGGCCGTAATCTCAAGGGTTTACGACCGTAAACTCAATGGGTTATGGTCCTTAGGGAGTAAACTCATATTAGGGGTTCCCTTGAACCCTAAGCTCAATAGCTTTATCCTACAACACTTAGATGCAATCCTTAGCACTTATAACACTTATATAAAGTGTTTAACATTTCTTAGGATGCCTTAACTTTGTTATTTAATTGTTTAAAGGCTAATTGGTTACATATACGTGATATTATATGTTAACTAGGATCATAGAGTGTGTATACGTCTTCACTTGACACCTAGCATCCTATACAGTCCGTTCAATCCCAACCACTTGCTATAGGTGAGTTCATACCCCTTAATCAATATTTTAAATGTTTTTAAATGATTTTATGGGGTGGGGATACAAGTTGAATCATGTTGGTTATTATATCAATCACATGTGCTTAATAAGCAGCATACAAATGGAATTACTACTCTTTTAGTTGTTTTACCAAACAAATTACTTTTAAATGGTTTTCCAAAACATTTTTACTTGTTTAAAACTCTTTGTTAGACTGTCTTACATACTAAATGTATCTTTTCAACCCTGTTATAGTTGTGATTCAAAACAAATGTTTTCCATATACTTTAAACTGTTCTCATCAAACAAACTGTTTTCAAATCGTTTTACACACTGACATCAAGTCATCGTTTCCTAGTTATAAAAATTTTCAAAGGTTTTACAAAACTTCTTTTATACTTTTATATTGTCAATTGCTTGTCTATATATGTATAGTATTATATGTAATGTTTAAAGGACTTAGGAAGAATAGCTCGCTTTACCTCCTTTTCCTCGTTGGGATGTGGCTTTAGGGCATCGGTTATCCGTCCGAAGGTCGTCTAAATATTAGTTGTATATTATGTACACATATATAGACTTAAAAGTTCTATCAGTTAATTCAATACCCTTGGGTAGTAGGGGTATGCGTTCATGTTCATACGTACCAGTTATATTACCAGTAAGCTACAATAGGCGTAGTTTAGGAAGTTACTAATACTATTACTAGAACGCGGAATCATACCACGATTCAGTTCATTCATGAGTCAATACTTGCTAGATAGAGAGAGAGAGCACACATTACAACTAGTACAAACAGTACATGACTATACATGCTAGATAGAGAGAGAGAACACACATTACAGCTAGTACACACAGTAGATTACTATACATGCTAGATAGAGAGAGAACACACATGACAGCTAGTACACATGGTACATTACAATACTATACAGAGAGAACATACATGCTAGACAGAGGGAGAACATACAATACAACTTGCATTCATTACGTATACATTTATGCAGTTATGTGAGCCATTAAACGGGTCCTGCCACTTCCTGCCATGACCGTTTTTGTATCCAGAATCTCCTTAATTGGGTAGCATATGAGTTTGCGTATAGATCTATACTGGATTGACTATCCTACACCTTGTTGCTCGCTACAGTGGGACTTGCAAGTCTATGGGTGCCAAATGTCATTTCTTACGGCGTCTTACATCGTCGTTTTACTAGAGTCGGTAGCAGGATACAGGTCGATCACATGTTACTTTAAATTACAATAGATTTAAGGTAGTTAGTACGGTTGTAGTTATTTGATACAACACTATATTACTATTTCATTTTCCCATTCAATTCACTTCGTGAACATTCACACGATGCACGGAAGCTTTATTTTTGGTTAATGATAGTCAGATTTGGGAAAATACACACTTTTACAAGGGAAACAGTCAAATACTAGATGCCTTGGTAGAAGGCTACTTTCAGTAGGAAGCATAGGGTTTTCTAGGATATTCAAAACTTTTATATACTCATACTTACAATTACATTCTTACAAATACCGACACTAAAATACTTATGATCTCACTAGCTTTAAAGTTGATACTCTCTTTCAAAATAACTTGTATCCTCAGGTAGTCATTAGACAGGTACCGATGCACGGTTTAAAGAAGATGGAGCTCGTTCAAGACTCATCATTCATTTTGATTTATACTTTAGTGTCTATTATAATTTGACAGAACACACTTGTATTAAAATTATATTATTAATGAAATGGTTGATGTTGTGGCTTGTTGACTACTATTCATTGTTGAGATACTGTACATGACGTCCTCCGCCCCAGAACGTTTCCGTCGTTCATGGTTTTGGGGTGTGACAGACTGGTATCAGAGCATTGTTTATAGTGAATTGAGTATATCAACCCATAAAAGATATATAGACTACAAATACAATGGGATTAAAATACTCTGGCCAAGAGTATATACTTTAAATAATAAAATATTTAATTAAGTATACGTGCCTGCATTCATACTAAAATCAGTGTCACTAGGGCAGTACAAAAGAATTACGATTGTTGGGCAACACAAGTAGACTTAGATACGTATAGTCAAAATTGGGAAGATATAGCCTGATCAACTATATTATCCGAGGATTGAATAGCATGTGCCAAAGTGTAGTTGTGAGGTTGCAACAAGTCTAAAATCTTACCAACAATACCACAATGAGAACAATAGAACATAAACCTAAAATACTATAGGGGTATTTAGTGTTACTATAAGTACTTTATACTTGAGAACTAAAAAGAATCTTCATTACTAAGTTGATAGTTGCTAAGTGGATACACTAATGCTATATGTGACTAGGATGTTATAGACTTAAAATCTGTGAAAATTTTGCTTTACCCCTATTCCTTGTGAATTTGGAGTTAAGGTCATTTATTCGAATGCCTATCCTATTTTGCTTTCAAATAACTGGTATGCACTTCACAAATAGTGATGTAACTAATGAAGATTTTCTAAATAATTATCTAGATAGTTCGTCTAATAATTATTTTCTTACCCCAATTCTCACATAGATAACATGGCTGGACTCCATCCCCACGGCAATCCGTACCTTCCGAACGAAGTCATTGCTGGATAGTTTGGAGAAGAACCAGGGAATGATCATCCTATCGCTTTGAATGATCACCATGATGAAGACCTTTCGGATGGTGCTAAATCCAAACCCAAGGTTGAGAACCTACACCAGGCAGCTCCCATTCCAAATCTAACCCTCGTCCAGCTTTTCATGGCCCGACGCCTCCTTGGGTAAAATGCTTGGAGACATGCATCCAAGGGCAGGATTAGTTCATGCCATTTAATAGAGATCGAAGCTTTTATGACCTGAGCGAAGGGGGCTCAACAGATAGAGTCTTGCCAATCCTGATCCGCAGAGTGGCCCGGAATGAGATTCAAGGCAGGACAACCCTACATCAGATCACAGAAGTTGTCGCCAATGCGAGAATGCATACCCTCCGTACCATTCACCTAGAAGATGCTCATGAGAGATCTGAGAGAGACCATGAAACCTTGCTACAAGAATTGGATGAATGCCGAGCCGAAGTCATAGAACTCCGAGTACGCCAAAGGGTGTACGAAACACACCTGCTTGATGTGGAACGCCAACTGGCTAAACTAAGAGTTCACTAGAGGGATGATCGTCACTAGTAGGAGATGCTTTACTTTCCTTCTTTGTTTTAAAGAGCCGTGATCCTGTGTATATCCTATGTGACATTTTCTATGTAACTATCCGGTACTATAATACTTTTAGTTAGGCCCTTATACGTCCAGAACCTTTCTACTCTGGATATGATGTAAGACCTTCTACAAGGTCATTTTTTTCCTAAACTTATGCGTCATGAATATAAAAGATATTGGCAGTCGGCTAATTTCTGTGTCATTCTTTATTCAAATACTTTCATTGTGCTATCATGGGAGTCTATCTGAACCTTCTCTATTCGAGTTATTGAACTAGAGTATTCTAGCCCAGGGATAATTCCCAATTCTTCTTCAAGGGTTGGATCATGTTATTTACCAACCAATGGTACCCTATTTTAGACGTCAAGAGTCATAAGACCATACTACGAACTTACTTCTATTCTAGGACTGCATCATAGAGATGTAGGTCAAACCTTCACGAACATACTTCCAATCCGTACTAGGACTTCATCATAGGGATGTAGGTCAAACTTTCGAGAACATACTCTTACTCTTTACTTGAACAATCGAAGTACATCTAGGGTCGACCAAAAATCGCTCACAAAATCCTTATCTTTCATGTTAACAGAATCATGTCGTCATCCGAAAACAGTCAGCCGAACAATGAAACCCCTGCCTTTCCTATAGACGCCGCTACTTTTCAAGCCACAGTTACAGCTGCCATGATGGCTGCCGTCACAACTGTCCTTGCAAATCGTAGCGCTATCAGCGCAAGCAATGCTGATGAAGGGGTTGAAAATCTCGATCGTAGTATCAATCCAGGAAGTCATCAAACGATAATAGTCGCAGGCTCGCAAATCCGAAAAACAGAGAACAAGAAACGAAAACTTCAAGCCCAAGTGGAACGCAAGCGACTTCAGAGGATTGCCATGTAACAGCAACCAGTGGCAATACCTGCCATCACAACATCGGACAAACAATATGAAGGAACACTCCCGAAGTGTGAGTGGTGCGACTATCACCATAAGGGAATTTGCCGACTATGACAATGCAACAATTGCTACAAGATGGGGCACATTGCTCGTTTCTGTAGAAATACCTCCACCACTGGAGCTAGCCTAGTTTGCTATAGTTGTGGTGAGGCAGGGCACTATTATGAAAGTTGTCCAAAAGAGAAGATCAACGAAAGCGACCGTGTCCCCAAAACTCCAACTCGACACTTCACTTCCACTACCGATGTTGGCACTAGCCAGATATGTAATTTATGCGGAGAGATAGGACATCTCAAGAAGGACTGTCCAATAGCAAAGAACTCGGGTGCAGACGGGAAGATTCTCAGGATCACAGCTGCAGGAGAAAGTACTCCGGGCCCACGTTAATGTAATTAAGGCGTTTCGTTGTAACGGACTTATAAACCATCCAAAACTAGTGCAACTAGAGTCATATCTTTTGCGAGATCCCGTCAGTAAAGGGATGCTCATGCTGCGTATACTTGTCTTTTGTAGTATACCTTGTTCGCGGCAATAGTCTTGTAGCAAGTCTAAAGTACTGTAACTCTGTTAAATATTGCACTATTGGTTTTGTCTGTAACACCTTTATGGTCAAGTATAATGTTTTTATTTCCAAGTGAGTCCAATATTACCATACGACTAGATTCAATTTGATCCGCACAATATCAGCTTCATACATACATCTCTTTCTCCATAAACGTCTTTTTAACGAAGTCGTTATTTCAGAACTCGGAAGTACTCCTTCTTAGAGTACCTGATGTTTCTTATCCTTTCCGAAGGAACCTCAGCAAACCTCCCCAAAGTACCACTCATACAGTACGTGAAGTTCAATCCAAAGATCCATACGGTTGATCTATCGCCGAAGCATGTATACATAGGGGTAGTATATAATCAAGGTTCTACAGGTTTAGAATTGATGATTCCACTTAAAAAAAATTTTCTCGTTGGGATGTGAGCGTAAAGAATAATCATTTATTCGACTATCATTTCAATCTTAATTATATACGACTCGTATACACGAGATTGTGATCGATGAACCATGTATGAATTATAATATGAACTTTAGGACAGAGACTGCCCAAGACTACGAGTAATCGCATCATCATGTGAACAAACTTAGAACATAGCACGACTCCTACATCCAGATCGCCCTATAGTATAAACACCCACAGAAATACAAGAACAATCCGGACAACTTAGCGAACTACTCAACAATAGAATTGGAAGGCCAGGCTTCTCACCCTGGAGAGCTCCGGTCTTATTCTTCCAGAAGTATACGGATTGCATCATATGTACCTCGACTATCGGGGACCCCGTCAAGATTTCCATTAGAAATCATTATCTCTGCCTCACATGGATGAGTTGGTTGAACAAACGCGAGGAATGAATTAGCTTTCAAAAATGGACCTGAGATCCGAATATCACCAGTTTCGAGTGTTAGCGGAGGATGTCCCGAAGACGACCTTCCAAACTCGATGCAGACACTATGAGTCCGTAGTGATACTCCTCAGATACGACCAATACACCCTTAGTATTCAAGAACTTAATGAATAGGGTACGCCATTCTTACTTGGATCAGTTCGTCATTATCTTTGTAAATGAAATACTTATCTACTCTCGTAGTAAGAAGGAAATCATAAAGAGCATCTACAAGAAGCCATGGATACATTACCCTCAGAGAAACTCTTCGCGTAGTTCTTTAAACACGAGTTTCGGAATTGAAGAGTCGAATTCCTAAGACACACTATTAGTGATGTGGAAATTCTTGAGTACTCTGTCAATTTATTAAAACCGTTGAGAATTTGTCGGCACTGAAGACGCCGACGAAAATTCGCAAAATTCGAGGTCTCGCAGACCTACCATCGTAGTCCATTCAGAACTCCTCACGAATTACAGAAACCCTTACGACTTTGATCCAGCAGGGGGTGGCCCTTGACTGGGAAGATAAGCAAGAAAAAGAAACCTTGGAATTCCAAGTGAGACCAAATTCTTTAGGAAGTGTCACTCTGGGAATGGCTTAATATGCTTCATAAAGCATGGAAAGCTAAATTCAAGATAGTTAGGACCTTCAAGATTTTTCCTGAATCGGCCCTATATCTCACTAACTCAATCTACCCCACGAGTTTAGTAACGTACATTCTAATCTTCATGTCTCGAACTTGTAAAATGTATCGATCTGATGAGACTCTTGAAATCCCACTCGAAGAGATCGAGTCCCACAAGAGCCTCACCTACGTGGAAGAACCGTAGTGACCATGGACCAGAGTTCATGCGAATGATTCATAGTCGTTTCCCGTTAGTGAAGGTCTGCTAGGATGCCAACTAAATACCAGAACTACAAGAAATTAAAGCTTGCTGCCTGAATAAAATATTTACAGCCAAAAACCCTAAATTTGGGAGTATATATATGACAGTTAGTCATTATTTAAACTTTTTCCAAATCTCAAGATCCAAATCCAATTCTCTCTCAAGTATCATCCAAAAGTTTTTCAAGATCTTCAATCTAGTAAGGGTTTCTAGCCTTCTTAAGTTGTTATATGACTTAATCTAGTGTTTTAACATACTTCTAAACATGAAATCATTCCAAAAGGGCCAATCTTCAAGTTTCACCAACAACACCAAGAACACACACTAGTGTTCTTGGACTTTTAGCACATTTTCAAGCTTCTACCTTGTAAGCACTTCTATCCTAGAGTCGTATAAGCTTTGTTACACATCTAAACACCAAGAAAGCACCCAAGAAACCAAGGATCAAGGGTGTTTACGGTCCAAGAACATCCTGGGCCGTAAACCCTAACTATGGTGCCAAAGTGTGCCTTATCCTTTCATAAGCCTTGGATATTAACCTAGAACCGTACTTTGATGTTTTTAGCACATAAAAACCACCAAAATCTATCATTTATATGTGGTTACGGTTTGGGGATCTCCCAAAACCGTAAACACCCCAAAATGTGTTATGATGACCCATGTTCCTTCCTTATGCCTAGAATCTAGTCTAGAATTTTACCTTTAAGTGTTTAGGACTTGAAAACATCAAAATACCATGGTGCACAGGAGTTTGCGGCAAAAAATACATGGAGAAATGGTCCATGGGCCGTAAACTCCATTTAGGAGTGTATTGATGCCACAAACACTTCCTAAGGCTTAAACATGAAGTAGGAATGCTTGGAATGACTTAGAAGACTTCAAATCAACAAATGGTCAAAAAGTTATGAGCTTACGGCCATAAACTCAAGGGTTTACAACCGTAAACTCAATGGGTTATGGTCCTTAGGGAGTAAACTGATATTAGGGGTTCCCTTGAACCGTAAGCTCAATATCTTTATCCTACAACACTTAGATGCAATCCTTAGCACTTATAACACTTATATAAAGTGTTTAACATGTCTTAGGATGTCTTAACTTTGTTATTTAATTGATTAAAGGCTAATTGGTTACATATACGTGATATTATATGTTAACTAGGATCATAGAGTGTGTATAAGTCTTCACTTGACACCTAGCATCCTATACAGTCCGTTCAATCCCAACCACTTGCTACATGTGAGTTCATACCCCTTAATCAATATTTTAAATGTTTTTAAATGCTTTTATGGGGTGGGGATACAAGTTGAATCGTGTTGGTTATTATATCAATCACATGTGATTAATAACCAGCATACAAATGGAATTACTACTCTTTTAGCTTTTTACCAAACAAATTACTTTTAAATGGTTTTCCAAAACATTTTTACTCATTTAAAACTCTTTGTTAGACTGTCTTACATACTAAATATATCTTTTCAAACCCTGTTATAGTTCTGATTCAAAACAAATGTTTTTCTTATACTTTAAACTGTTCTCATCAAACAAACTGTTTTCAAATCGTTTTACACACTGACATCAAGTCATCTTTTCCTAGTTATAAAACTTTTCAAAGGTTTTACAAAACTTATTTTATACTTTTATATTGTCAATTGCATGTCTATATATGTATAGTATTATAAGTAATGTTTAAAGGACTTAGGAAGACTAGCTCCCTTTACTTCCTTTTCCTCGTTGGGATGTGGCTTTAGGGCATCGGTTATCCGTCTGAAGGTCATCTAAATATTAGTTGTATATTATGTATACATATATGGACATGAAAGTTCTATCAGTTAATTCAATACCCTTGGGTAGCAGGGGTATACATTCATGTTCATACGTACCAGTTATATTACTAGTAAGCTACAATAGGTGTAGTTTAGGAAGTTACTAATACTATTACTAGAATGCAGAATCATACCACGAGTCAGTTCATTCATGATTCAATACTTGCTAGATAGAGAGAGCACACATTATGGCGAGTACAGATAGTACATTACTATACATGCTAGATAGAGAGAGAACACACATTACAGCTAGTACACACAGTACATTACTATACATGCTAGATAGAGAGAGAACACACATTACAACTAGTACACACAGTACAATACAATACTATACAGAGAAAACATACAAGCTAGACAGAGGTTGAACATACAATACAACTAGCATTCATTACATATACATTCATGCAGTTATGTGAGCCATTAAACGGGTCCTGGAACTTCCTGCCATGACCGTTTTTGTATCCAGAATCTCCTTAATTGGGGGGTGTATGAGTTTGCGTATAGATCTATACTGGATTGACAATCCTACACCTTGTTGCTCGCTACAGTGGGACTTGCAAGTCTAAGGGTGCCAAATGTCATTTCTTACGGCGTCTTACATCGTCGTTTTACTAGAGTCGGTAGCAGGATACTGGTCGATCACATGTTACTTTAAATTACAATAGATTTAAGGTAGTTAGTACGGTTGTAGTTATTTGATACTACATTATATTACTATTTAATTTTCCCATTACATTCACTTCGTGAACATTCACACGATGCACGGTAATGTAGAAGATATATTTTTTGGTTAATGATAGTCAGATTTGGGAAAATACACACTTTCTCAAGGGAAACAGTCAAATACTAGATGCCTTGGTAGAAGGCTACTTTCAGTAGGAAGCATAGGGTTTTCTAGGATATTCAAAACTTTTACATACTCATACTTACAATTACATTCTTACAAATACCGACACTAAAATACTTATGATCTCACTAGGTTTAAAGCTGATACTCTCTTTCAAAATAATTTGTATCCTCAGGTAGTCATTAGATAGGTACCGATGCAAGGTTTAGAGAAGATGGAGCTCTTTCAAGACTCATCTTTCATTTTGATTTTTACTTTAGTGTCTATTTTAATTTGACAGAACACACTTGTATTAAAATTATATTATTAATGCAACGGATGATATTTTTGCTTGTTTACTACTATTCATTGTTGTGATACTGTACATGACTTCCTCTGCCCCAGAACGTTTCCATCGTTCATGGTTTTTGGGTGTGAGACCTATTACCTATCAGATGCTATTAATATATATCCATTAATATATATAATAAGGAATCTTATTTATTACCGTTGGGTACTCTGCTGGTGTACCTTTTTTTATAAATAAATAACTTAGGTTAGATATAACTATCACCTCGTGCCTGCTAACCGTGGTACATGAAATCATACTGGTGTTAATGTAAACTCGGAAAGATATATTATTAAGCTGTATCACCTCGTGTCTACTATCCCTGGTACTTGAAATCGTACTGGTGTCAATGTAAACCCATAAAGATATATTATTAAGCTTTATCACCTAGTGTCTTCTAACCATGGTATGTGAAATTGTACTGGTGTCAATGCAGACCCTGAAAGATATATTATTAAGCATTATCACCTCGTGTCTACTAACCCTGGTACGTGAAATCGTACTGGTGTCAATGCAGACCCGGAAAGATTTATTAACGTGTTTTATCACCTCGTGTCTCCTAACCCTAGTACGTGAAATCGTACTGGTGTCAATGCAAACCCAGAAAGATATATTATTAAGCTTTATCACCTCATGTTTGTTAACCCTGGTACGTGAAATCGTATCGATATCAATGGAGACCTAGAAAGAGATATTAACCTGTTTTATCACCTTGTGTATTCCTCTCTATCCGTGTTATCATGTATTCCTCTCTGTACTGGTTATTGTGTATTCCTCTCTATACTTCTTATAGTATGAACTGAGCCCTTAAACTATACCTATTATAGTTTACTAGTATTGTACTTGAATTGTTATTGAAAAGACTCATTTTACTAATAAGTGATGCTTGTACCTTGTACTTTAAGAACGGAGTTTTGTTAAACTATAAAGTAACATAACTTTAAAAGAGTTTTTGAAATGTTTTGATCACTTATAAATCGCATAAGCAATCATTTGAAAGATGTTTATGACAACATTTACACAATTACCATTGTGTTCAACTTGTATTCCCCCCCCCTCCCTAAAATCATTTGAAACAGTTAAAAGGTACATTACGGGGTATGAACTCACCTGATGTGGGTGATTCAAACGGCTATACGTGTAAGGATGAAAAGTTCCACGAATGAAGTCCCGAGTCACAAACGAGTCCTAGTTGACATATAATGGCATATATTGGCATGCATTTAGTGTTTAAAAGCAACTAACATGTTAGCAAACAACCATAGGGATAGTGAAACACTTGAAATGAAGACCAATCACATCCGAAGCTCCGATCTCCCAAAACATCTCCGGTCCAACTCCTAGTCTTCCTCCATTTCATGCTGAACCATTTTAACCTTCTCAGGTTGAGGTGGAGAATAGTCACTCTTCCCTCGAATCAAATATGGATGGCTTTTAGATACAGTGGCTGATTTTGATGATTCCAATCCTATCAACATTGATGATGAAGCAAACTTCTTTTAATTCCCACCTGAAGATGACGTCAACCTATCCGGTTCAGAAGTTCAGGGGGAGCATTATCCAAATGTTTAGACTATTCAAGGAGAGCAACACAACCCCATTGTTGATATGGGATCGTTTGCTGCAAGTATTCAAAATGAATGTCATTTCTCGGCATTTATCTCAATCGTTGAACCCAAATCCATCAAAGAAGCACTTCAACATGCTGATTGGATTACAACCGTGCAAGAAGAACTGGCAGAATTTGATAGAAATGAATTCTAGACTCTCGTCCTTCCTCCTCAGAATCATCGTGTTGATGGTACTAGATGGGTGTTTCGAAATAAGTTAAATGATGAAGGAGTTATCATTCAAAACAAAGCAAGATTGGTAGCTAAAGTATTTACACATATTGAAGGACTTGACTACGATGAGACCTTTGCTCCTGTTGCACGTCTTGAAGTTATCATAATCTTTCTTGCTTATGCTGCTCATAAAGGCTTCAAGGTTTACCAGATGGATGTCAAAAGTTCTTTTCTAAATGGTGAACTTGATAATGAAGTATATCTTCAATAGCCTCCTGGTTTTGTTAATTTGTTATATCATATTCACCGCTACAAACTCCAGAAAGTTATTTATGACCTTCATCAAGATCATCGCGCATGGTACGAGACCTTCACCGACTTTCTCAAGTGTTCAAGCCTCCAAGGGAATTATAGATCCCACTATCTTCAAATTTATGGCCTTAAACATCTCACGCGAGTCCAAATTTATGTCGACGATATCATTTTTGGATCCACCGATTTTTCACAAGTTGCTGACTTTGCTAAGTTAATGGTCAGTAGGTTTCAATTAGTATGAATCGGAAATTAAGCTTCTTTTTGGTCTCAAAGTCAAATCGATAAAGAGAGGAATTTTCATTCACCAAGAGAAGTACATTTCATAACTCCTCAACGAGTACTCAATGGACACCTGTTCCTCAGCCAAGGTTCCAATGGCTTTTGGATACAAAATCTTTTTGGACCCCACAGGCGTAGCTGTTGATGAAAAGAAGTAAAGAGGAATGATTGGATCCCTAATCTATCTCACAGCAAGTCGTCTGGACATCATGTTTTCAACATGTTCGCATGCCAGATTTCAAGTCAATCCCAAGATGTCTCATCTTTTGGCTGTTAAGAAAATATTCAGATATCTCAAAGGCACAAAGAATCTCGGAATTTGGTACCCAGCAAACGAGAGTTTTCTTCTTCAAACATATTCAGACTCAAACTATGGCGGTCTTCAATTGGACAGAAAAAGCACATCTAGTGGCTGTCATTTTTAGGTGGTCGATTGCTTAGTTGCTCATCCAAGAAGCAGAATTGCATTGCTCTCTCAACAGCCGAAGCAAAATACATTGCGGCTACTAGTTATACCTCTCAAGTTCTCCGGATGAAATCACAACTTCTGGATTATGGTTACCACTTTCAACGCATTCCAGTATATTGTGATTCTCAAAGTGCAATTGCAATCTCGCACAACCCAATTCAACATACTATGACGAGGCATATTTATATATGCTACCATTTTATAAAAGATCATGTTTTGAACGGAAATATTGAACTTATTTTTGTTCCATCTAACGATGAAATTGCTAATGTCTTTACTAATGCATTAGACGAAAACAAGTTCAATGGTTTTCTGAACAAAATGGGTATGATGATGCCTGATCCTCAATTCTTTCAAGAGAGTTGCTCTCTCTGATGGAAACATCAGATAGAAAATTGGTTATGAATTCAAAATTATTTCTCATCTTGGAACTATTGTCTCTCGGAATACTTAGGATCATCTTACTTGTCTTTAGCTCTAACCACCACTTGAGTTTTAGTTTTACAGCTCCCAAGTCTTTTGAATTTCAATGGCCATTATAGTTACATTGGTCACAATGTTCTCTCAGAACTTACTTCATAAAGTGTCTCCGAAATTCAAATCTGGAACGATAATAAATTTTTTTCTATCCTTTGCTCCGGAACATCCGAAAACTCTGCTTCAAAAATAATCCGCAAACTTTTGCTCCGAAACTTTTTTTAAGACATTGACTCCGGAGTTTTCGAAATCTTTGCTACGGAATGTTTCTTCATTTTTTTCTGGAACTCTTTTCTTCCACTTTTTCATTTGAGAATGTTGTCTCAAAACCCTCTTCGGAATCTTTGAAAATTACTTTATCCGGAATTCTTACAATATTTTGCAATGGAAATCTAAACTTTTTTGCTCTGGAACCTCAAAGTTTCACTTCGTTTTTTATTTTTAAAAAGAAAAATATTTTGGACCTTTTTCTACAAGATCACCATGTTCCGGAATACACCTCATTACCCACCTGTACTTAAACTGTCCGGAATCACTCATCCAGAAGTCCAAAGGTTTTTAAGGTGATACTCTCTCAAACGGTTACTTTTAAAAGATGCTTATCGTTTTCCTTGAAATCCACACCACGTTGCACGTCCTTTAAACCAAACATCCCATCGACGTTTGACGATTTCTATTCTTCACTTCATTCCATACAAACGTTTCGTCATCATTAGTCAACTCACCCCCAAAACGGCAACATATTAAATGTAACCCATTTCCATTGCGGATCCTCATCATTACCCTTTTTGACCCGATCCATTTCCATCTCCTATATAAACCCCTTTAATCCCCCTTTACCCCATTACGCACTTCAAACTCTCTAAACCCCCCCCCCCCCAACACCTCTTATATGTTCTTGTGTTCTTCAAGCAATCATCTTGTCTGCAACAATGGCGTCTCATTCAACTGTCCAAACTGCTCCTGCATCCAAGAAATCTGTTGCTAAGAAGAAATCCTTTAGGGAATCATCATCCTCACACTCGTCGGAGCCATTACTCAGAGACCCAACACAACTTTTCTCCTTAAACCACATGTATTTCGATGAACCCATACGAGTGCTAATCGACTTCATTGCTCATCATCCAATCTCTATTCCCCTCACTAAAATCCCAGAGCCACCTCTTCCACTCACTCTTCTGCATACATCATTTACAAGAATCAATATCAATGATGGGGCTCTCGAAACCAAAATCACCGGTGACTGGATCGTGCCGATTTACAAATCAACTTTTCTCAGGGTAATAGGCGTCAAAGAAAACCCCAAAGGTTTCAATGTTCAAGAACCAACAAACGAAGAATTCCAACAATTTATGAATCACATTGAGTATACTCAAGACTACAAAGCCAAGGAGTTCAAGAAGTCAGCGGTTTCAGGTTTTTGGACCGTGCTAATGCATTTCATTATCAGAGGGTTGTTCGAAAAGCATGGTGGTACAGACACCTTGAGCAAGGATTGGCTGCATGTGGTATACTGCATCTATTCAGGACGCAACAATGCAATTGATCTTCCGAAAGTGCTGTGGCAAGATTTTCGAAAATTCGCCATCAAACGGAAGACCAATGCGATTTCAATCCCTAGGTTTTGGGCCCTGACGATCCAAGAGCTTTACAGAGAAAGGTCCGAACCAAACCCAGTTTCTACAACTCCGAAAGAGGTAAATGTTTCTTTTAAAACTGTTAAACATTACCGCATTTCGGACCAATATTCCTTTGGACCTGTAAGATGTCTACCGGAACATATGTTAGATTTAATACCTTCCATATCCATTTATTTGAAACACCACCTGGAGACTTCGGTTGTGTTCCACCCAACACAACCTGCCCCAGTCCCTGTTCAGCTTATTTCGAAAGAAGCCAGCCCCATTGTGTCCAGAGTAAAGATTAAAAAGTCTGCCAAAAGGAAGACTTCACTATCTAAGTCAAAACCTAAAAAGTGAAGAAAAGTCAGTTCCTCCTCTCAAAAGGAAGGAGCTCATGACATTCAGGCTGACTCTGGCCATCCGAACACCCCACCAACCCACTCATCGGAGGTACCCCTCGATGCTTCAAAACCACTTGCACAAACTCACAGGGAGTCTGCTAATAATCCACCCTCACCTTCCCAAAAAGGTGATGTTGGTGTTGAAAAAGTTCCTTGCACCCTGTGGAACTCACCCACGAGTCACATTTGTTATCCCATCTCGTTCTACACACACGCTCCGGAACCCCTATTCTAGACCCCAAGCATTCTGAAGCGGGAGCTGTCCCTCCTACTTTTGGTGCCCCAATTGGTCTGATACCCAGTAAGGGTACAGGACGACCAAGTACTAATGACCCACATTGGGAAGATTATGTTGACAGGGCTCATACAAGGCATCCAGAGCTTACTTGATCTCAAATAGAAGCTACTCTGATTGCAATGAGGAGTAGAGCCATTCAGAGCAATCAACCCTATGTTGCTCCTTCAGACGATGTTATTGATCTCGAATTCACTTCCGGAAAAACTCCCAAGACTCCACCCCATTCTTCCATTCATTCCAATTCGGATGATGAACTTTCTGAAGAAGTGTTGCTGACCGACAATGGTGTAAATGTTGTTGATACTCATGCGCTTACTCCTGTTCGTTTTCACTCCAATCCATCCTCGTCCAAATCTTCTTTTGATTTCGGATCCTCCTCATCTACTCATGATAATGACTCTAAATCCACTCAGAAACTTCATGATGATCTTGCTACCAACAAGCCTGGTCCTTCGGTGACTCCAATCAACCCAGAATCTAACAAAAACAAGCCTCGAAATTCGAACTTAGAGACCAGATCTTCTGCAGGAGACTACATTGATCCATTTGCTCTTCTTGACATCCAAACCAATGTATTAGACACCATGAAGAAGGTCGATACCCTTGAACGTGAATCCAATAAGCCCAGACCCACCGTTGTTGAATGTGAAGCCAATAAGCCCAGACCCACCGTTGTTGAACATGAAGCTTAACTTGACCAGCTCATCTCTCTACGGTTCAAACATACCATAGAATAGGTTGAACATAAGGATGATGCTTCCGTTGATCATTACTTGGATAGCATCACACAAATGTTGAAGGTTCACGATGACCTGGTTGCTGCCACTAATGATCTGATCAAGAAAACTCATGTCCGTCATGAGAAGCAAATTCAGAGACTAGAGAAAGAGATCCGAAAGAAGCACGAGATGTACCTGATTATGCAACAAGTTCTCCTTAATCTTCTACGATCCTGTTGGAACATTTTGGATGTTCTGAACAATAAGTTTGATAAGATGTTGTCAATTTTGCAGGGTGTATTTAAGCATCTCAAAGCTTAGCACCCACTGCTGATGCTAATGACACCCTCACCCTTCAACTCAACACCAACTTTCAGAAGGTGTTTGAAAATTTTTCAGATCTGAAAGGGTCACGTATGCTTGCTCCGGTTGCCACGTCCACCATTGCAAGAGGGGGAGAAGTTCCAAGTCAACGTTGGAAAACTGCCTCGGAATATCGGCTCGGAGATGAAGATGGAAATTTTGATGATGAAGTCCAATTTCTTTCTGGAGTTTTAGGAAATGATGATGATGATGATGATGATGATGGGTTTGAGCCATAAGAACTTTCCTATGTGCACATGCAAACTCTAATGCTTGGATCTAGGTTTCTCTAATTGAACATGCAATGTATCTGAGGCTTACAATTCTAGATTTAGTGTAAACAATTGAATCATATCGTATGAAATCAGATCTAGAAGAATACCTTAAGTTACTTACTTGAAACTTCTTGTTCTTGGAGCTTAGAGTCACAATTGTCACTCCTCTAATGGCTTATAAACACCAACTAGCAAGATGATGATCTTGAGAGAGAGAGAGAGAGAGGAGGTGAGGAAATAGGCTCTAGGGTTACTTCCTTGCAAGAGTGGCCGATTTCCCTCACCCATGGGGTCTATTTATACTATGAGCTACTAGGGTTACACCCTTAACCATAATTGAATAAATTAGGCCCTAAGGAATCCAAAGATCCTCCTAGATATAAGGCTTGGACGATTTTAAGATATCTAAACCCTAAAATCCATCCACCATAATATCCATAAGGATACATAGCCCAAAACACAACTATCATACATTTGACAGTTTATACCCCGTTATTCAATTAACCTCTTTAAGTCACCAAATTAATTCTCAATTAATTTATGACTTATATCAATCAAATAATATTATTATTCCTTTAATATTTTACTCTCATAATATATTAACAATATTATGTCTTCTCTCTTTACCAATCACTCTGTCAAGTTGCTATGGTGAAGGCAATCCAAAAGGACCATGCACAATCGGGTCAAGTACTTACCAAATATAGTTACAGCCTTAGACACTAATCCAACAGTCTCCCACTTGGATAAGTCTAGTAACTTATATATGCAAACACAATCCGATTAGCAATCATAGCTCTCAAAGACGCTGTCAAACTCTGATCTTATCGGTATCTTGTCCTTTAGATAAGGGATCATATAGTCCTCTGTTTAAATATTGTGCGGAAAATCTCATGGAACATAGTCATACTTATTGTCTAGCAGTTGGTTTCTCAATCTCAGATTCATTTGACATAGAACTTAATTGAACACATCAATTCAGTCCTGACCGGGCCTGGTACATAAGTCAAATCAAATCATCGAGGGGCCCTAATATCACTTTTACCCTCCTAGGATAAAAGTAACAGATAAACTTCGACTTATATACATTTACTATTTACTAATCAACTATACACAACAATGCGTTTTATGACATCAATTTACCGATGCGGTTTCGCAATATCAATGCCAAACCAATTAATAAACAATAAACCATATATCTTGGTTTTAAGACCATATGATATTATCGTCTTGCAATCACTTGCGGTACATTCCATAAAGTGATTCCAGCAAGCGCGGGTTTATTCCAATGCTCAAAACTTGTTCATAAGCACTCATGAACGTTGCTGCAAACCTTTGCTATGTCTAATACCTTTTAGACAATCTACACACTAATTCATGATAATCTTCATTCATACCTACTTGCAACATATAAATGATTGTGGACCATTCGAATAATTCGATTACCCTTAATAACTCAATTATTCAGGAAGTCAAAACATGCAAAGTGAAACAATAGTTAAACAATTAACATAATACCGTAGCATTACTTATAAATAATACTCCTTTATTTAATCATCAAATGTCAGTTACATTTATCTATTACATGTTTCTAAAACTATCTAATCTAAACTAATATCGTCTTTCAGCCCAATGCTCCTAGCGTGCTGCAAATGCTTAACCCTACTCAGTCCCTTCGTATGCGGATCTACTGGGTTATCCTCTGACGATACCCTCTTTACTACGAGGTGTCCTTCTTCTACTCGATGTCTAATAAAGTGATATTTTCTGTCGATATGCCGAGATCTACCATGATCCCTCGGTTTCTTGGTCAGGGCAACCGCTCCTTCATTATCACAGAAATTTTCCACGGGCTCCTTTATGGCAGGCACAACTCCAAGGTCACCAATGAAGTTCTTCAAGCACATCGCCTCCTTTGACGCTTCGCTCGTTGCAATGTACTCTGATTCACACGTTGAATCAGCTACGGTCTCTTGCTTGGAACTTTTCCAAGTCACTGCTCCTCCATTAAGGGTAAAGACCCAGCCCGACTACGAACGGTAGTTGTCCCTATCAGTCTGGAAGCTAGCGTCACTATACCCTCGCACCTTTAAGTCATCACTCCCTCCGAGGACTAAAAACCATTCCTTTGTCCTCCGAAGGTACTTAAGGATATTCTTGATTGCGATCCAATGAGCTCTGCCAGGGTTCCCTTGATATCTACTGACCATGCTCAAAGCAAAGGCCACATCAGGGCGAGTACAAGTCATAGCATACATGATTGAGCCAACTGCGGAAGCGTAAGGTACTCGGCTCATCTCAGTTATCTCGGCTTCTGTACTCGGACTTTGAGTCTTACTCAATTTGGCATTACTCTGTATCGGTAGTTCTCCCTTCTTCGAGTATTCCATACTAAAATGTTTTAGTACCTTATCCAAGTAAGTATTTTGACTAAGTCCTATTAGTCTCTTACTTCGTTCTCTCACTATCCTTATTCCCAAAATATAGGAAGCCTCTCTGAGGTCCTTCATAGCAAAGCACTTCCCGAGCTAGGACTTAACCTCCTACAGAGTCGAAATGTCATTTCCTATGAGCAGTATGTTATCGACATACAAAACGAGGAAGCTAACTATACTCCCACTGGCCTTGACATATACACATGATTCGTCTTCACTTCGTACAAATCCAAACTCTTTGAATTTCTCATCAAAGCAAAGATTCCATCTGCGAGATGCTTGCTTAAGTCCATAAATGGAATTCTCAAGGTTGCACACTCTATTGGGATGCTTTGGATCGACAAAACCCTCTGGCTGAGCCATGTAAACATCCTCAGCCAACTTCCCACTAAGGAAAGTGGTCTTGACATCCATTTCCCATAACTCATAATCATGAAATGCAGCAATGGCTAGTGTCACACCGCAAAACCACGAACGGCGCAAACGTTCAGGGGTAGAGGACGTCATGTACAGTATCACAACAGTGTAATATAATAAACAACCAACAACATCATCCATTGCATTATAAGTAAAGTTTTAATACATGTGCGTTCTTTCATTGTAATGAGACACCAAAAATATACAATCAAAATAAAAGATGAGACTTGTCTGCTCCGTCTTCTCAAAACCTGGCCATCGTACCTGTCTACTGTTGACCTGAGAATACAATTTATTTTGGAAGAAAGTATCAGCTTTAAAGCTGGTGAATTCATAAGTATTTAAGTGTCATTGTCTTGCTTACTAAAAGTTGTTTTAAAAGTCATGTAAACCTTTAAATGAAAATGTTGATGTAGGTATGAAAAGCCCTAGAAAATCCCTTATTTTCTATCAGTTGGAGATGTAGTCTTCTATCAAGACCCGAATGTTTTGTTATGACAGTGTAGTCTTCTATCAAGACCCGAATGTTTTGTTATGATAATGTAGTCTTCTACCAAGACCCGAATGTTTTGTAAGTAAAATGATAGTTTTTCCTTTCTATTGACTAGTACTAAAAGTGCTTAGTCTAGCTCATCGTTTATGTGAATATATCACAAAATAAAGTAAAATAGGAAAATGATATGATAGTCTTCTACCAAGACTTAAATGTTATGTAAGTAAAATGATAGCTTTTCCTTTCTACTGACTAGTACTAAAAGTGCTTAGTCTAACTCATCGTTTATGTGAATATATCACAAAATAAAGTAAAGTAGGAAAAATATAATCATGTAAGTGTTATCCCTGGGAGACCAGGATTAACACGACATCGCCGAAGCGAAAGGTATACCCTAATGAACATCCGAAGATTGTGCACTCATCCTCTGTAGCGGCAGCAGGGTGGAGGGAGGGTTAGTACCGATATCGATCTCCTAATACTGATCGTTAACCTAATGATCCTCCGAAGATTCACATCTCATCCACTGTTGCAACAGTTGGACAGAGGGATAGTTAGTCCCATCATTGACTACTAAATAAGTAACAACCTTAGACATTTGTAGACGTTCATCGACCACTGGTGCTAATCAGTGGGGTTCGGAATGGTAAGTCCCTCCGAAATATCCCATTGAACCGGGATAGGAAAGATAATATGTACAGTAAGTACTAATAAATCATCCTCGTAGTTCTAAGTACAAGTATCCAGGTAAGTAAATACAGGATAATGCACCTAAGTAACAATGTTCCTGTTTGGTATTCATGTAATGTGTTCATGTAAGCGTGATCATGTATCATGTAAGTATATGTAAACGTACTCAGGTATCATGTAATCAACTGTAAATGTACTCATGTATCAGGTAATGTACTGGTATAGACTCATGAATGAACTGACTCTTGTGTGATTCCTTGTAATAGGAATTATGTTTGATATCTTCAAATTATCCCTATGATAATTAACTGAGAGGTAATTGGTTGATCATGTAGGTTTATACACTCTTACTACTCAAGGGTGTGGGAAACTGAATGAAAGGTGTAAACTATAACATCAATACATATATAAGAATATAAGTGTATATGCATAGTTTAGTGCAAGAATGTAAAATAATGGTCTTGCAAGATATCTAGGAGTTTTGAACAATAATTAAGAATGAATTGATGTCATTTTAATAAACATTTCAAAACTAATACTTTTGTTATCAAGGTATTTTAATATAGAAAACCATTTCATGTGACACCTTTTGAAATATGTGAAATCTACTGAGTGAAAACATAGTTATAAAATACATAAGATTGATTTAATATAATACTGTTTTCTACTTGTATTCCCCCCCCCCCCCCTTAAAGCATTTAAAATCATTTAAAACGTTGATTAAGGAGTATGAACTCACCTGTAGTTGGTGGTTCGGATGAACTGGCCGATGTAGGATTGCTAGGTGTCAAGTGAGGACTTGTACACACACTACGATCCTAATGAACATATAATCACACATATATGCACTCAAATACTCTCAAATTACTAATTGATAAAGTTAAGACATCCTAGACATAATAAACACTTTATATAAGTGTTTTAAGTCCTAAGGATTGCATCTAAGCTACTGTGGGACAAGGCACTTGTGTTTAGGGTTCCAAAGGACCCCATATATGAGTTTACTCCTCATATACCAATACACATGGAGTTTACGGTTGTTAACTCTTGAGTTTACGGCCGTAACTCCCAACCATGGGTGTATTGTGTGTTTTGAAGTTCCAAATGATTCCTAGAATTATTCCAACTTGGTGGTTCATGTCTTGAAAGGGTTTCAGGCCTAGAAACACTCCCTAGAGGAGTTTACGGCCCCAAGGCCATTTCCTAGAGGAGTTTATGGCCCCAAGGCCATTTCCTTTGTCAAGTCTCTTGCATATGAAGGATAGGTTCTAGACTTTTACCTAAAGCATATGAAGGCATTTGGCACTCTTTGGTGCCCTTCTTTCAAGTTTACGGCCCAAGAACCATGTCTTGGCCGTAAAATCACTTTGGAAGGTGCTTTTGATGTGTTTAAGGCCCTTGATTTATTAGGAACAAGTCTAGGTAAAAGCCTAAGGATTTAGGTGCCTTAAAAGCACCATTTGGAGCTTGAAATTGGAGTTTATGGCCTAAGAAACTCTTGGGCCATGAACTCCCAAACTTGGGTGGTTCTTGCTTGATTTCATGTCCCTAACACACTCCTATACAAGTCCAAGGCAGTTGTATATCACGAGGGACAGTCTGGGCTTCGTTTCGGGAGTTTACCGCCCAAGAACACCTTGGGGAGTAAACTCCTAAATCTAGTGATTTAGCCTTCTAAATCATGTTATAACTACATATAAAGCTTTCTAACACTACTAGAAAGAGTTACTCATGTTTTGGTATAAAAAACCAAAGATCCGTGAGAGAGAAAATGGCTTTTCTCTAGTTGGAAATGTGAAAAATGAATGAATTTGGTTCAAAATTCTATTTATAGTCCTGATATCTCCTGAAGTGTAAACCCTGAATTACTCAAACTTACACGAAAAAGTCTGAAAATTAGTTGTGACTGCTATAACTTCTATTGAAGTGATATAGTTTGTACAGAATGGAAATTTCGGGTTGTCACATCATCCCCCCATTAGAAGGAATTTTGTCCTGAAATTAGAATTTAAGCAATTAAGAAGTTACAAATAACTAAGTGAAAAGGTGAGGGTATTTCAGTTTCATCTGATCCACACGTTCCCAAGTGAATTCCGGTCCACGCTTTGCATTCCAGCGCACCTTTACTATCGGGATATGGCTCTGCTTTGTTAGATTGACCTCTCGGTCCATGATCTCTACTGGTTCCTCCACGAAGTTGAGGCTCTCGTTGATCTCGATCCCGTCGAGTGGAATAACAAGAGTCTCGTCGGATAGACACTTTTTCAAGTTTGACACGTGGAAGGTGGGATGTACGTTACTGAGTTCTTGCGGTAGATTGAGCGTGTAAGCTACAGGGCCGATTCTCGCGAGAATCTTGAAAGGCCCTATGTATCTTGGATTGAGCTTCCCACGCTTCCCAAAGCGTAGCAAGCCCTTCCAGGGTGAGACCTTCAGTAGGACTCGGTCACCCACCTGGAACTCCAATGGTTTCCTACGCTTGTCAGTGTAGCTTTTCTGTCGGTCTCTAGAGGCTTTCAATCGTTCACGAATTTGAACGATCTTCTCTGTCGTTTCCCGAATGATCTCCGGACCCGTGAGACTGCTTTCGGGAACTCCTCCTTTAGCTAACTGGGTATCACCCACTTCAGCCCAGCACAGAGGGGATCTGCACTTTCGTCCAGAGAGGGCCTCGAATGGTGCTGCCTTTATGCTCGTATGATAACTGTTTTTGTAGGAAAATTCAACAAGGGGTAAATGGGTATCCCAAGCTTTTCCAAATTCAATCACACACGCACGCAACATATCTTCTAAAGTTTGGATAGTCCTCTCACTTTGCCCGTCGGTCGGTGGATGGTAGGCTGTACTCATGTCCAGCCTAGTTCCTAGGGAATTTTGTAATGACTGCCAGAAACTCGAAGTGAATCTACTATCTCGGTCTGACATGATAGATAAAGGAACACCGTGCAGCCTGACAATCTCCCTAATGTAAGTTCTGGTAAGTTTCTCCATCTTGTCTGTTTCTTTGATCAGTAGGAAGTGTGCAGACTTGGGAAACTTGGTTATGAAGTCCATAGTGATCCAATCCCACTTCCATTCTGGTATCTCCGGTTGTTGTAGAAGACCGGAGGGTTTCTAGTATTCGACCTTGACCTTTGCGCAAGAAAGGCATTTACTCACGAAGGTAGCAATATCTGCTTTCATGTTAGGCCACCAGTATAACTTTTTAAGATCCAGATACATCTTATCTGAACCTGGGTGGACGGAATAACGAGTGTTGTGAGCTTCCGTCATGACCAAGTCTCTGAATCCACCGTGTTTCGGTGTCTAGATCCGATCCATAAGGTATAAGGCTCGGCCACCCTTGACTTCTAAGTTCTTATCCATCCCTCTAAGGGACTCACCAGCCACGTTTTCAGGTTTCAAAGCGTCGAGCTGAGCCTCCTTTATTTGCGTGGACAAGTGTGAATGGATAGTTAGAATCAAAAATTTGACTCTACGACCAGTATATTCTTTCCGACTTAGGGCGTCGGCTACTACATTGGCTTTTCCCGGATGATAACGAATTTCGCACTTGTAATCACTGAGTAGCTCGACCCACCGTCGTTGTCTCATGTTGAGCTCCTTCTGGTCAAAAATGTGTTGCAGACTCTTATGGTCTGTAAAGATCGTGCTTTTTGTACCGTATAGGTAATGTCGCCAGATCTTCAGAGCAAACACAACTGCTCCTAGTTCAAGATCGTGGGTTGTGTAGTTAACCTCATGTGTCTTCAGCTGTCTCGAGGCATAGGCTATGACTTTACCTCACTACATCAGAACACATCCGAGCCCTTGGTTTGATACGTCGCAATAGACCACGAAGTCCTCTATCCCTTCAGGAAGGGACAGTATTGGTGCGATGCACAAGGCTCGTTTGAGCGTTTGGAATACTCTTTCTTGTTTCTCTTCCCAGTCAAAGGCCACGCCCTTCTGGGTAAGTGTTGTAAGAGGTTTTGCTATGCGGGAGAAGTTCTGAATGAACCGGCGATAATATCCATCTAGACCTAGAAATTGACGAATTTCAGTAGGTGTCTTTGGTGCTGACCAGTTCTCGATGGCCTTAATTTTGGAAGGGTCCACGTGTATACCTTCATCGCTAACAACATGGCCCGAAAATTCGACTCGCCGAATCCAAAATTCGCACTTGGATAACTTTGTGTAGAGCTTCTCTGATCGCAATGTTTCTAAGATTTTACGGAGATGTTAGCTATGTTCCTCCTTACTTCGAGAGTAGATGAGTATGTCATCAATGAAGACGATGACGAACTGATCCAAGTAAGGACGACACACCCTATTCATCAGATCCATGAATACTGTGGGCACGTTAGTTAATCCGAACGGCATCACTACAAACTCGTAGTGCCCATAACGAGCTCGGAAGGCTGTCTTGGGAACATCCTCCTCTAACACTCGTAGTTGCTGATATCCGGATCGTAGATCTATCTTCGAGAAGTAATTGGCTCCTTGAAGTTGATCAAACAAATCGTCAATATGGGGCAAGCGATAATGATTTTTAATGGTAAGTTTGTGGAGTTCTCTATAGTCGATGCACATGCGAAACGATCCATCTTTTTTCTTGACGAACAAGACCGGTGCTCCCCATGGCGAGAAGCTTGGTCGAATGAATCCTTTCTTGAGAAGTTCGTCAAGTTGACTGGAAAGTTCCTGCATTTCAGTCGGTGCCAGACGATAAGGAGATTTCGCTACGGGGGTAGCCCCTGGCACTAAGTCGATTCTGAACTCGACTTGGCGTTGCGGTGGTAAACCGGGAAGTTTTTCTGGGAATATGTCGGGGAAGTCGCGTACTTCTGGGATGTTCTGAATGTCTTTCAGTTCTTGACTAGTATCAACGACGTGTGTGAGGAATGCATGGTACTCCTTCCGCAAGCACTTCTGGGCTTGAATGCACGAAATGACGCGAAGGCTCGTAATAGGTTTGTCGTCGTAGATAATAAAGTTTTCGTTGTTAGGAAGGTTAAGACGGACTGCTTTTTTGAAGCACATAATGTCGGCACGAAGAAGACTCAACCAATCCATTCCGATGATAACATCGAAACATTTAATTGGGACTGGCATGAGATCTATCTTGAAAGTATGGCTATCTAATGTTAACGTACAACCTACGTATATGCAGTTTGTACTCTCTGTTTTCCCGTTAGCCATTTCTACCGTGAATGAACTATCTAATGCACATGGTTTTTGTTTAAGCAGGTGTGCAAATTTTTGACTTACGAAACATCTCTCTGCTCTACTGTCGAAAAGTATGCAAGCATATGAGTTATCGAGGAGAAACATACCAGTAACTATTGTAGGATCAGCTACCGCTTCCTCGTGGCTTAGGGCCATAACTCTTGCTACTCCGATAGACATTCCTGCTTTAGGGCAGTTCCTCTTGTAGTGGCCCACTTCGCCACAACCGTAGCAAGCTTGGCCCATACCGGCGTTAGAAACCTGGGCGGCCTGAGCTGTTGGAGTCTTGCAGAAATGGACTGTGTGTCCCTTCCTGTTGCAGTTAGAGCACTGCATCTCCATGCAAGGTCCGTGGTGGTGGAAGTTGCACTTGGTGCACTTCCGGAGAGTTCCAGCATATGTTTTTGCTGGTAAGGGGTTCGCAGGGACAATGGGAGTAACTGTAGCAGCATTGATCGCCACGAGTTGTTGTTTCTTAGAGGATCCTTGCGAAGCCCCTCTTTTCCTCTTATTCCACCCCTTCCTGTTGTGGTCGGAGTTGGACTTTTCTGGTACGGGTATAGGGATTTATGGCTTTTGAGGTTTCATGTGGTCTATGAGAGATTGTGCTAGCTCTTTGGCGCTATCGAAAGTAATAGGCCTGGAAGCTATCACACTTGACTGGATCTGGGGCGACAGTCCCCAGATATATCTCTCTATCTTTTTGCTCTGGAGAGCAACCATGTCAGGGCATAAGTTTGCCAGATCACAGAACCTATTTGTGTAGGTCGTGATGTCGGATCCAACCATTTGTAGACCCCAGAATTCCTGCTCGAGTTTTTGTACTTCGCCTCGAGATAAGTACTCTTTCATCAGCATGTCCTTTAACTTTTCCTAGCTGATGGAATACGCCACCACCAAAGTCAGATAGTTAACATGGCTGTTCCACCATGTGAGTGCTCTGTCAGAGAAGGTACAAGCTGCAAAGTTGACCTTGTTGCCCTCCTGACAAGCACAGATTTCATAGACAGATTCCATCTTTTCAATCCATTGTCTCAACACCATAACACCCCCAGTTCCATTGAAGCTGCGGGGTTTGGCGTTCGTGAAGTCCATGTAGGTGCATTCCCGAGGGTGTCCATGGCTTTCGCCGTGGTTTGAGGGAGGTGCACCTGTTCCTGATCCACTAGGGGAAGGAGCGTTGATTGCTGACACAGCAGCTGCAACTGCTGCTGTGAAAGCTGCCTGGAACATGTTGGCATCAAAAGGATTAGGTGGTTGAAGAGGTTCAGGTGGTGGTGGAGGTGGTGGTGGAGGTGGTGGTATCGGTGTTTCGTTTTTTGGGTTACGCCTTGGATTCCTGCGTGGCGGCATCTTTAACTATACGTTTAAAAGATGACGACATGGATAAGAATAAATGATTAATGAATATGTCTCATGGACTAACTCCCCATAGCCCAACAACAGAAGGAATAGTATGACTAAATGAAGAAGATAGCATTTTGAAAATAATTTCCATAAGAAGATTAGATATTTGTCAATAATACTGGAATTACAGATGTACCAAGTTCAGGAAAATGGCCTAGAAGTAAGCCTTACATCAACCAAGAGGGAAAATTTTGACAGAATTAACACTAGATCAAGACCTAATAGGTCTAAGATTTATACAGATAGGAAATTAGACCAAAGTTTTACATAAACTAGGTTATATCCAAAAGATGAGTCAACGAGATTCTATCGGCGACGAGAACTGCTAGCATGAGTTCTCGAGCCCGACAGTAGACGTTCCATGTCCCTCATACGCCTCTCAGCTCTCACTTGTTGAGCTCGAAGTTCCCTAACTTCAGCTTGAGTTTCAGCAAGTTCCCTCTACAGATTTGCATTGCGGACCAGAGTCCTTTCATGAGCAGACTCTAGTTAGCGAATGTGGACAGTGTTAACGCCAGAGTTGGCTTCAATCTCCACGACCCGGTCAATAGTTGCCTAACCCAGTATCGTGTTTCTGGAAATTCTACGAACCATGATGGGTAGGACCCTGTCAGCAGAACCTCCTTCAGTGAGGTTGTAGAAACTTCGGTCTCCATTGTAGGGAATGGGCTGACCTGTTCCTGGCTCCATCTAGCCAAGTTAGTGGCCCATAGAGGTGTAGGTCCTTGAAACACAGGGCGGGGGTTCAGGTTTGGGTTTTGAGCACCTGGGGGTAGGTTGTTGACTTCAGGCTCTGAGTCAGAACTATCGGAAAAACCCTCACCATGGCGATCATCCAAAGGGATTGGGTGATCATCTTCTGGTTCTGCCTCTAGCCAACCAGCTTTTCCTTGGTTTGGGAAGTACAGATCGCCGTGGTGAAATCCAGCCATTTTAATCTACGCGAGAAAAGGGATATAAGAAATAGCTAAACTAGACGAACTGACTAAGGTAATTACAGTAAGACCAAATACCCCTATGGTATTTCTTTATGGTTGTGTTGGTAAGTTTTTAGACTTGTTGCCATATCACAACCATTCTTGGGCATATGCTAATCACTGCTCAGACCAGCATAATTGATCAGGCTATGCCATTCCCAAGACTGACCATATATCCCCAGGTTTACTTGTGATATTCAACAATCGTAATACTTTTGTTCTTGTCATTGTAACACTGATTTTAGTTTCAAAGCAGGCACGTATACTTTGTTAAATATTTTATTATTTAAAAGTATAACTCTTAGACAGAGTGTTTTAATCCCGATGTATTTATAGTTAGTATATCTTTTATGGGTTGATATACTATATTCACTATAAACAATGCTCTGATACCAATCTGTCACACCCCAAAACCACAACAGTGTAATATAATAAACAAGCAACAACATCATCCATTGAATTATAGGTAAAGTTTTAATACATGTGTGTTCTTTCATTGTAATGAGACACCAAAAATATACAATGAAAATAAAAGACGAGACTTGTTTGCTCCGTTTTCTCAAAACCTGGCCATTGTACCTGTCTACTGTTGACCTGAGAATACAAGTTATTTTGAAAGAGAGTATCAGCTTTAAAGTTGGTGAATTCATAAGTATTTAAGTGTCATTGTCTTGCTTATTAAAATCTGTTTTAAAAGTCGTGTAAACCTTTAAATGAAAATGTTGATGTAAGTATGAAAAGCCCTAGAAAATCCCTTATTTTCTATCAGTTGGAGATGTAGTCTTCTACCAAGACCCAAATGTTTTGTTATGACAATGTAGTCTTCTATCAAGACCCGAATGTTTTGTTATGACAATGTAGTCTTCTACCAAGACCCAAATGTTTTGTAAGTAAAATGATAGTTTTTCCTATCTATTGACTAGTACTAAAAGTGCTTAGTCTAACTCATCGTTTATGTGAATATATCACAAAATAAAGTAAAATAGGAAAATGATATGATAGTCTTCTACCAAGACTTAAATGTTATGTAAGTAAAATGATAGCTTTTCCTTTCTATTGACTAGTACTAAAAGTGCTTAGTCTAACTCATCGTTTATGTGAATATATCACAAAATAAAGTAAAGTAGGAAAAATATAATCATGTAAGTGTTATCCCTAGGAGACCAGGATTAACACAACATCGCCGAAGCGAAAGGTATAACCTAATGAACATCCGAAGATTGTCCACTCATCCTCTATTGCGGCAGCAGGGTGGAGGGAGGGTTAGTCCCGATATCGATCTCCTAATACCGATCGTTAACCTAATGACCCTCCGAAGATTCACATCTCATCCATTGTTGCAACAGTTGGACAGACTCGTTACTGACTACTAAATAAGTAACAACCTTAGACATCCGTAGACGTTCATCGACCATTAGTGCTAATCAGTGGGCTTCGGAATGGTAAGTCCCGCCGAAATATCCCACTGAACCGGGATAGGAAAGATAATTTACACAGTAAGTACTAATAAATCATACTCTTAGTTCTAAGTACAAGTATCCAGGTAAGTAAATACAGCATGATACACTTAAGTAACAGTGTTCCTATATGGTATTCATGTAATGTGTTCATGTAAGTGTGATCATGTATCATGTAAGTATATGTAAACGTACTCGGGTATCATGTAATCAACTGTAAATGTACTCATGTATCAGGTAATGTACTGGTATAGACTCATGAATGAACTGACTCTTGTGTGATTCCTTGTAATAGGAATTATGTTTGATATCTTCAAATTACCCCTATGATAATTAACTGAGAGGTAATTTGTTGATCATGTAGGTTTATACACTCTTACTACTCAAGGGTGTGGGAAACTAAATGAAAGGTGTAAACTATAACTGTTGGATTAATGTCTAAGTCCATAACTATAATTGGTAAGACTTGACCCGACCCGGCATGGTCCATTTGGGTTGCATACCATCATGCACTTGGATAGACTATAATGAGAGAAATAAGACACTTATGGTTATTAATATATTATAAGTTCTAGTATATTAATAATAAGAATAATGAGATTATTTAATTAGTATTGATCAAGAATTAATCTAGGATTAATTAAGTGATCAAAAGAAGACTAATTAAATATATGGGTTGATTGTGTAAATCATCCATACTTGTATAGTGGGCTAATGCTCCATGGATAATCAAGTTGGGCTAAAACCCATAGGATGGTCCATGGATGCTCCATGGTGTATTTGAACCCATGGATCCAAGGAAATGGAAAGCCATGACAATTAAGAGTTTACCCTAATTGTAACACTATATAAAGATATTATTCTTGGCAAAATCGGCACTAGTAGTATTCTAGAGGGCTAGCCGATTTCAAGAAGTGTAGAATTCTCTCAAGTCATTCCAAGTGTTTTGATGATTGTGATTCCATTTGAGGTGTCACACTTGGGGCACTAGGAACTCAAGCTTCATGAAGATTTTCTACACCAAAGAGGTATGTATTCTATCTTGCTTTAGCTATTGTTTTGTATGCTAGATTAGGATAATACCTTGGAAGTTCTTATTTGCATGTATATTAGAGAAAACATACATCCAAGGTATTTAGGGTTGCATGTACACTTAGGAGTGTTAGAATGCTCAAGAACCCAACAGTGGTATCAGAGCCTAGGCTTGCTTTCTCTTATACATGTAATTAAAAGTTGAAAAAAGTCGAAAACTTGCTGTCTGACGAATGGACTCGGCGAGTCCATGGGGGGGACTCGGCGAGTTCATGTGTATATTCAACCTACTCGGCAATTAGGTTCATGCAACTCGGCAAGTAGGGTCGACAGAGTGCAGATTTTCGACTTTAGTTGCTGGAAATGGATTGGAAACATTACCCTAAACTGTTTTGGTACTTGAAAACTTGTTTTAGCTGGTGTAATGTTTTTGCTAATTCATTTACAACAACTAGTTATCAAAATTACAAAGTTTAATGTGATTTTGATTCTTGAAAGTGTTCATATTCATGTTCTTGTTCATATGAAGTTTAGATGATCATAGGGATTATTTGTAACCTATATGGTAGTTTAATTCTTGATCATAATGTGTTTTAATGGAGTCCATAACTTGTCCTCAAGTTGTGGAAAACCAAAAGTCTCTTGGATTAAAAAAACCATTAAAAGAACACAAGAGTTAGAAAAATGAAAAGTCCTCATTTTATTACTCTATTAAACCCATAAGTTACAAGAAATGAAAAGTTTTGAATAGTTTCAAAACTTGCCCTCAAGTTTTGGAATTTGTAAAGTTTTCACTTATGAATACTTTAATTCCAAGTTAGCCCTTAGAATTTTAAAAGTTAAAATTCAACCCTTATACTTTATAATATTATAAGTTAATAATATATATATGTATAAGATTAAAGTCAGTCTTACCGCTAGTACGCCTCATTCACGAAGCCGGTCTATAAGGTGGGTATAAGGTGGTTGCCTATAAAATGGCAACTTAATGGGTGTCCACTCTCACCCACCGCTTGCTTGACTGGTGGAGGGTCGTTAGCCGAACGGGTTTGATAGGACTAGAATTCTCCCTTCATTAAAAGTATTAATGATGAATACTAAGTAACTAAACTCTTAATAATACCCAATCTTAGTTACTTAGGAAAAATGTGAATAAGGTGCTAATCCATGAAATTACACTTTACACTTTGTCTAAGTCGTTAGTGGAGCGTGTCTGGTTAACCGGCACACTAACTTGGACTTAACAAGGTAGGTAAAGGGTGACTTAATATTTATCCTAGTATCGGTGGAGCGTGTGTGGTTAACCGGCACATCGATTGAGGGGTAATTTATTAAGGGTACCAAGTGATTTGCATGGTTACTTCACACCTTGTTTTGTGATCCTCGGCATCCCAGTCACAAAACCTGAAGGGCACACTCGAGATTGAAACATGCCTTTGAAAAGTTCAATGAATCTCAAAGATCTAGGAGTTTCAAAACCAATTAAAACCTAATAATACATTTCGTTTATCTTGGTGGAAATTGGTGAATCGTCATTCACCTACCTTCAAATATTTTATAGTTTGGATTACGGCATACCTCTTCTAAGTTATAAAATAGTTTGTTGGGTCCTAGCCTTAATATTTCATATTGGGTGTCATATTAAGGACTTTAAATCAACTATCTTGAATATCTCCCAAAAGATGTCTAGTTTAGACACCTATGATCTTCCCAAATCTCTTGAAACAAGGTTTCCTAATGAAGATGATATCCCATGGATATCATACTTCTTTCTCCTCCTCCATCCATTCTCCCTAACCCATAAGTTCTTGAAAAGTTTAAGGTCACTCAAGCCCTATTGGCAAGGCAAGGTCTAGGTGTGATCACATCTTGGAGATGTAGTCACATATTGACAAGCCGGGAGAGTTGGGTGTCAAAGTCTTGAGAAAGTTGGTGGTTCAATCACTTTCTAAGTCACATAGTGAGTTCCTTTAGGACACCTATGAAACAGACTATGACAAGACCCTTAATGATCTTATCTGTTTGCTAAGATCATCTTCCTAAAAACTTTATGGACATTGACAATAGTGACACAGGAAATCCAGAAAAGCATTCTCTTCCCAATGGAAAGGGATCGGCCATAGTCAACTCGGTTGACCAAATGGTAAAGAGAAAAGCTAAGTCTGTGATAGTCCTGTGTACCATTATCAAAGGGTCCATATGTTTGTATTGCCAAAGAAAGGGGCATTGGTTGCAAAACTGCCAAATTTACCTAAGGATGTTAAAGTCAATAAGTTTGACTCAACTTCAGGTAAATTCCACTATCTAACTCTGTTAAGCTTCTATTCTGAGATTCTTGATACATGATGTGACTGGGTCACATGGTGATGTTTTAAGAATGAAAGAAAAGTGAAGAAACTTAAAGAAAGAATATGCTGAATCTGATGGAGTAGATGGATTTCTATCGCATAGTTTGAAGATCGGATTCTTGAGCTACTTCTCAGGAGTTATGAGATATTGCTTAGGAATAGATAACAACAAGTTTTCATATGGATTGTAAGGATAAGTTTTTTTTCCGCAAAGTTTTAAAATAAAAGAAAATTTTTGATTTTATTTATTTTAAAATATTCTTACAATGGCATTTGAGGAAAAATTGTTGCTTATATGATTCCATTAAGAGCAAGAGTGGAAATATGAAATTGATTCTTTCATTTGTGGTAATGTCTAGATTTACCAAATAAGGAAAGATTCTCATCACCCAAGTTTCAATTGGACCGGAACTTGGAATCATGCAAGTTGTATAGCATGATGAATGAGAACTTTCAAGTTTTGGAAAATTAAGACTAATTACTTGTTCACATGGATGTGTGAGTCAAGTAAAGGACTAAGGGATCGAGTACACATTCTTGTGCACTGGTCAAGTCCACCACAAAAAGATTGATAAAACTATTCGTCATAGTTTACTAAACCACAGTAAATATGATTATACTTACAAGCTTAAGTATAATTCTGAGACATTGGAAAAAGGTTCCAATGTATGGCAGAGCGAATAAGAAGAATCAAATTAGGCAGAAGGATAAAAGTTTCTCAAATCTGAAAAGATGGGAGAGTACTTTAGTATCAGTTTTGTGATCATCTTAATGATTAAGAAACCATAGCAAAATTAGTTCTCTAAGGAAATCTTAGTGCATTCTATGACTAAGAAGAGGAACTTGAATTGTTGAAGTGGTTAAATCAAGAAGATGAGTCATACTTCGTTCCAATACAAGTCTTAGAGTCATACTCCAAGATTGTAACTTGAGTGACATGTCTCAAAAGAAGGTTTAAAACACTTGTCAAATGTAAGAGTAAAAGTTTTCTACTCTTGTACATTTGAAATTGGTAAGTTGTGATGTTTTGGACAAAACAAAGACCAACTTAGGCCAATTGTGTGAAGTGTTTGTCTTGATTAGAATCCACACTATCTCTTGGATATTTGACAAGGGAGTCTTATAGGTCAAGAGGACAGTGGGAGTCTTAAAGGTCTTGAAAGTCTCAAGAACTAATCAAGAATAAAACCTGAAGTTCTTCTCTAGCACATGACTTGAGGCTTATAACCTATCATGTTGACATATTCTGTGCCCATTCCAGTTAAAGTTGGCTTTGCATATGAGTTCTTAGAGTTCTCAATTGGTTGCACAACAACTTGGAAGCAATGGTAGGCCCTTGAGCTGCCAGGTGGCAAGAAATTAAGATTGAGTTCAGTCCATATGGTTTTGGATTTGTCATTATC
This sequence comes from Lactuca serriola, assembly GCF_051521515.1. Classification (NCBI taxonomy): domain Eukaryota; kingdom Viridiplantae; phylum Streptophyta; class Magnoliopsida; order Asterales; family Asteraceae; genus Lactuca; species Lactuca serriola. The sequence goes on from NC_136411.1 coordinate 195,023,583, forward strand.
TTTGTCTTGAGATTATGGTTTTGACAATTCACATGGATAAGAACACATACACCAGTAAATCTAAGTGTCATAAGATTTCTCTCGGATTCATGAAAATGATGATGAGGAAACACTTTCACTAAGTAGATTTTAGCTAGATAGCAATTGTGATATTTGCATTCTCAAAGTCGTTAGTGGAGCGCGTGTGGTTAACCGGCACACTAACATGGACTTGTGAGAAGTGGCAAAAAGGTCTAAACATTATGATTACGGCATCCCTCTTCATAATTGTTTAGATACACAAGTGTGTTATCTAAGGGAAGGTGTATGATTTTGATAAAGTCTTATCAAAACAATCTAGTATCAGAAATCTGAACTTTGGTAAGAAAGTCAATAGAGTATTGATTTCTAGAAGTCCAGGTGATTTCTGAGAACATGTCAAAGCTAGTGGGAGCATAAGTGATATGATAATAATCATCATGTAAGTGGGAGCATGATAATTATGATAAGTATTGCAAGTTAGCAATGTTAATTATAGAAAACAAAAGTTTCAATTGGGAAAGAGTTGTTTTGCTATAATTAAGGGAGAGGAAATTATACTTCATCTCAAATCTATAAGCTTAGATCGTGAGGTTTTAATCATTTAGTCAAGGATATATATATATGAATTTCATGTTGGAATGGCTCAACATAAGGAAATTCTGTATATGGGTCCATTATTTGCGTTCTAAAATTCGATTATGATTACGTCATCCCTTTTCATAATCTGAATTATGAGAACTTGGCAAATTGAAATGGAAATATTATAGCAAAAGACTGGTTTAGTCTTTATGTAAGACATCATGAATCGTGTCCCATATGCTTCGGATATAGGATTGATTACATGTGCTATATTCATCCGTTCTAAAATTTTCCAAATGCCTGGGGCATTAAGAAGGGAAAAGGTTTAGAACTGGATATGACTAAAAGGATTAAACAATTGTCGAGGACAATCTAAGGTTTACCAAAGATTGGTTGCTCAAGGACAGTTGGAAGTATAGTGATAATTCTGGAAGGACCATATTGACATAATCTGTAAGGAGGCAACTCTTGTTCAGAAGTGATAGTCAAAATGGAATCTGGAAATGTTTCAAAGTTAGAATTTTCAATCTGTGTAAGATTAAGGAAACTTAATGCAAGAAGGATGTTTCCAAGAAGTTGATCTCCTTTGGAATGCTCTGTAATGTTTGTTGTCAAGTCTTTATGACTTTGTGCATAATCATTACAAGAGGATCAATGCATATAAGTTTAGAATCTAACAGATTTCAGTAAATGGCATGAATTTGGAATTCTTGCATTTGCAGTAAGGATTTGGGAGTGTGAAAAGAGAAACATTGAAGTAATGTTCAATTGATCTAGTTCACAAAGTAAAGATCATAGACAAACATAGTATGCATACTTGGTGTATGGCATGACTAGTGTTTGAGAAAAACATAGTGTACATGCTTGGAGCATGGGACAACTATTGTTTTAAATTCAAGAATAAAGTTGATAGCTGAAACAGTATACAATGAATAATGTGTAATCATATGGTGATAAATAAAAGGTGTTTTATTTATATTCATAAGTTCTGAGACCATATTGGATTCAATTATTATTGTGTTTCACTTTGCATGTTTTGACTTCCCGAATAAACTAGGTTATTCTTTCGGAATGACTAAGTTATTCAAACCATCCACAGTCGGTCATATTTTGGAAGTAGATATGAATTAAGACTGTCATAATGGGTTGTAGAGGTCTAAGGTGTTGGACAAGGCTACAACAATCATGAGTGCTCATAAGTTCTGAGTATTGGATTCAACCCGCGCTCATTGGAATCACTTCATGGATTTTATCACGAGTGGTCATGAGACGATAATATCTTATATTCTTCAAACCTATAGATATGAGTTGTTACTATGAGTTGATAGTACATTGATTGCATGAAAATGCATTTGGTAACTCGGTGCTATAAAACGTGCTTTTGTGTATGATTCAACAAGTAGTAGAACAAGCCATATGAGTCGAAGTTTATCCATTCCTTTTACCTTCGGGATAAAAGCGATATCTGTGGGCCCCTCGATGATTTGATGATGACAAATGGAAGTGCTCGGCCGGGCCAGGACTGATTTGATTTGTTCAATTAGTCAGTCGTCATAAATCGGAAATCGGGAAACAACAAATGGACAGAGAGAATGATTATAATCCATGTCTCAGTCCATATGATATCTAGAATGGAGGAATATATGATCCCTTATCTAATGGACAAGTCACTGACAAAGGTCAGAGTTCATCTACAAGGTCAGAGTTCGACAGAAGCTTTTGAGAGCTACGATTGTCGGTTGGTTCCTAAAGTCATACGCAATAATAGTTTTAGACTTATCCAAGTGGGAGACTGTTGGATTAATGTCTAAGTCCATAACTATAATTGGTAAGACTTGACCCGACCCGGCATGGTCCATTTGGGTTGCATACCATCATGCACTTGGATAGACTATAATGAGAGAAATAAGACACTTATGGTTATTAATATATTATAAGTTCTAGTATATTAATAATAAGAATAATGAGATTATTTAATTAGTATTGATCAAGAATTAATCTAGGATTAATTAAGTGATCAAAAGAAGACTAATTAAATATATGGGTTGATTGTGTAAATCATCCATACTTGTATAGTGGGCTAATGCTCCATGGATAATCAAGTTGGGCTAAAACCCATAGGATGGTCCATGGATGCTCCATGGTGTATTTGAACCCATGGATCCAAGGAAATGGAAAGCCATGACAATTAAGAGTTTACCCTAATTGTAACACTATATAAAGATATTATTCTTGGCAAAATCGGCACTAGTAGTATTCTAGAGGGCTAGCCGATTTCAAGAAGTGTAGAATTCTCTCAAGTCATTCCAAGTGTTTTGATGATTGTGATTCCATTTGAGGTGTCACACTTGGGGCACTAGGAACTCAAGCTTCATGAAGACTTTCTACACCAAAGAGGTATGTATTCTATCTTGCTTTAGCTATTGTTTTGTATGCTAGATTAGGATAATACCTTGGAAGTTCTTATTTGCATGTATATTAGAGAAAACATAGATCCAAGGTATTTAGGGTTGCATGTACACTTAGGAGTGTTAGAATGCTCAAAAACCCAACAATAACATCAATACATATATAAGAATATAAGTGTATATGCATAGTTTAGCTCAAGAATGTAAAATAATGGTTTTGCAAGATATCTAGGAGTTTTGAACAATAATTAAGAATGACTTGATGTCATTTCAATAAACATTTCAAAACTAATACTTTTGTTATCAAGGTATTTTAAGATACAAAACCATTTCATGTGACACCTTTTAAAATATGTGAAATCTACTGAGTGAAAACACAGTTATAAAATACATAAGATTGATTTAACAACATATTGTTTTCTACTTGTATTCCCCCCCCCCCCATTGAAGCATCTAAAATCATTTAAAACATTGATTAAGGGGTATGAATTCACCTGTAGTTGGTGGTTCGGATGAACTGGACGGTGTAGGATTGCTAGGTGTCAAGTGAGGACTTGTACACACACTACGATCCTAATGAACATATAATCACACATATATGCACTCAATTAGTCTCAAATTACTAAATGATAAAGTTAAGACATCCTAGACATGATAAACACTTTATATAAATGTTTTAAGTCCTAAGGATTGCATCTAAGCTATTGTGGGACAAGGCACTTGTGTTTAGGGTTCCAAAGGACCTCATATATGAGTTTACTCCTTATATACCAATACACATGGAGTTTACAGTTGTAAATTCTTAAGTCTACGGTCGTAAACTCCGAACCGTGGGTGTATTGTGTGTTTTGAAGTTCCAAATGATTCCTAGAATTATTCCAACTTGGTGGTTCAATTCTTGAAAGGGTTTAAGGCCTAGAAACACTCCCTAGAGGATTTTACGGCCCCAAGGCCATTTCCTTTGGAGTTTACGGCCGTAAACTCCCTTGGAATGGTGTTTTTGTTGTTTTCAAGTCTCTTGCATACGAAGGATAGGTTCTAGACTTTTACCTAAAGCATATGAAGGCATTTGGCACTATTTGGTGCCCTTCTTTCAAGTTTACGGCCCAAGAACCATGTCTTGGCCGTAAACTCACTTTGGAAGGTTCTTTTGATGTGTTTAAGGCCCTTGATTTATTGGGAACAGGTCTAGGTAAAAGCCTAAGGCTTTAAGTGCCTTAAAAGCACCATTTGGAGATTGAATTTGGAGTTTACGGCCTAAGAAACTCTTGGGCCATGAACTCCCAAACTTGGGTGGTTCTTGCTTGATTTCATGTCCCTAACACACTCCTATACAAGTCCAAGGCAGTTGTATATCACGGGGGACAGTGTAGGCTTCGTTTCGGGAGTTTACCGCCCAAGAACACCTTGGGGAGTAAACTCCTAAATCTAATGATTTAGCCTTCTAAATCATGTTATAACTACATATAAAGCTTTCTAACACTACTAGAAAGATTTACTCACGTTTTGGTCTAAAAACCGGAAGATCCGTGAGAGAGAAAATTGCTTTTCTCTAGTTGGAAATGTGAATAATGAATGAATTTGGTTCAGAATTCTATTTATAGTCCTGAGATATTTTTGGCAGAAAATATTTTTACTCCTGAAATAACCTCTAATATAATAGAGTGATGGAATAATAGAGTTGCACTAAACCCTAGTGCATCCACTCTCCTGATATCTCCTGAAGTGTAAACCCTAAATTACTCAAACTTACACGAAAAGGTCTGAAAATTAGTTATGACTGCTATAACTTGTATTAATGTGATATAGTTTGTACAGAATCGAAATTTCGGGTTGTCACAGCTAGAATCACCCTAATAGACTTTATTTTAGCAACTAGCGAGAAGGTCTCATCATAGTCAAATCCGGGAGTTTGAGTAAAGCCCTTCGCAACCAATCGTGCCTTATACGTGTGCACATTCCCATTCACGTCGGTCTTCTTCTTGAAGATCCATTTGCACCCCACCGTCTTACGTCCGGGCACATTGTCAACCAAATTCCAAACTTGGTTGTCATACATGGACTGAATCTCGTTGTCCGTTGCCTCTTTCCATTTTGCAGACTCTAGGCTTGCCATGGCTTCATTATACCTATTAGTTTCATCTAGATTTGTTAGTGTACCATCACTAATATATGTGTCCCCTTTGGTAGTAATATGAAAGCCATAAAACTGGGGTTGAACTCTAACTCTTTCAAAACATCTAAGAGGTAAGGACTCGTCAATTGGTTCAACCGGAGTTTTTGCTCCTCGGGTTGAGCGCCAGCGATAGACGTTCCTTCATCTCTCGACTCTTGAATCTCTTCAAGATCGATTTGCCTCTCACTGTCCCCTTGGCTTATGAGTTCTCGTTCTCGTAAAACTCCTCTCCTCGCAATGAAGACAACATTGTCACTCGGTCTATAGAAGAGATATCCAAAGGATTTATGCGGGTAGCCGATGAAAATGCTTACTACGAGGTTCGAGCTTGTCGTAAGTGTCTCGTCTTACGAAAACCTCACAGCCCCAAACCTTGATATGTGTCAACAAGGGAGCTTTCCCTGTCCACATCTCGTGAGGTGTTTTGGAAACCTTCTTTGTAGGGACTCGGTTAAGGATATGGGCGGCAGTCTCTAAGGCATACCCCCATAATGAGATTGGTAGTGAAGCACGACTCATAATAGAACGAAACATGGCTAACAGGGTTCGATTACGCCTTTCTGCCACACCATTCAACTACGGTGTCCTAGGTGGCGTCAATTGCAAAACTATTCTGCATTCCTTGAGATAGTCGTGGAATTCAAGACTTAGGTACTCTCCTCCTCGATCGGATCGAAGCATCTTGATTTTCCTGCCCAATTGATTCTCCACTTCATGATTGAACTCTTTGAACTTTTCAAATGTTTCTGACTTGTGCTTGATTAAGTAAATATACCCATATCTACTATAATCATTGGTGAAAGTCACTTAGAAGCGGTTCCCATCCTTTGTGGTGGATCTAAAGGGCCCACACACATTAGTGTGTATGAGATCCAATAAACCCTCACCCCCTCTCATAAGTGCCAGTGAAGGGTGACTTGGTCATCTTTCCAAGTAAACAAAATTCGCACGTGTCATCTTCCCTAAGGTAGAATCAGTCCAACACTCCATCCGTTTGGAGTTCGGCTATGCGCTTCTTGTTGACATCTCCAAGACGATAATGCCACAAGCATGCTTTATCCATACTATTGGAAGAATCCGTACACAACACATTATTTCCTAGGTTATCTACAACCATAACAGTTTCATAAATTCCATTACAAGGCATTGCTTCAAAATATAAAATACCATCTACATAAGCGTAAATCGAACCATTCTCATTATTAAACGAATATCTAAATCCTTGTCTAAATAAACCATGAAAAGAAATGATGTTTCTTGCCGTATCTGACGAGTAGCAACAATTATTTAAATCTAAATTCAATCCATTACAAAGCACTAGGGAATACACTCCAATCTTGGTCACAGGAGACGATCTTCTGTTCCCCGTGATTAGATTTATTCTTCCACGCTCCACATCCCTATTTCTTCCTAGTCCCTGCAAATCAAAACATATGTGATAACCACATCCTGTATCAAGAATCCAAGAAATAGCATGAAATTAATCATTTGATTTAATTGTGTAAATACTTGCGAAAGATGGCTTCATCTTCCCATCCTTGATGGCTTGCATATATTCTGGCCAGCTTCTCTTCCAATGCCCTATTTTGTGGCAATGGTGGCACTCTGCCTCCTTTGGGTTTGGGTTGGGCTTAGCAGGGCCAACCTTGGTCCCATTAGAAGAGGAAACATCTTGGGACTTTCCCTTGTGGTGGTTCTTTGAAGAAGCCTTCCTCTTCTTGCCCCTTCCCTGGCCAATAGCCAAAACAGGAGCAACGGGTGGATTGGGAGTTAATGCAACAGACTTGTCCTTGAGGTTGCTCTCAGCAGTCCTTAGGAGCCCTTGGAGTTTGCTTAGGGTGACGTCTTCCTTGTTCATGTGGTAGGTCATCCTAAATTGTTTGTAGCACGAGGGCAAGGAGTGAAGAACAATTTCGATAGCCAAATCTTCCCCAAAGTTGACATTCTACTTGTGAAGACGATCAACATATCTTTGCATCTTTTGCAAGTGCACGGTTACAGATTCTCCACTTCCCATCTTAGCAGTGATCATATTCGTTATGATCTCATAGCGCTCTTGCCTCGTGCTTTGGTGGTATCTCTCCATTAAGTCTTGATGCATCTCATAAGGATACATGTCCTCATAGGACTTTATGAATTCGGGGTTCATCGTGGCTAGCATGATGCAATGTACTTTCGTTGCATCATGCTCATGGGTCTCCAAGACAGCCATTTCTTCGGGAGTAGCTATTTCTGGATTGATCTTTTTGAGCTTCTCATCGAGGACATACTCTTTGTCCTCATAGCGCGCAATCATGCGAATGTATCTTATCGATTTGCTGAAGTTCGATCCGTCAAAAGTCACTTTTTGACAAAGGCTCATTAGCGTGAATGAGCTAGCAGCAGTGTTGTTCGCGTTAGACATCTACAAATAGAAAGGAACAAAGTTTGATTAGAGTTAAGTCCCTAATTAACACCCAAAATGAAAATTAGGGCTAGGACCCAACAACATTATTTACACATTAGAAAAGGGATGTTGTAATCCAACATGCAAATAATTTGGAGGTAAGTGAATGACGATTCACTAATTCTTCACCATGAAAAACATAAGCTTAAGTTTTAAATGTATTGAGAATTCCTAGATTTCTTTGAGATTTATTGAACTTTTCAATGGCATGTTTAAATCTCGATATGCCCTTCTAGTTTGTGACTGGGATGCCGAGGATCACAAAGCGGGTGTGAATAACCATGCAAATATACGTGATGCCCTCATTGTTACAGTCATCTATTCGATGTGCCGGTAAACCACACATGCTCCATCAAACTATGACAAACAATAAGTCACTCTTTGCTATAATTGCTTAAAACCAATTAGTGTGTTGGTTAACCACACGCACTCCACTAACTTCTCAGCAAGGGTACAAAGTGCAATTTCATGGGATTGCCTCAATTCACTTTTCCTAAAGTAACTAAGATTTGGAATTTTATGAAACACGTTTAGTTACTTTATATAGATTCATTATACTTATTAATGAGGAGAGGATTGCCCTATCCTACCCGTTCGGCTAACGACCCTCCACCAGTGAAGCAAGCGGTGGGTGTGAGTGTACACCCATTAAGCGCCATTTTATAGGCAGCAACCTTATACCAACCTTATAGACTGGCTTCGTGAATGAGGCCTACTAACAGTAAGACTAGCACTTTTAAATCATACATATATATATATATATATATATATATATATATATATATATATATATATATATATATTAAGCTTGTAATAATATAATATTATAGTGTTGAATTTTAAACTTGTAAAATTCTAAGGTTTGAAATTTAAATAATTCAAATTATACTTTTAATATAACAACCTGAATTTCGTACATCAATTGTAACCCTTTTCGTAACCCTTTTGGGTTAATCCATTCGTAGTTTTCTTTTCGTTTCCGTTTACGTCATTTAATTAAGTCATTAATTTGAAATTATTATTATGACTTAATGGGTATCCCAATGCATTTAGAACTTATTTTAACACCCCATATTAGTAATCGGAAAATTTTTAGAATCAACCATATCGGGTTACGACAACTTGATCGGGTGCGACCAAAAGCCCCATCTTGCATCGGTATCGGGTAAAATTCCACCGTGTCCAAATCTTAGACACTATTTAAAGTGATCCAAGCTTCCATTTGAAGCTTTTTCCCTCTCTCATTACTCTCTCTCTAACCTCTCTCCTCAATCCAAATTCAAGGTCCAAAAACATTGATTTAAGGCTCCAAATCCTTGAGGAAACTTCCCTAACTTGTTGTTCAACCTCTTAGGACTTCAAATTTGTGTTTAAACTTTGGAAAAGGATCATCTTCATGAGTTTACGGCCCTGGAACATGTTTGGTCCGTAAACTCAAATAAAATGGGTTTTCAAGCCTTAAAACCCCTCCAAACCAACTTTGGGACTTAGATATGATTTTATGGCTTACCATTTCGGACTTAGAACACCCTTAACATGGTTTTTGAGGAGTAAACATGAGTTTACTGCCCAAGAACATGATTGGGCCGTAAACTCATCATTCATTGAGAGTAAACTCAAAATCAAGTGTTTAAAAGCCATTTAAACACACCATTAGCCTTGGAATAAATCATAGAACCAACCAAAATCAATTTGGGGACCTTAAACATGATGAAATCCCTTCATTTGAGTGTTTATGGCCATAACCCCCCAAGAAATGGTTCCGGGGCTGTAAACTCATTATCATAGGTCAAATGGTGCCCTAAACTCATTCTAAGGCTTGTAAAAATAGTTTGAATCACATGTGATTGTCCTAGCATCACCAAATAAATTAAGGAATGAGTATGGGGGAGTTTACGGCCATAAAATCCATGTTTACTGCCGTAAACTCCAATAAGTGGTCCTTAAGTGAGTTTAATCCATTCCAAGGCCCTAGATTTAATCCTAGCTAATTTTCCCAAGTGTTATCATGCCATTTAGCACCATAAAACCTACCAACCATGAGTTCACGGCCGTGAACTCATGTGGTTATGGTCTTATGGCCGAAAACTCCATAAGGAGTTTACTCTTGAAGAGTAAACTCATTTCCCAAGTCCCACACGTCCGTAGATGTCACCCGGGTCACTCCAAACACTTGTTTTGAAGTGTTTTCGCTCATTGGAGTGTATTATCCTATCTAATTAGTGGATTAAAATCTAATTAGATACATTTGGATATTATTTCATATTACATAGGAACCTCGTGCGTTATCAAGCGCCGAACCAACACTTATCATCCAAAACGTCACATTTTCTCGTCTGGTGAGTTCATACCCCTACCCTTTTTCACTGTTTTTCACTATTTTCACGGGGGATACAAGCAAAGTACAAGGAATACTTGTACTCAAAACTTTTTTTACATGTGTGTGTTTCATATCTCATATGCTTTTAACATTGATTGTTATAACAGATAACTGTTTGAACATGCAGAACACGTAAACATATTATTTGTGAAATGGGTTATAAACTGTTATGTTTTATAATTTCACAAATGTTTTTCCACATTATATCAGTTAAAAGCATGACATTTGAACTTTGAACATAAAAATCTAGTACACTGTTTTTGTCCTCGGTAACACTTCACAGAGATACGCAAGTGGAGGATTATTGTATTATTACTAGTAAATTTGTTAATCCTATATAATTGGAGTCACGTCCTCGGTGAACACTCCACAGAGATACGCGAGTGGAGGACCGCATCTGTAACCAGAATCTCTTATATAGGGAGCGTGACTTGAGTGTATAGATCTATATGGGGCTGACTACCCCACACCTGGCTGCTAGCTACAGCCGAACTGAAATGGTTCATGGGTGACGAAAGTCATAAGGTGATGTGGACTACATATTGCCATATCTAGTATATTGTATGGTTATCGAACTCGCAATTAGGATAACAGAGATTTACTTAATAGTAATAATGAATAAAGTAATTAAATTACTTTGTATATGTTCGTTTAATATATGTGTTAAAACTAATACATTTCACAAGGATAACCGAGTTTGCAGTATACATCTTTCACATTTGGTAACCAACATTCAGGAAAATATGAGATTTTCCTGGGCAACATTTGTACATAACCAGAAAAGTGTAACAAACCAGATAACTAAACTTTACATTTCATAAGGGTAAACATGTTTTCAGTGTACATCTTTACATTGCATTTTGGGATTCAATAACCAACTTTTAAGAAAATATGGGATTTTCTTGGTGTGTAACATTTTCAGAAACGGAAAGGAACATGTACATTTTTCACAAAACAAAACCGCTTATGAACTCACCAGCGTTATGCTGATTTTCAAACCGCTTGTATTCTCAGGTCAGCATTAGACAGGTACTCGATGATTCCTTTTGTCGAAGACGGAGTGCGCAGAAGGCTCGTCTCACTTTTGTTTATATATACTATGTATCACACTTGTACAACTTTACATTATAAACAAATGTCAAATTGTATATATGTAATGTAATGGTTGTTTGCTTTACTTACTATGTGCATTGGATTTGATACTCAACGTGGCATCAACCCCGGAAATGTTTCTGCCTTCGGTTTTTGGGGTGTGACAGATTGGTATCAGAACCCTTGTTTATAGTGAATAAAGTATACCAAACCTTACATGGTATAAGACTATAAACATTAAGGGGCCTAAGTGCTCTGAACTAAAAGTATACTTTAAAATATAAGTATTTTCAAAATATACAAGTATACCGAACCGTCGAGATCCGTAACTACAAGTAGAACAAAACATAAGTAAATGGGTGTTGTGTACTGCGGTTAAACATGGGCAGTTATGTAGTCGTGTCTAGGATCAATATAGTCTGGCCAACTATATTCATTCCAGACACGACCAACATGTGCTTGGGAGTGACTGTGGTATGCGGCATGCCTAAAACTTACCCTAATACCACAAACATTGAGCCAGTGTCGTACCGAATCATGAAATACTATGGGAGTATTTCTCGAGCCAATACTTTGTAGAAATCCTCGTTCACGCATAGATCCTTGATCATTCCGTTAGCGATAGTTTACCTGCTTTGATAACTCTTTCCTGCTTTACCGCTTATTCGGAATATATATATCTGTCATATCTCTCGATTCGATTCAGAGGACTTATCATCCTCTCTTTCTTGATCTTATTAGATCAAGATGCCTGCAAGAAAGAGACCCAGCTCAAAGACCAACAACCCTCCGCCACCACCTCCTCCTAAAATTGACCCCGTGGTATTTCAGGCAGCTGTTACCACCGCGGTGGCAGCTGCTATGTCCCAATTGAAGACCGGTGGTTCGGGAGATGGTACTCAAACTCAGAACCAAGAAAGAAGTCAGGGACACCAAAAGGAAGGTTCCTATAAAGACTTCATGAATGCAAAACCTACATCCTTCGATGGCACTGGAGGTGTCATTTCCCTTTCCCGATGGTTCGAGAAAATCGAATCCATCTTTGGAATCTGTGCCTGTTCGGAATCCGATAAAGTAATGTTCGCAGCTTGTACCTTCATTGATAAAGCCTTGACTTCATGGAACGGCCGAGTCAAATCCTTGACCCTACCTATAGCCAACTCCATGGGTTGGGAAGCCATGAAAGAACTCCTCCTAGCTGAATACTGTCCTCGGGGCGAAATACAGAAGTTAGAGCATGAGCTCTGGAACCTGAAGATGAAGGGTTCTGATTTTGCCGCGTACACTTCGAGATTTGATGATCTAGCATTGCTCTATCCGGGATTGGTTACCCTGGAGATCAAGAAGATAGAGAGGTTCATTTGGGGGCTGACCCAGCCAACCAAGGGAAACGTCTTAGCTGCACGGCCGGATACGTATGACAGCGCCAAGAGTTTAGCCCAGACCCTGATTGACCACAGTGAAGATATTGAGGAAACAACCACCACTCCTGAACCGACCAAGAGGAGTGGTGAGAAAAGGAAGTTCTGGAAGAAGAAGAAGGGTCAATCTTCCCAAGGATCCTCAAAGAAACAGCAGACTGTAGCAGTCCATGCTGCTACTAACCCCGTTGTTGCTGCTTCTGTTGTGGGATCTACAGCTCAAACACATACTAGTAGGTATGTCGGTAATCTTCCCCAGTGTCATAAGTGCAAATACCACCACAACCCTGGCCCTTGTCGTGAGATGTCATGCACCAACTGTGGTAAAAAGGGACACACAGTCCGATTCTGCAAGGCACCAGCCCAATCTGCAAATCAATCTTCGGGAGCAGGCGTTGGTCAAACCTGCTACAATTGTGGTGAAGTCGAACATTTTAAGAGGAACTGCCCCAAGAAGACGACAATTGATAACACTGGGAGAGTCCTAGCCATGGGACGGGAGGAGGCAGTCGCCGATCCAACTGTTGTTTCGGGTACGTTCCTTCTCGACAACTCTTATGCTAGTATTCTTTTCGATTCGGGTGCTGAAAGAAGCTTTGTTAGTCATACGTTCAAACATAATCTAAAACCTAATCCTCAACCATTAACTGAAATGTTTACCGTCGAGATGGCTAATGGTGAGAAGGAGAGCGCTAGCGATGTATTCATAGGTTGTACCCTTACTTTGAATGACCATTCATTTCCTATCGATCTTATGCAAGTTTCCATAAAGAGCTTTGATGTCATTATTGGCATGGATTAGTTGAGTCCCAATCATGCTGATATTATTTGTTTCGAAAAAGCCATTCGTCTCAACCTTTCTTCAGGTCATACTCTCATAATCTATGGCAATAAACTCAGCTCCAACCTTCGCATCATTTCCTGCATCAAAGCTCCGAAACACTTGCGAAAGGAATGCCAAGCATTCCTAGCCCATGTAATCAATGAGAAACAGGAAGTTAAACTCCTCGCGAGCATCCCCGAAGTCTGTAACTTTCCTGATGTGTTTCCTGAAGAGCTTCTAGGAATTCCTCCCGAACGTCAGGTCGAATTCCGCATTGATCTAATTCCTGGAGCTACCCCCGTAGCGAAATCTCTGTATCGCTTAGCTCCAGCAGAAATGCAGGAGTTATCCAGTCAACTCAATTAGTTGCTCAGTAAAGGATTCATTAGACTGAGTTCCTCACCCTGGGGAGCTCCGGTATTGTTCGTTAAGAAGAAAGATGGATCCTTTCGGATGTGTATCGACTACCGTGAGCTGAACAAGTTGACCTTCAAAAACCGATATCCCCTTCCGCGAATAGATGACCTCTTCGATCAACTCCAGGGATCCAGCTACTTCTCCAAGATAGACCTTCGTTCAGGGTACCATCAGCTACGAGTTCATGAGAGTGATGTTTCCAAAACAGCTTTCAGGACTCGGTATGGACACTACGAGTTCGTAGTGATGCCCTTCGCTTTAACCAATGCACTGGCAGTGTTCATGGACCTGATGAACCGGGTGCGTGTCATCCTTAACTAGACAAGTTCGTCATCGTGTTCATTGATGACATACTTGTCTACTCCAGAAGCGAAGAAGATCACAAACAGCACTTGAGGCTAGTGTTAGAAACCCTTAGATCCGAGAAGTTGTACGCGAAATTTTCGAATTGTGAATTCTGGATTCGGAAGGTAACTTTCCTCGGTCACGTTGCAAGCGAGGAAGGGTATTCATGTGGATGCTTCCAAGATTAAAGCGATAGAGAATTGGTCGGCACGCGAGTGGAGGACCGCATCTGTAACTAGAATCTCTTAGATAGGGAGCGTTTCTTGAGTGTATAGATCTATATGGGGCTGACTACCCCACACCTGGCTGCTAGCTACAGCCAAACCGAAATGGTTCAAGGGTGACAAAATTCATAAGGTGATGTGGACTACTTATTTCCATATCTAGTCTATTGTATGGTTATGGAACTCCAAATTAGGATAACAGAGATTTACTTAATAGTAATAATGAATAAAGGAATTAAATTACTTTGTGTATGTTAGTTTTATATATGTGTTAAAACTAATACATTTCACAAGGATAACCGAGTTTTCAGTATACATCTTTCACATTTGGTAACCAACATTCAGGAAAATATGGGATTTTCCTAGGGAACATTTATACATAACCAGAAAAGTGTAACAAACCAGATAACTAAACTTTACATTTCACAAAGGTAAACATGTTTTCAGTGTACATCTTTACATTACATTTTGGGATTCAATAACCAACTTTTAAGAAAATATGGGATTTTCTTGGTGTGTAACATTTTCAGAAACGGAAAGGAACATGTACATTTTTCACAAAACAAAACCGCTTATGAACTCACCAGCGTTATGCTGATTTTCAAACTTCTTGTATTCTCAGGTCCGCATTAGACAGGTACCCGATGATTTCTTTTGTCGAAGACGGAGTGCGCAGAAGGCTCGTCTCACTTTTGTTTATATATACTATGTATCACACTTGTACAACTTTACTTTATAAACAACTGTAAACTTTTATATATGTAATGTAATGGTTGTTTGCTTTACTTACTATGTGCATTGGATTTGATACTCAACGTGGAGTCAACCCCGAAAATGTTTTCGCCTTCGGTTTTCGGGGTGTGACATTTAATCACAAAACATAAATTTCAAAACTTGAGGACAAGTTTTAAAGTTTTCAAAACAGAAGGATCAAATAGCAAATAATATAAATCAACTAATTAGATTATTTAAATTTGATCTAGTCAATATTACTTGCAAGACAATTCACCAATTTAATTCAAATAATCAATTATTATCATATAAGGAAATTATTATTCAATTAAATGGTAATTATCTTTTGTTTGGTCAATAATATACTCAAATATATTATAAAATTCGGATTTTAATGACCCAAAACAATTAAGGCAAGTATGCTCAAGCAAAACAGCAAGAAATCCCGAAATCAACTCTTTCTGGTGCTAGAACTCGCCGAGTTCCACTGTGAACTCGCCGAGTTCACCGGTCAGAATCACAAAAATCGAATTTTTTTCAAGCAAAAGCAATTAACCAAAGCATCAATTCAATAGAAATCAATCAAATCTCTGATACCACTGATGGGTTTGATCCATAAGAACTTTCCAATGTGCACATGCAAACCCTAATGCTTGGATCTAGGTTTCTCTAATTGAACATGCAATGTATCCAAGGCTTAAAATTCTAGATCTAGTGTAAACAATTGAATCATATCATATGAAATCAGATCTAGAAGAATACTTTAAGTTACTTGCTTGAAACTTCTTGTTCTTGGAGCTTAGAATCACAATTGTCACTCCTCTAATGGCTTACAAACACCAACTAGCAAGAGGATGATCTTGAGAGAGAGAGAGAGAGAGGAGGTGAGGAAATCGGCTCTAGGGTTACTTCCTTGCAAGAGTGGTCGATTTCCCTCACCCATGGGGTCTATTTATACTATGAGCTACTAGGGTTACACCCTTAACCCTAATTGAATAACTTAGGCCCTATGCAATCCAAAGATCGTCCTAGATATAAGGCTTGGACGATTTTAAGATATTTAAGCCCTAAAATCCATCCACCCTAATATCCATAAGGATACATAGCCCAAAACACAACTATCATACATTTGACAATTTATGCCCCTTTATTCAATTAACCTATTTAAGTCACCAAATTAATTCTCAATTAATTTATGACTTATATCAATCAAATAATATTATTATTCCTTTAATATATTACTCTCATAATATATTAACAATTATATATCTTCTCTCTTTACAAATCACCCTGTCAAGTTGCTATGGTGAAGGCAAGCCAAAAGGACCATGCACAACCGGGTCAAGTACTTACCAAATATAGTTAGAGCCTTAGACACTAATCCAACAGATGATGGAAGTTATGAAGAGGAAGTGAAGTATGTCACTGATCCTATAGTTAGACTCCAAACTCCAAAGAAATTTCCTGCCAAGGTGCTTTCGGAGGAAGAGAAGAGAATTTGGTCTGCAGTCTCATGGCCATCCACTATGTCGGATGTGTTTCAAAGAAGTATTCAAATGGCCAAATCCAAAACCAAGTTAACGGTTGACACTTTCCGGGCCACTCCATCCATGTTGCCTCGAATTCTTGCTCCAAGGATTGCTCCAATTGTTGAAGGTTCCCCCCCCCCCTCCGGACTCCAAACGAAATTCTGGAAGAACCTCTTAAATCTTCTCCTCCAAACTTCTCCATTGACAAGAACATGAAGCATGTCATCTCAATTCTCAACCAAGATAAGGGTAAGAAGCCCATCATGGAAAGCCATCAATCTCACCACTCCAGACCTCCACCAAAGCAAAAATTTTGTTGGTCTCAGGAAGAGATCAACAAAGCCCTAGAGGATAGCATCTGAATCCAGACACTCAAAGATAATCTTGATCTGATGTGCGGTATCTCTCCTCTATGTCGAGAAGGAGTACTTCATGATTCACACATAGTACCCTTCATGTACAATGACATACCTACAAACAATTCGAAACAACTCGATCTGCCTCGCTCTCCATACAGCAAGTTCTACACCAAGTTTGCTCTTCTCCACCCGAATGAAAATCCAGAGCTGATCATCTGGACTGAGCGTGAAAGACTTAAAACATTCTACTCCAAGAATGCACAACCTCAAAAGGAAGTGTGGACAAGGAAAAGGATAACAAAGATCTCTGCGTTCGGAAGGAAGATCTTCACGAAATTTGAACTTAACTGCACAATGTTTCGGTATCACATCATCCGAAACAAACCAGTGTACCGCACAATCACTGATGCTAACTTCCCTGCAATCAATCCGAACTATGTTCTGACCATTGCTGCTCATCTCTAGAGTCTACAAAAAGATGATATCAACATGGGTGCTTATCATGCAGCTTTAAATTTTCCATAAGGAGTATGTTGTTGAATTTTGTCGATGCGACTATAAGCTAGCACACCTGTTCGGAACTGAAAGCTACCTAGCCAAAATCGACTATGTTCTATCAGAAGTCGAGCTGCTAGCAGAAGGATCCATTGATGATCTGGTTCTAGGGTTCGTTTACAAAACAAAGAAGACACATAATAAGGACTTCTTTCGAGTCCTTGAAAAACACCTAGTTCCTACAAGAGCTCTTCAAAAGTTCATCAGCCGTGCAACTAGATTTGATGCTCCTGAACATGTGAAAGCAAGGCTTGTGAGTTAGTTGCAATGGTACATCAAAGTTAGAGATTGGTTGTACAAAGCTTACACGTTTATCAAGGTAGAAGAAAATTAAGCTGACCTGATTGCTATGTTCATTTAGGGGGAGATTTTTGGAACCTAAAAGTGAACCTCTAGCAATCTATAACACCTTTGAAGTTTCGAAGTCAGTCTTAATTCCAAAACAGAAGTTGGTGTGAAGTCAATGTGAAGTACGGAATAACAGCTTGACTTTGGATGAGAAGAGAAGATTGTGTGTTAGTGTTCCGAAGCAAATGAAGGCATTCCGGAATGGATATTATGTCTAGAATGTTTTGTCTAGTTGTATTAATGATATTTGTCATTTAGCTTGATTTATCTTGTCATAGGACTTAGTCTCTTTTGTGAAACATGGATAATCAGAGTGTCAGAAGTAAAGCTATTATCCAATCCTTTGTATGTAATTAGTTAGTACGATGTATCATGTTCTCCAATTTGTAGGAGCATTCAATGTTGAATCAAGTTACGAATTATTCAAACATATCTACCAATATTCCAGTTTACCTCACTTTCTTAATTATTCTCTCAAACATTCTTCTTGTTCTTCATTTATTGTCTTTACCTTGATCATTATCTTCATTATTCATTAATATCTTGAATACTTTGTTGATTGCATTAACTCAGACTTGACTGGTCTTGCCAGACTTGACTGGAACATTCCTTAGTATGCAGACATTGATCTTGAGCATTAAGTCAAGGTTTGAGTTTTTAAACCTTGTCCCTGCGCATCAGATCGTTTATTCTCACAACGACGGGGGTTATGCTCGACCAACCTTCCGTGATCGGAGGAAAGAGAGAGCAGACATGTGATTTTCAGAGTTAGGATGTGCACCCATAGTGGGGCTAGATAGTTGGGGTTTTTATTCGCGGAAAGTATGGAAGTGTGGCAATGCATGAGAGGATTCTTGTGGCAAGATTGATTTGAGATGAGATCAAGGGTCGACTTTCTTTGAATATAGGGAGGTCAAGTTCTAGTTGCTTGTTTTGAGTGGTCAGGAAAGTGAATCAAGAACAAAAACTTTTGATGTCTCTGATGTATCCCGACTATAAGAATGATGCCTCAAATATTTATGAATGATTCTCACAAATGAATTGATAGGTGGGGAATTATGGACAAGGTGTGTGATAGTCCATTTGTTTCTAGATAGAGAATCGGTGCTATGAATGGACATTCAGTAATAGTTCTTATCCATCAATGCTTGACGTTAGAGGTGTTATGATTGGGAAGTTTTCCAAGGTCTCCATCTGATATTTGGAATCTCTTTGAGTTAGCTTGGTTTGTACCCGAAATATCATCTTGTATCATGTTATACATTCCAAGGGCCAGGGATGCTACGTATCTGTTCAAGCCAGTTTGAGATTTGGTCTTTTTGCAATGTTAGTTGGTGGTAGTTCGAACCCTAAGTGGGGCAGAACTAGGTTTTCTTCTTGGAGGTCATTTCGGCATGATTGATCCAAAGGATGTGTGGTTCGGGTGTGCAAGAATTAGGGTCAAGGTTTGGTCAATATGGGGGTGTAGGGCAAGTTTCCATCATATGTATGTACTCAAAAACGCATGACTTATCTTCATAGTAGGATTCAGTTAGACAAAGCGCTCGTTATAGTCAGTGGTTCCTTTCGGGTTACCGATGCTTGGGTCATGGAGCATTTGGGTCACTCAAGTTGAGTATTGCTTATTGAGGGATTTGTAATCTCGTTGTAAAGATTTCTATCAACATTCTAGGATAAGAAGTTGATGAGCTATCAATCAACTTTGGTGTTGGTATGTGTAGTTCCTTAAGGGCTTTGTTCACTAATGTATTGGATTAGTGGATTAATTATCGATGCATTCTCAATTGTGGGCCATTTTGTTCGTAATCAAGGGTTGAGGTTTTTTAAATGTTTTGAGCTATATTAGTGGAAGTTCAAGGGATGCGTCAACCTATCAACAAAATCTAAAAATTGTGCCTTTTGGTTTATGTGAATGGGTAACCTCAATTGTTGGTTATGGAAGTATTTTTCATAGCGGACTCAGGTTTGGCAACTGTCCTTAGTTAATAGGAGTTCGAAAGTTGGAGTGGTACTGTTTAGTTTTTCAGCTGTGGCTTTAGATCTACATAGAATCCAATTTTGGCATGTCGTGTCGACAGGGTTGGAATCGACCAGGGTTTTAGAAACATTTATGGATAACTTTGGAGGTTTTATCAAGCTAGTTACGTGTTGGTGGAAAATATTCAGTTCAATCAAAGGGTAGGACCTTGTTTTAGACATTTATGATGATGTTTCTGTTAATGATTGAGGTCCATGAGGAAAAAGGAATGTAGCAGATCCAGCGTTGTTTTTGGGTTTCTTGAGGGTGTATATTATAGTAAGTTCTTTAGATATTGTTGAGAGGGGTGTTTGTGAACTGAACAAGATAGCAACGAGCACTTGGTTCCAATTATAAGCATGGTTCTTTTGGGTTATAGCCTTGAAGTTGGAACAAGATTACAACAACCTATCTCATTCTCTGGTTGTGTGTGACCATGTTTCTGTGAAATGAATTGTAAGTTATAAAAAGTTACAGATCTTGTGGTGTATGGTTAGCATTGAGAGGGATTTTGATTGGGTTACTGCAATTCGATGGGTTGATGGTTGTGTATCTTTAGGCCCCTATGGTGTTGGTTGTGAGTCTTAGGCTAGTGAGAGAATAACAGCAAGATCAACATACTACTGTAAGCCTACATTTTAGTGGTTAAAAGGTCTTACGATGTGTCATGAACCATCAACTAAATAATTCATACGGGTAGGACCCAGTAGTGATTAGATTGGGACTCTTAGGTCTCGGATCATTAGTCTTATTGGCATGTTTGGTGTTAGTGCATTCATTAGTTGTTGTGTGACTCAGTAACTAGCCGATTTGGATCATGTGGACAGTAAAAGTTTGTTGGGTGTATTAATTGTGCATCAGAAGTCTATTGGTGAATGTTTGCATTATGAACCCCGTTTTCTGGTGGGCTGTCTATTAGGATCCTGGTTACGTATGTCGAGTATCGCTTCTGAAATTTTGATTCATGGATTTTGTTGTAAATATCTTAAATGTTTTATCAGGTGCATATACACCTGAGCTGATGAGGGATTTGGATGCAATGTGAGAATTCTTGGATTGGCCATCCTTATGCTCATGGGGGCAGTGGGTTGGTGACGAGTTGTCTGGAAGTCAAGAGTATACTTGAGATTTTGGGCATAATTTTCAAATTTAGGATTGAGTGAAGTTCATGATCAGGATGTTTTGGTATACTTTCTGCATGGTTTGGTGGTGTTTCTAGTCAGGGATTTTGGGGTAGGTACGACAATTGGATGATCATCAATCTTAGGGTAAGGTTTCTATGTAAAGATTGATGGGTTCCTGGTTTCGGGGACTATAGTGACGAAGTTGGTTTGTGGTTGTAGTTCTGATAGTTCCCAGTTTTCATGGTTTTCTCTGGATGTTGGTTCATACAATTAGGGAGAGAAAGAAAATTGTTGTGGTTGAGCATTTTAGAGTTATTGGGTTGTTTGTTGGTTGTTGTGGGTTTCTGAGTGGTCTCTAGAGTTTTTTCTTTATAAGATGCCTTGATTTTGAAATGGTTAGAGGGTGTTCTAGAATAGGTTGGTGTTGTCTCATAAATCCTAACCGAAACGGATTTCGCGGACAATATCCATCTTAAGTGGGGGAAAGTGGTAACATCTTGTTTCAAATGGTTTCTCATTTCGGGATTGTGGACAATAAATGGATCAAGTAAAGGCCTTGGGCTTCAAGGAAATAGGGTTTAGACCCATTTGGATGCTGATAATATGGTTCTGCTATCCAAGCGTTTGGCTTGTGTTTTGGCGTCAAAGGGTAGAAAGGAAAAAGTGGTGTTTCATACTTCTTTTTTGGAATAAGGATTTTCATTTGGTATGTTTTAAGTTAAAAGTAATTATATAGGATTGTGGAGCATTTCAATACCTTTCTGCACATATAAGGAACACTAAAAACCGAGTTGAGACAAAGAAGTTATAGCTATTTAAAGTTTTGAAAAGGGAGTCTCATAGTATGCGGTGCATACACAATGGAGTA
This sequence comes from Lactuca serriola, assembly GCF_051521515.1. Lineage (NCBI taxonomy): Eukaryota > Viridiplantae > Streptophyta > Magnoliopsida > Asterales > Asteraceae > Lactuca > Lactuca serriola. The sequence goes on from NC_136411.1 coordinate 195,045,447, forward strand.
CACAAGGAATACATGCTGAGGGTGGGACGTGTTTTTAGTGGAGAACGTAGGGCATACCCAAATTTACGCATGGCGTAATTCTAAAGTGTAAAACCCTAATTTCTGGGTTTTGAACCTTATTTAATGTCTCTAAGCCCTTTTAGGTCCTTTCTGGGTTTCGAAACCCTAGACTCCTCTCGCTTATTTTGAGCTTTAGCATCATTTAGGAGCTTATTTCTCCATTGGAAGGTGGAATCTTGAAGAACAATTTTGTGAAAAAGTTTCTAATAGAAGGATTTAAATATAGATCCAACAAGTTTGCCATATTTCTGGACCATTGAAGGTAAAAAGCTTGAAACTTGTTCATTAGTTTCATAGATGATGTTAATTTTCATACTTGTAAATTTTTGGTCACTTTAGTGCATAAAGTTTAGATCTTGAAAATTACTGACCTTGTTATGGATAAAGTTGGAAATTTTATACATCTAAACATCATATTGATTCAGATATGAAGGTTGGCGAATTGGACTTAATGAATTAAGTCAAGAAAGATGTCTTTTTGGTCCCTTTGAGACTTAAAGACTAAATCTCAGTTGTTTGGACCATCCTAATGCATAAAGTTGGAAACCTTATCCATTATGGAGCTACTAGGAACCAGATCTGAGCTTGGAGTGAAAGGTAATAATGTATTAAGTACTTAAAATGAATTTTTGTTGCAGGGTCTGTACGTGTTGCGTGATCCGGGATACGCCCAACATGGCCTGGTTTCCACCCGTCTTTCAGGATTAAGGCTCTACACCCAACGTAGAGATAGAGTATATAGCACATAGGTCAACAAAAAATTGACCGTTGGCTTTTTGACCAGTTTGACTTTTGATCAACTTTGAGGGGTTTAAGGCTTAGAAGGGAAAAACAGCCTTTTGCCAAAATAAGGATTTACCTTTGTAACACTTCAAAAATCCAAGGAATTGTTTTTTTTTTTTAAATAAACTGTGAACTATCATTGTTTACAAATATACTCATTGTTTCAAAAGTAACATAATATCAGAGTGTCCCGAATAAACCAATCATATGAAAATAGTAAGATATGCATGATTAGGCCTTCACTTTCCCACGATCCTCAGAAGCACCTGAAACAATAAACTAAAAGTGTAATACAAAGTTTATTAAGTTCCTCCAGAGTACCAACACACCAAGTAACAAACAAGCATACAAATATGAGTAGTCAAGCTGACTGGACCACCTGGTAGGGCCCACAACCTATCTGGACCACTCTACGAGCCTTTGGCATGACTGGACCGCCTCGTAGGGCCTACAACTTATTTGGACCGCTCAACGGGTCATCGGACCTACTGGACCGCCTCATAGGGTATACAGCCTATCGTGTCATCCCCGGGTGTCTTGGCCTACAACATAAACTAGGACCGCCTTAATCAAAACACAATATGTTGACATATGTAATAAATAAATATAAACACAGAGCCAACAAATACAGATAATCGTACACATTTACTAAACAACTACAAACTAGCATAACACTATCGTAACTAGGATAAATAATCTAGTTGGCCGACATTAATGCCTTTGACCCACAGGTAGAATGAGGAAAACTCACCCCAATTGGAAGATAGCAAAGCTCACAACTAAGTCTGCTGCACAATGACTCCTTACACTGAGCACAATCAGTACCAACCAAAGTTACATTCTTAAGATCAGTCCATAAATCACCAGGCCTAATAATGGTCCAATCCAAAATAGAAAATCCTAAGGCCTGATCTATATTCTATCTTTATAAAGGGTAAAATACCATTACCCTTCCCTTAACCGCTCCAACATCTCATGGCCCAATTCCCAAAAAGGCCTAAGGCCCCAAATGGACCTCCTAAGAGTACGCCCCATGCACCAGAAGCATACGCCCCGCATACAACCCGTCACATCACAAAGAACAAGTCACCAAAACTCACCATTAATCTCCTATATGGCCCCAACGTACTCATCATATGGCCAAAACTCACCATTAATCTCTTAATAGTTAAGACAAGCACGTCGAAACACATATCTGACCCTTAAAGGGTGTTTTAAGTTATAAAGTTCCTGACATCGTGACTTTGCATGGCTTAATGAGAACCAAACCATAATATAAGCTTCCTAACTTCATAATAAGATCACCAGTACTTGCATGAGAGGATAAAAGTCCATAAGATCCAAGACTGGATCAACAAGGAACAAATATGAGGCTCAAAGGTTCTGGAGTAGCTTCTACTCATAAGAACCACCATCATGGGATCAAAACATGATAAATACTACTCACAGCTAGATCTATACAAAAGGATCCATCAAGGTTAAGAATTTATACCTCCAAAAGATGTAGAAAGGAAAACCAAGCTTGGATCTACAAGCTCCAAGCAATCCAACTCTCCTTCAAGAAACTCCTTCTTCTTTAATGCGCACCAAAACACATAAAATCATGCCAAGAACTCAAGAATCACTCAAATGGAGGATAGTGTTTCGTATTTAGGGTTTAATGGGGTGGAGACTGAAGGTAAGACGATTTGAAGTTGAGTTAAGGCCATTAAATAGGGTCTAAGACCCTAAATTAGGGTTTGCACCTGACTAGAGTATGCCCTGCATACTTGTGGTATGCCCATTGTACTCTAAAGGGCACCCGCGACTCCCCTTCCTAGTATGCCCAACGTACTCCTATGTACGTCCAGCATACTAGGCTTAGCCCTGAAACCACCAAACTTCCGAATGCAATAACTTCTTCGTTGCAACTCCATTTTTTGACGATCTTTATATCTACGGAAAGGTGATGAAGAGCTATACAATATTATCTAAATATGTTGGACTAAAAACCTCTCGAACAAAAATGCATATTTCATGCAAGAACCCGACCTATGAATTATCCTTTTCTACCCTTTGGCCCCACACAAGTTAATGGTAAAATCTCTTAACTAAAATTACCTCCTTCCACAAGGACTAAAATTTGCTTCCTTAAGGCCCAAAGTATTACATCATTAACATCTGCCCTATGGCCCAGAAATGGCAGCAAACATGATGTTATAGCCTTGGTATTTCAGACTTGCAAAGTTGGTATAATTATCTTAATTGCTAATTAGGGTCGTATGGGATATGTATCGTGTGAGGAGGTTCTCGTACCACCAATTCGGGTGTGAGATTTATCCGTTATCGTTGAGATGAGTCTCTTCACTGCACTTGTGGGTTGAAGGTACCAATGATGACCCAATGTATTATGTTTTTAGGATAATGGTTGTCTTTGTGACACTTGCTGATATGCCTATATGTGCGTGTTGTCTTTGTGACTGATGCTTATACGTTTGTACGCTTATGTATGTGGGGTGAAATAAACTTGGGCGTTGATACAGACCCGCCACAACTACAAGCTTTAATATAGAGTCATTATGGACTCAGAGGTTAATACCAACCCGGGGGTTGAAACGGACTTGACACAGCTACAAACTATTACATATAGTCATTATGGACTCGGGGTTGATAGGGACCTGACACAACCACATGCTATTATATTTGTATATATGGTGTATGTGGTATTTTGGGGAACTCACCATGGTTTGTGCTTACAACTTAGGTTTGAAATGTTTTCAGGTACTTCTACCTTCAAAAGGAAGGGCCCGACTTGATTGCACTACATCCACTGGAAATTTATTCTAAACTGAATGTTTACGAGTTACTCATATGTTTTGATAATATTCTTATTCTGATTGACTTTGGTTTAATGAATGAATGGTTTGATTTATTTAAAAATATAAAGTTTACTCGATATTTTTCTGGACGTTACACCCAAATGTTCAACACTATTTTTTAATTTTTAATATAGAAAACCTCATGTGTTATAAAACCCAATTTAATAAAATCACAAGTATGTAAAGTACAATTATCCCAAATCAGAGTATCAAAAATGTAGTATATGAAGAACTTGAAACACATTTAATCAACAAATATAAGCATAAAGCTTAGTGTGTCCTCAGGATTATCAGCAATCGCAATAAGCTAACAACACGCTTATTGGATTATCAGCACGCTTCAGGGGTTATCAGCAACCTAGGGGACTTTCAGCAATCCCAATGTTAGCAACAGTTAATTCAGTTCACATATAGTAGCAAACAAAAAATTAAGACCCAGCTGGTCAACATACATATCTACCATATAAGAAACTATAGTAAGAAGACTCACCTCGCAAATAGTAGCTAGAAATATAACAACTCTCACACACATGGGAGAGAAGAGCAACAAGACACCTAACACCAGTAAAGAAATACAATCTCAGTCTACACCCTTAAAACCCTAATTTGACCCACTAGTAAACCATGGTTAACCTCAGCTGATTATCACGTTATGACCACCCATAGGTCACATTGTCACAGGACCAAGACAAAACAGTCGCGAACACACTCTTTGTCACAACGTAAAGTGCCATTCGTCACGTCGTGAGATCTATTATGGACAACATTAAGCATTAAGCTCATAATCCATTAAGCTAATCCTTCAGACCTTCCATAAGGTTTTCCCTAACCCAAATGACCATAAAAATCAAAGCTTTTTCAGTCATGCATATCCAATGCATGACTTGAACACTAACTAGGTAAATAAACATATAATGAAGCCAAAAATCATACTTGGAGTCTAGAACCACCACCAAACGTCATATCTGAAACCAGTACCAAATAAGAGGTCTCAATGATCCATAAAGTTGCTAACTTTATTGTAACGCCAGTAGATTTGGGCTAATCAATTTAGAGATAATAAGCGTTAAAAATGACTTTTTGATAGATGATTATTTAGAAAAATAATCTTAACCAAAGTTATAGTATATGCCACAAGGATTCCGTACATATAACAAAGCTGAAATCTGACTTATAACGAAGAAATTATGACCCGTCAAATTTTTGTGACTAAACCGGCACGGCTCCGCATATCGTAAAAAGTGAAATTTTGACGAAATACTTTTTCGCTTTAGAGACCTAAATGAAAGTCTTAGTAGATGTTAAACCAAGATCATGCATATAGAGAACGTCCAAATCTGACTTCATTTGAGGAAGTTATGAATTTTTTAAGGTTTAGCGTAGAAGTACACAGCTCAGAAATCAAATTTTAGATCGATCGATTTTTAGGCGACACAACCTAAACAAGAATTGAAGATCTCGTTAATAGGAGCTAAACGATATTAAGACAGTTGAAACCGGACGTCGGATGACGAAGTTGTGAATTTTTAATAGACTTTAATTGTATAAGTCTGTTAAAATACAACTTTAAAAATAAATTCAAAATTAGCCGATGAAGTCTAAAAGAAAATTTTGAATCACATCGCTACCTACGCGTGGATAGAAAGAACATAAAAATGTAGCTCGTATACGAAAGTTAAGTATTTTAGAAGATAATTAATTTTTGGACTAAACCAGCGAGTGACACACGGGACGATCTCAGCCACTACTTCTTCCCCACGACTTTGCACGAGATGTCGACACCTGGCATGCGTACGCCCAACATACCCTTTGTGTACACCCTGTGTACTCGGCGCTAGAAACCTATAAATAGACGGCATATGTAACTCTTTTTCTCACATCTCTTCAACCAACTCTCTCCCAAACACCCCCAACATTCCAATGATTTTCTCTAGCCTTTCCTAGGAGTTAGTAGCGAGTCCCGGAGCACCAGAAGGCCCCGAGAAGAAGAGCTCTCAGCTCAGAAGTTCTGCCCGCGTAGAGCCCGGTTCCACGTTAAACCCCCTGTAAGTTGAGTTATGTTTACCGTATTTTATGTATAACTTATGTTTAAATTCTTTATCGTTATTATGAACCTATAAAAAAGATTTATCAATGATTCAAATTCGTTATATTGATTGATAAACTTATAGGAGAGGTGTTTAAAATGGTCACGCTGGCTTGGTTGTTGGATTTCAAAAAGGCTATACGCCAAAATGGTCTTGTTTCCCAACTGTCCTACCTGGTTGATCCTTAATAGATCATGAAAGTAGACTTTGAGTAAATGATGAATCTAGACTAATAATTAGTTGCAATCAATAATAGACTAAGACTTCGTGATAATGATACTAGGTTTATAAGCGAAGTGCTTCCCCAATTACGAGTCGTCACTTTAGCAAGTGAGTGCATACTTACTTTCATCTTACACATAGATATGAAGTATTTAATACTAATACATGCTATATGTGCTTATTATATGTGTTCCTGATATCTATGCTAGATGAATGATTTATACATGTTTTACGTGATTTAAACTGTATATGTATTTTTATACCTATAAATATATTGGTAGATGAATGAGGAGAGATGAAAGATGATATAGATGATGAGAGGTGAAAGATGATGAGAAGCCTTGACTTTAAAGATGATCCAGTTATCTAGCAGAGTATACATGAAGACCACAAACTATTCTAGACAGGTCAGTGGAACGCTAGGAAGCTCGCAACCTATAGGTGTTTGTGAACAACGTTTTCACTAGATGTACTTTAACAACCCTGGCATCTATGGACTTAGTGTTTTAAAAATTAACATTAGAAGCTATGGACATAGTGCCTTACAAATAAACATTGACAGTTGTGCCTAAAAGATAACATCAGCAACTATGGACTTATTTCATGTTGGATAAAGCCTGGCAGCGATGTACTTCGTTCCTATCCCTTAGGACAATCCTTGGGAATGAATAAATGAAGAATATATGATTCTTGGGGAAGATCCTTAAGAATAAAGAAGATAATGGGTATGGGAAATTGGCTTAATTGCTTGATGATTAAATATAATAATTATATTATTGTGGGTTGAAACCCTATATACTCACCAGGTTTCCCAACCTGACCCACTTCGTTTATTGTATCACAGGTGGCTATATGAAATATACATTCTGCTGAGAGATTCAAGTAGTATTAGGCCACTAGTTTATCTATTCTTAGGATTGTAATAACTCGTTCTGCTTATGTTTCTGTACTGACGATGATATCCCAATGTTTTAAATAAAAATACATTTCTCCATAAATGCTTTGATAACATCTTTATCATGTTTTTTGGGAACAAATTCCGCAACACTATTTTTCAAAAAGGATACTCTGATTTTTAAATAAGCATAAACAAATTGGTCTTTTCTAACTGTGAAAAGGGGATGTCATAGTTGGTATTAGAGCATTAGTTTAATCGAACTTGGAATTCATAGGATTTCTAGACTTAAACTTTGAATGCTAAGCGATGATTAAGAGATGAGTGTCTGCTATATTTAGGACGTATGTCTGAATAGACACAAGCACTAGCTTATTTTAAGATACCTAAATTTATTTTATGTGCTAAATGATTTATGCTATAAGATGCCTTATATTCTTTATGGATCCATGGTCAATTGTGACCATATCCGGAAATTTTATGTGTTTAGATTTCTAAACGTTTAATTACAGTATTAGAACTAACATGTATCTTTTCGTAGTGATAAGGAGATTTATACGTCCGTCGTAGATAAAGCTTTCCATATCTTAATTCTCGTCACTGTATACTTCACATCTGCTAGAATGTATAGATCAAAACTCGCTGCAGATTAGGAAATGCTAATGGAAACAAACAGCCGGAACCACGAATGATTGAGCGTGCACCGGAGGTAGCAGCTACACCGGAGGCAATCACGATGACAGTAGTACAAGAAATGATACAAATGATGTTGTATCGTTAGATGGAAGAAACAAGGCGTCTACTTCAATGGAATAGGGATGAACCTACTGTACCTATTGTACAACTTGAACTGAACATTGAACAGTCAGAGGAAGAAGACTTTAGTAAGACTGTCACTCAAGTTGAGCCACGTATGGTTAGAAGGAACCAACCCAATGGAGGAAATAATGGACGTGTATGTAAGTACAAGGATTTCATGGCATCCAAGCCACCAAGCCTTCCTGGAAGCCCAACACCAGTGGAAGTCATGGATTGGATCTCCGAGATGGAGATGATGTTTGAAATTTGTGATTGCAGCAACAAACAGAAGACTGCTCTCATGGTTACACTGTTGAAGACTGGGGTATTAAGCTGGTGGAAGCTACTAACTGATACCATGCCTAAGGGAGAAGCTAGCAAGATGTCTTGGGAAGAATTTTTGGTGCAATTGAAAATACAGTACCGCTCGGAGTAGGATCTTCTGTAGATCAACAATGAGTTTTTGAATCTAAAGAAGGGAAGAATGAGCGTCAGAGAGTATGTTGCAAGTTTTGTGGAGAAAAGGAAGCTTGTTTCTTATTTGGTTCCAACTGAACTCTCCATGGTCAAAAAGTTTGCCAATGGATTACCAACAGAATTTTGTCTAATGGTCAAACATGGAACCACCCTGAAAGCTGTCATCTGGGCAGCTAAGAATGTTGAGACCCAGTTAAGGGAAAAGGGTCTAGAGAGAATTGAGGTAGGAGAGAAGAGGAAGTTTGATGGATCTTCAAGACTCGACAATAAAAATAGGTTCCCAAAGTATGACCCCAACAACAAGAGGTATAGGGATAGCAATGAAGAAAAGTTGTGTGAGAAGTGCAAAAAGAAGTACTATGGGAGATGCTACGGAGAAGTGACTTGTTATAAGTGTGGGAGGATCGGTCACTATTCCAAGGATTGTGCGTTTAATGATAAGTTATGCTACGGATGTGAAGACAAGAGGCATATGTCAAAAGATTTCCCGAAGCAAAATGAAGCAACATGATTGAATTCGCCAATGAAGCGAAAGGCAAGAGCATTCCAGATGATCCTTGATGAAGCAGGTGACGATGCGAGAAACCAGGAGTAAGGATCTATATATCCGAAGATCAAGATATAAATTAGCCATATAGATAGTACCATGTGGTGTAGCCTATATAACAGGCCTAGTGTAGGGTGAACTTGAATATATATGTAATCGTTTCAAGAAATAATATAAACCTTGGTTATGTTATCTGATGTGTTAAGTTGCTATATGATTTTTCTTGTGTGGTGACTTGGAGAACTGTGAGACAATACTTAGGATGAGTATGAGTAGGTGTGAAAGGTAGAAGACGCCTATACTACATGAAGCACAAGACTCACACTTGGATCATGGAAAGTCACAATGTTACCAAGGCACTAGTAACTGATTCCATTTTGTTCATGTTTGTCGTTACCATCATTTCGATAGTGGCTAAGAAGATGATTGTTGTTCCAACCCTAGTGGTCATATCAAATCGATTTTATCTAAGATAACTATGTTACTTAGTTAAGAGAACCAAGCTCGATGTAGTATCTAACTTAAGCCAGGAGATTTAAGTGAAAGAAAATCCAAGCGATCAATAGAAGTATCGCGATCACCGTTAAAGTAAGAGCTTGTAGCTAGAAGTGCTACATTCTAGAATGTAATTATATCACATTAGAACACGAAGGAAAGTATCTTTCATTATAGAATCGGACTCAAAAAGACCTGAGTCTAAGCGTTGCATCATACGATGAGAGGTCATTAAAACATGTCCTATCAGTCTGTTACGATAATAGAAGCAAAGAACTTATCCTAAATTATGTATGTTAAGAAAGAGCAAGAGTCTCCAAAAAAGATCGAGTCTGTAACTTGAAGGTTACGATTTAAAGTCCAACATGAGATAAAGAGTGGGTGCAAGATTAAGCAACGCCAACAATCAAGAGGTCCAAAAGTTAGATACTTATCTGAAAGAACATAAGAGTTATAGTGATTACCTAGGATGAAAAGATAACATATGGAGTCATTATACAACCCATGTTTTATTGATGATTTCGAGATGTAATCATCCTAAGGGGGAGATAATTGTAACGCCCGCAGATTCGGGCTGGTCAATTTAGAGATAATAAGTGTTTAAAATGACATTTTGATAGAAGATTATTTAGAATAAATAATCTTATCAAAGTTATAGCATATGTCACAAGGATTCTGAACATATAAAGAATGCTGAAATATGACTTAAGACGAAGACGTTATGACCCATCAAAGTTCTACGATTAAACTGGCACGGCTTCGCATATCATAAAAAGTGATTTTTTGACGAAATAATTTTTTAGCCTTAGCGACCTAAAAAAATTTGTAGTAGATGTTAAACCGAGATCGTCCATATAGAGAACATCCAAATCTAACATTATTTGAGGAAGTTAAAATTTTTCTAAGATTTAGCGTAGTGGTACACAGCTCGGAAATTGGATTTTTGATCGATCGATTTTTAGCTGAAACAACCTAAACGAGAATTGAAGATCTCGTTAATAGGAGCTCAACGATATAAGGACAGTCGAAAAAGACGTCAAATGACAAAGTTATGAATTTTTAACGGACTTTAACTGTCTAAGCCTGTTAAAATATAAATTTAAAAAATAAATTCAAAATTAGCCAACAAAGTCTAAATAAAAGTTATAGATCACATCTCTACCTACGTGTGGATATAAAGAACTTCAAAATTAGAGCTCATATGTGAATGCTACGGATTTTAGAAGATAATTAATTTTTGTACTAAACCAACGAGTGACACGTGGCACGATCTGAGCCACTATTTCTTCCCTACGGCTTTGCACGAGATGGCAACACCTGACATGAGTATGTCCAGTGTAACATGCAGTACACCTGATGTACCCTTCGCGTACGCCCCGTGTTCTCAATGCTGGCAACCTATATAGGCGTTTTTCACTCTTTTTCTCACACCTCTTCAACCAACTCTCTCCCAAACACCCCAAAGCCTCATGGTTTTTCTATAGCCTTTCCTAGGAGTTAGTAGCGAGTCCCAGACCACCAAAAGGCCTCAAGAATAAGAGCTTTCGGCTCAGAAGTTCTCCCCGCGTAGAGCCCGGTTCCTAGCTAACCCCCTGTAAGTTAACTTATAGTTACTGTAGTTTAAGTATAACTTTTGTTTAAGTTCAGTATCATTATTATGAACCTATAAACAAGATTTATCAATGATTCAAATTTTTTATACTGATTGATCTACTTACGGGAGAGGTGTCTACAACGGTCACGCTGTCTTGGTTGTTGGATTTCAGAAAGGCTATACGCCGAAATGGTCATGCCTCCCAACTGTCCTACCTGGCTGAACCTTAATAGATCATGAAAGTAACTTCGGGTTAATGATGAATCAACTAACAATTAGTCGCAATAAATAATAGACTAAGACTTAGTGATAATGATACTAGGTTTCGTCAAAGGAAAAGACAATTTTTAGAAGTGAAGAGCTGCCCGAATTACGAGTTGTCACTTTAACAAGTGAGTGCATAGTTACTTTTATCTTACACATAGATATGAAGTATTTAATATTAATACATGCTATATATGGTTATTATCTGTGTTCCTGATATCTATGCTAGATGAACGATTTATACATGTTTTATGTGATTTAAACTGTATATCTATTTTTATACCTATAAATCTATTTGTAGATGAATGATGAGAGATGAAAAATGATATAGATGATGAAAGGTGAAAGTTAATAAGAACCCTTGACTTTAAAGCTGATCCAGTCATCGAGTGGAGTATAGATGACGAACACAAACTATTCTAGACAGTCCAGTGGAACGCTGGCAGACTTGCAACCTTTAGGTGTTTCTGAACGATGTGTTCACCAGATGTACTATAAAAACCCTGGCAGCTATGGACTTAGTGCCTTACAAATGAGCACTAGTAGTTATGGACTTAGTGTCTTACATATAAACATTGGCAGTTGTGCCTAATAGATAACATCGGCAACTATGGACTTTGTGGCTGTTGGATAAACCCTGGAAATGATGGACTTCGTGCCTATTTATTAGGACAATCCTTAGGAATGAATAAATAAAGAATAAATGATTCTTAGGGAAGATCCTTAAGAATAAAGAAGATAATGGGGATGAGATATTGGGTTAATTGCTTGATGATTAAACATAATAATTATATTATTGTGGGTTGAAAACTGTATGTACTCACCTGGTTTCCTAACCTGGCCCACTTAGTTTATTGTATCACATGTGGCTACATGAAAGATACATTCTGCTAAGAGATTCAAGGACTATTAGGCCACTAGTTGAATTATTGCAAGGCTTGTAGTGTTCCGTTATGCTTATGTTTCTGTATTGACGATGACATCCCAATGTTTTAAATAAAAATACATTTATTTGGAAATGCTCTGATAACATCTTTATCTTTTTTTCTGGGAACAAATTCCATAATACTCTTTTTCAAAAAGGATACTCTGATTTTTAAATGAGCATAAACAAATTGGACTTTTCTGGCTGTGAAAATAGGGATGTCACAATTATGGATCACATGCATGCTATCCAACCCAACCATGAAGAGAAGTGAATAAAACTTAGAACTAGCATGTTTAAGAGAGAAATGCAAGAACTTTAGTACTTACAAAGGTCCAGAAGCATTGCAAGGTGGTGAGCAAGGGTGTTGTTTGCCACAAATGATGCACCAAAGGAGTATTCTTTTTCTTCAAGGAGCAAAAAATCACCAAATGAGCTTTTTAAGGTCACAAAGGAGACTAACTTCGATTTGGGCAGGAGGAAGGTGATGGAGGTTGAGGGTGTGCAAATCCTAGCCCCTCACTTCCTTTAAATAGGGCAAAACTCACAGGATTATGGTAAACTTGTCCTCACGTCATGGCTACCAGTGTGTCACGACATGACCCGCGAAGATGGACATGCGTTTCAGCCCGATGGTCACGTTGTGAGGCTTCCTTCCTCACGTCATGACCAACTATTAGTCGAGGTTTTAGATTGTTTAATTAAATCAAAACATTAAAAGATTGAATACATGTATTAAATGTTCCAACTATGTTTATGTTGCGTTTGTTAATATGTAAGTGACAAACTTGAAATAAAGCTCGTTCATGTAATGTTTGATGTTCGAATCATCATTTATGCTTCGTTCAACACCCAAATACTACAAGAAAAACATTATTAACTTATAATTTCATATTTGGTGTAGTATACGAAAGCCTAGTTTAAGATTTAGGTTAGAAAGAGAAGAGTTTCTTGATGTTGAATCCTTAACTTGTTTCTTCAAACCCCTAAGTCTAAATCTTCTCTATTACTCCAGATCGACATCAATAGGTTCCACCACCACCACCACCAAAGTCGATCTCCTTAAATGGAGAGACTACCCACCTAGTTGATATCTTATGTTTCACTATCTGACAGATTTAATCCCTCATGCTTCTAGTTGCAAACATTTAACACCATTTCACTAGCTTCTTTATTGGAACTTCTTGATTTTACACTTAGTCCTATATCCCAAGTATGATTATAATGAGGTCCATTACTAAGCCATGACTAATCAATCTCCTGGTTGTCAATTTTGCTCCATTAACTTTATATTTCCTAATTATGGCTACCGACCAGCATCAACTATAACTCTAATAATTCTCTAATTAACCCATTTACATATAATTTATATATAATTTATGACATTCAAGTTCTATTTATCAAATCTCAACTTTCAAGAATTAAAACTTTGATCCTTATAAAAAAAAATTCTTAACTTGACTATATTAAACTTCTATTTTATTTCTATCACTATATTTATCATTATTATTTAATTAGTTATCTTTAAATCATTTAACTGATTTATTTTAATGTTCTTTTATTTATTTTTAAAACATTATTTTTTACTAAAAACGACAAGAACTTTTATATCTATTTTGAAAATATTACACACTTACACCAACCAAATTTGATGGATCGTTCTAGCCAAACGACACAACTACATGACAATTTCCCAATAATAGTATAGTTTTTTTCCTTACACGGTGATTTTTAAGTGACTATTAAAAAATACATCTAAAATCTCCTTAATTTCATGTTGCATTAGTGTTTTAACTCCCCCACTCTCAATCATAACGATGTATTTTATATTGTAATCACTATTTATTATTTAACACCTTTCATGTCGTTCTTCATCCATGTCGTGCTTAATCTAATTATACCAACCGAGTATTTATTATACAGAATATGAGTTCAATATGTATTTTAACCTCGTTATTTTATTTTATTTTATTTTATTTTATTTTATTTTTTTGCTTTTATGAGCTCACCCATATAATTCCCACTCATTGTCTTTGTTACTTAAAGTTTCCTCTCTCTCTCTTTCTCTCTTTCTCTCTCCAAATATCGGACAATTGGATGAAACTTTGAGTTAAACATTTTTAGAGTGAGACTGTTTATATGGTATTGAAAGAGAAAGAAATCCAGACCCACATCCCCTTGGATTCAATCAACATACTCCATCAATTCTCCATATAAGTTTAGAGAGAGAAACTAGAGAGAGAAAGACTCTGTGAGATTATCTCATGTGATCATGGATGGTGGTGATGACCATTTCAACCACCGCCCCAACTTCCCTTTTCAATTACTTGAAAAGAAAGACGACGAAGCTTGCTCTTCCTCCGCCACCGTCTCCGCCACCACCGGTTACCCTTCTCGACCCATCTCCGCCGACACTAATAACCCTCCACTTCGATCCAACAGTTCAAACCTCCAAATAACCACCATCGCCACCACCTCTTCCGGCGACCCCTCTAAGAAATTGGCGCCCAAGAGAACGTCAACCAAAGACCGCCACACAAAGGTTGATGGACGTGGCCGCCGTATCCGTATGCCAGCCCTTTGCGCCGCCAGGGTTTTTCAGCTCACACGAGAGCTTGGCCATAAAACAGATGGTGAAACCATCGAGTGGCTCCTTCAACAAGCTGAACCCGCCGTCATCGCCGCCACCGGAACTGGTACAATCCCGGCGAACTTCACTTCACTCAATATCTCACTCCGGAGCTCCGGGAGCAGCATGTCGGTTCCTTCACAGCTTCGATCCGGTTACTTTAACCCAAATTTCGCCATCCCACAAAATCGGAATCTCTTCCCGGGAATTGGATTATCTTCATCGGAAAATAGTTCATCCAACCTTTTGAATTTTGGGTCAGCAACGAATCTTCACCAGATATTACAAACGAAGCAGGAAACTCGGGATAATTCAGTTGAGTTATCGGAAACTGAAGATAGCATCGGAAGGAAACGTAGAGCTCCGGCGGAGTCTGAGCTACCTTCACAACACCAACAACAGATGGGGAATTATCTGCTTCAATCAAGCTCATCTTCCATGGTAGCAAATCACGCATCAATTCCAGCTAATTTTTGGATGGTCGCCAATTCTAATCAACACCAAGCCATGAGTGGAGACCCTATTTGGACTTTTCCGGCAGTGAACAACACCGCTTTGTACAGAGGCACTGTTTCCACCGGCTTACATTTCATGAACTTCCCAACACCCGTCGCCCTTATGCCAAGTCAGCAATTGGCGGCAGGGCTTGGCGGCAACTCAGGTGGCAGCGGCGGCGGCGGAGGAGGAGGAGGAGGAGGAGGTGGTGGTGGTGGTGGTTTTACTGAAGGCCAATTGAGCATGCTCGCCGGATTAAATCCTTACCGGCCAATATTCGGTCCAGGTGGCTCTGAACAGCAAGCAAGTGGATCTCAGTCTCATCACGGCGGCGGAGATGATCCACATGATACAACTAGCCACCACTCATAAGGGATTTCCGGCCTCCATGATTGTGTTGTTAAATTTGATGTGTAAAACGCACATAAGGTTTGATTTCCTCCAAAATTTTTGGAAAATTTTAATTTTTTCCCCATAATTATTGCTGATTTTTTTTTTATATTTAATTTTGTGTGATTATTTTTGAGGATTTACAAAGTGTTTGGAGAGACAAATTTTAACAGGGTGTATTGTTGGTTTTAATCATTGAAGAAAAAAAGAAAAAGGTCTCGTTTTAGTATTTACCATGAATTCATTCCTTTTTCTTTTTATATAATTCTATTTTCTATTGCTATTATTTTGACTTTAGTTTTAATTTAATTTTATTGTTTTTTTAAATGTCTGTAAAACACAAACAGAACTGAGAACTTGGTAACTGCAACAATGCCTTATAAAATTCCGTTAAAACTTTAAGTCAATCCTATGAAGTTAGAAAGACAAAAATTATCTCATTTTGACCATGGGTAAAAATAATTACACTGACGTCATCATTCACTTTTGTTGTGTATAGTGTACCTTATAAATTATTGATAACAAAAACATGGACAATATCACCCAATACATATTTGATATAATAATTTCCAATTTTTTAGTATTATTCTACATACTAAAATTGTATATTTCGTATGAATTGTTTTTATTGTTAGAAAATTAATAGTAGATTCAAAATAACTAATATTTAGTATTTAGATTCATTTTAAAAAATAAAATATACGTATTTTTAAATGAAATGATTATCGGATAGTGAAAGAAATTAAAAATAAAGAATGAGGTTTTGTGACAATGGTCAATGTAATCTTGTATGGGTGAATATTATTGGAATTTAGATATTTGAATAATTATGGTGGGACCCAAACCTTATCAGTCCAGGTATTGGGGTCAGGTAAGTGGAGCCCACACCCTCCTAAAATCAAAGTTACCTTTTATCACAGCAGGGGAACAAGCTTTGATCATTCTTTCCTCTTTTTATAATTCAACCCATTGCTGGCACTGCCACTCAACTATTATAATAATATATCATTTTAATATATATATATATATATATATATATATATATATATATATATATAATTTTGTTATTTCTATTGATTTGGAAAACTTCAATAGATAAGTTATTGGAAAACAAATATGTTGAAATTTAAATATGGTTTAACTTATATTGGGCATAAGATATTATTGAGATTTTTTGGAATGGTATCCAAACTAGCATTAGTTTAACTGAAACAATATTAAATAAAATTTGAATATTTAAAAAAGGAAAGAAACAGTGAGCACAAGCAAGACTAAAAAACTAAAAAGAAAAATGAATGATGGAAATTGGTGACCCCACGTGCAGTTGGGACCCAGTTCTCGATTTCATTTGATCTGGTCCATGCATAGGTGTGGGTCCAGCGAGTGATTAGTTCTTATTTTAGAAAATTGTGCAGAATCTAATATGGTGTTTCATGAATCATGACCCATGTTTTATGCATATATTTATAAATTTCTCAACTTGTTCCTAAAACATTTTAGACTTAGTAAATTATGTCCATTTATGTACATCATTCAGCAGTTTGCGTTGAAGTATGCAAAAATTAACGTGGCTTATGTTTAAGAATTAAGAATGCAAAAGTTAACGTGGATTATCTGGTTTACAGAATTGTACGTCTATTATCTCTTTAAAATATATGTTGTAAACAAATATTCCTTCGTTAATTTTTTTCTCCTTTACGTATATCTTATAACTACTATTATTATTTACTTTATTACTATTAAATAAAACTCCCTCCATCTACCCACGATCAATCCTTTGTTGAAAAACTTAATTGCGCCGCAACTTCTTTATATGGTATCAAAATTTGAGAGATGTTCTCATATACATCGAACTTCCTAATACCTATCACTAGTATAACATTGTGTTATAGAGTTGGTTTTTTGAAAACTAGGTCTTCATGGTTTTTATATTTCTCAAATCACTAAAGGTCATAAGTAATTTACATGATTGTTTCCATTACAATTTACTAAAAACGAGTGACCATTACACATCAAATTGCACACATTCACGTTAAATTTATATATAAAAAAGTGACAATTTGTGCGATGACCTAAAATGGTGGGCAAATGTCCTCTTGTAACATCCTAAAATCACGATAAAATGTTTCATTGTTTAATCAAAGAGAATTCATTGTTTTCAACAAAAACTCATATCATAACCAAGTATAAAATACAAATATCCCAAGATCAGTGTATCATAAATCTTCAAAACATGTCATCGAAGGATGTGTACGATCACACTTTCGTCTTGCCATAATCATCTGAAGTACCTGAAACAACAAATTTAAACTGTAAGTCACATCTTAGTGAGTTCCCTGAAAGTACCACACATAACCAAATAGATAACAACTTGCATATTTGATCCTTCAGCCTGACTAGACCGTCGTGTCGAGCCTACAACATATCTGGACCGCTATGCGAGCCTTCAGTCTAACTGGACAATCGTTTACGGCTTACAGCCTATCTGGATCGCTCTCTAGGCCTTCGTCCTGACTGGACCGCCTGACATCACTACAGTGTATCCGTAATGCCCTGGGTATTTTGGCCCTCAGCAGAAACCAAAACCGTCTCACCACAACAAACCATAGTATGTCGACATATACTATTACAATCAATAAGCAACAAGTACTCAGTGAACACAAGTAATCATACAGATCTACCAATCTAAGCATACCCAGTTAAACAAAAATCCTATATATCTGGATATAAAATCCAGTAGGCCAACCTTGGTACCTTCGACCCACAAGTATAGTGACGAACACTCACCTATCGGTCTGAACAGATAGACGAATAGGAAACTGTTCTGAATATCAGTTCTACCAGTCACATATACAACAAATAGTGACCAAACTCGATTACCACCCAAAATACCCAAAATACGCTTCAGTCAAACTTGGTCTAATCTTGGTCAATGTCAAAAGTCAATAGCCCTTAATGTCATCCATCCAACCTCACATCGTAACCATACCTTGGTCACACCGTGAAAGTCCACTTGGTCCGATTCAAACTCGTCTCGACCCAACCTAGCCAAACTCAGTCAATGAAAATTGCCTGAGCTGACCTCACGATGTGGGTAGCCTTCTCTTAAGTCGTGAGCTCCAAGGAGCTTAACAGAAAATGGGGTCATTCAAACCTACGTTGTGAGACCATATGTCTCACATCGTGAGCACAATTTGATGTTAAAATCCAACCATTTAAGTCCTTAATCCATTAAGCCTTTTACTCTAAATTTCCATAAGGTCTTATTACTCCATAATACACTTAAAAGTCGATGCTTTATGGGAATGTATGTCCAATACATGTCTAGATCTAATGTAGGACCAAAATTGAAAAAAAATCATCAAACTTTCATGCAAAGGTTCAAAACCCAATCATTCACTAGATCTGAACTTCATGACACTCTAAAGACCCTTATCACCTATAAAGTTGCCAACTCTATGGTTTCCATTCTTTCAAACTTGCTCAACCAAGGAGAAAATTGGGACAAAACTTGGATCTAGTCACAAACAACAATAAAGGTGGAAGCTTAACTCTTACAAGGGTCCAGAAACAATATGAGGTGATGATGATGATTCCTTGCAAGCCTCATCAAAAGTTCACCTTCTTCTTATTCTTCTTAAAACCAAGAAATGCTCCTAAAATGGCCAAGAATCAAGCAAGGGGTGAAGGCTAGGGTTTTCTATGGTGAAAGAGGGTTTAGAGGCTGATACTGAACCCTAAAATGTGTTTAGAGGGACTTAAATATCAAGGCAACCCTAAATGATCATAGGCTTTGGTTGCATCAACTCTCACATCGTGAGTGATGTGCACAAAGGTACCCACTAATTTTAATATTTATGACCTAACAAACTTAGACTAACTATGCACTTATAGGCAGTGTACCTAGTCAGATTACACTATAGCTTAGGTAAGTCGGGTGTCGATCACAGGGAACGGTGGTGAATTAATTTAAAATATTTGATTATAGGCTACAGGTCACATGAAAGAATAAAGAAATAGTTTAATAAATCTCAAACTAACAATTAATTAACAACTTTCGATAAACTAACAGGAAAACAAATCTCTTCAGGTACTTTGATTTAGATAAATTACACCTTAAAAACATAGACAATTGCATACATAAATTCATTTATTTATGTTCACTGATTCCTAAAATGATTAGATTCGCGTTCACTACAACTAATCCTTTAGCAAACAAGTCAATTCAAACAGTGATCAGTTGATTAAACTAACATGCTTCCTAGTGTTCAGTTCGTATCAAGCAAGACTTGTAAATATAGTTAATCAAATTACTAATTCAATTTAACCTCTTGTTGATGGTCATCAAACAAGGCTCACACATTAACTTACTTATTCCCAAGTTAATCCTAGTTTCACATTCGTTATTCTTAGACTTATAATCTCGATGGTCATCAAAATCATAAGCAACAAGCAATCAAGCAGATGTTCATACAACTCAATTTACTTAATAATTAACAGCAAATAATTATCATTAATACGTAAGGATCTTCTAACAAGCTTGGCAAGATAAATTAAACATAAAAAAATAATTCAATATAGCAATTAGTCTAATAATCAAAGCTTCATTCAATCATAAACGCAAAGTAAAAGGTTTTTACACCCAAATCAGAAACTAAATACAGAATAGTAACACAATGGAATGCTAAACATGGTCACGTTAACAACCCATATGATTACCGACATGTATCCGCTCTCCAATCCTTCTGATCTTCGCTCCCATTAGCTTAACGGCCTTCCGGCCGCCTCCTAGATCCTCAAAACGGCAACTATGAAGTTTTCTTGTTGCACAAGTCGAAGTGGAATATCATAGATTATGAAACTGGTGGAATGATATGGGGTATTTATAGTTGATGGAGATGGAATTATATTGAATATTAGAGTTGGATTGGAATAAGGAAACTAATGTGGCTTAGGGATTAAGCAAATAAAGATAAGGAAAGTGGTGCTTGGGGAATAAGTAACCTGGAGGGAATTTCCGTCCAGCTTTTATGCTTCATCTTCAAGGCCGATTTTGGATAAGATAAGTGTCGAATTAGCCAAAAAGTCCCTCTCACATAAATCGTAGGAAATTTCGTCTAGTTTTCAGAACATTTTGAATCTCGTCAATTGGACTTGTGAGTCATAAGATATAGCCGAAACACTGAAGAGGGGTCAATCTGCCAACAATATCCTTTTTGCATCTTTTCAGCTCCATTCTCTTTCTTTTGCATTCCATCTCCCATTTTAACTGTAATTAAATATTTCAAAGCATATTAAGTATATTTTAGTTGTAAATAATAATAATAAAGGCTAAAATATTAAGATATGTTATACATAAATATATATAAAAATACACATATCAAAATACTCCACACTTAGCCTTTGCTTGCCCCCAAGCAAACTGGCTTTTATTATTTCACCAATATCGCATAGAATAATCCATTTCAAACTCATCCATTATCCCAAGACTGCAATGCATGTATTTGTGTCTATAATTCCTAAGAACTTCCCACTCCTAAATACTCACAATCTTTATGAACCTTCACCCCTTAGCTTATACGACATTCATTTTTGCAACCCTCCGAATCAATCCTCAGATATCTTTCTTAACCTCAAGGTATTTTTGGTTAAACTACCAAGCATACATAAATTTTAGAAATTACAAATTTGATACCAGAATGGAGCTCTTTGAATTCGTCACTTCTTCGAATATTTGATATTTGCTTTCATTGAATTCACCACTTATTGTTTGATTTTTGGTATCTTCAACTTTTTGGATTTCTTCAGAATTTTGATCTTTTTATCTTCATACTTTTATAGCTCGAAAATTCAAACAACCTTTTTTGTAATTTCTCACTCTTTTTTCTATATCTCACCTTTTTTCTCTCATACCCTACATGCTTAAGCAAGGAGCTTAACTTCAACCCTTATTGGTTAAGGTATTAGTCTAAGTGCAATGACTACATAAGCTCTCCTGGATAGATTTCTGGTTTAGGCTGCAAAACATATTATGTCATATAAACTACTAGATTACCTTTCATATCTCATGACTTTTCACTAGGAAATGGGAAGCCACAAATACATTATAACATGTGTTGGCTCAGGTAAACATTTGGGTTCTCATTGGATCATCACATACAATATTAGCAAAATTTTAAATTATCACTAGATTTTCTTAAATTAAACTATTATTTCAAGTTTATAAATTTTGTTAAACTTTCCTAATCTAGTAATTTTTAATTTTCTTTTCCGACCCCCTACCCCACACTTATTTAATACAATGCCCTCATTGTATGCATAAAACTAATTAAGCTCATAAAAATAATAAAAACGAAGAAAAAGGAACAGACTCCCCTGGGGTAGTAGTGACGAGATCGAATGGGGCTGCTAAAAGCTGCTCTGAAAATTGCTGGAAGACTGGAAACTGGAACTGCTGCTTCTGAATGTGCCGGAAAATACAAAAGAACATTGACTTCTAAAATGTGGTGCAAACGATTGCAAGCTAAAGCAATATAGTGACCACGACGTGGGAAAGTGTCAACCACGTCGTGTCGTCGAGTGAGGAAAAATCCATATCGCGAATAATAGCATGGCCACGACGTAGTAAGTGGTGGTCACGTCGTGGTATGTAGAATAGCAGCCTCCTATCGTGATGAAAAACTCCCCCACGATATAGGAAAGTGTCAACCATGTCATGGCAGCCGGGATGATACTTCTACGTTGCGTCAAAATAAAACTCCATGGTGTGGGAACAGCTCATCCATGCCATTGGAATCAATGTATAGTTAGAAATGCCACTCTTCGAAATAATAATCCCTCCAAATATCGACGCGCACCCCACACTTATTGAAAGTCATGGCTCTCAAGTGTCAACTTCGAACTCTCACACGGTTTTTTCTCTCGTGACAAATCAACATTCGACCTTAATTATTGAAATTTCTGAAGGCATCTGAAGGGTAAAAGTTTTGCAAAGATCTGAAACATCAAGAGCATCAACATGGAAAAAAAAATTAAACAAACTAAAAATAAAAATAAAAACTCACTAAAATAACTAAAAAAACAAAATAACTAAAAAGGATATCACAATCACTCGTCTTCGTCGAAATCAAGCTACAATTGTCGATTAAATCCCTTGCATGCAAGAGGTGGTTTGTGAAAACAAAAACTTTTGGGACCTGTCAGACTATTTCCTTTGTTTCTTTGCACCATTAACTAAAAAGTAGAACAATAGTCGACCCAACTAGTCAAGAGTAGCAAGAGTTCGGTCTTCCACTTAACCACCTCGATACGCCTTGCTATACTACGCCTCGTGGATTGATTTGGACAAATCACCCAAAGTAGTAGACTAAACAAGTCAACAATTCCCTAATCACTTGCAATCTCGAAACCCATGCAAAAAGTAAAACCAAACAATATGTTTGATCACGAATTCCTGCACATAACAACAAAAATCTTCCTGACAAGTGAAATGATATCAACGAAAATAAAACTAAAAAAATTAAATAAAAAACTAACTAAAAACAAATAACGAATAATCAAATAAACTAAATTAATTGAAAGCCGTTCCCCGGCAACGGCGCCAAAAACTTGATGTGCACAAAAGTATCCACTAATTTTAATATTTATGACCTAACAAACTTAGACTAACTATGCACTTATAGGCAGTGTACCTAGTCAGATTAGAATATAGCTTAGGTAAGTCGGGTGTCGATCACAGGGAACGGTGGTGAATTAATTTAAAATATTTGATTATAGGCTACAGGTCACATGAAATAATAAAGAAATAGTTTAATAAATCTCAAACTAACAATTAATTAACAACTTTTGATAAACTAACAGGAAAACAAATCTCTTCAGGTACTTTGATTTAGATAAATTACACCTTAAAAACATAGACAATTGCATACATAAATTCATTTATTTATGTTCACCGATTCCTAAAATGATTAGATTTGCGTTCACTACTACTAATACTTTAGCAAACAAGTCAATTCAAACAGTGATCAGTTGATTAAACTAACATGCTTCCTAGTGTTCAGTTCGTATCAAGCAAGACTTGTAAATATAGTTAATCAAATTACTAATTCAATTTAACCTCTTGTTGATGGTCATCAAACAAGGCTCACACATTAACTTACTTATTCCCAAGTTAATGCTAGTTTCACATTCATTATTCTTAGACTTATAATCTCGATGGTCATCAAAATCATAAGATACAAGCAATCAAGTAGATGTTCATACAACTTAATTTACTTAATAATTAACAGCAAATAATTATCATTAATACGTAAGGATCTTCTAACAAGCTTGGCAAGATAAATTAAACATAAACAAATAATTCAATATAGCAATTAGTCTAATAATCAAAGCTTCATTCAATCATCAACGCAAAGTAAAAGGTTTTTACACCCAAATCAGAAACTAAATACAGAATAGTAACACAATGGAATGCTAAACATGGTCACGTTAACAACCCATATGATTACCGACATGTATCCGCTCTCCAATCCTTCCGATCTCTGCTCCCGTTAGCTTAACGGCCTTCCGGCCGCCTCCTAGATCCTCAAAACGGCAACTATGAAGTTTTCTTGTTGCACAAGTCGAAGTGGAATATCATAGATTATGAAACTGGTGGAATGATATGGGGTATTTATAGTTGATGGAGATGGAATTATATGGAATATTAGAGTTGGATTGGAATAATGAAACTAATGTGGCTTAGGGATTAAGCAAATATAGATAAGGAAAGTGGTGCTTGGGAATAAGTAACTTTGAGGGAATTTCCGCCCAGCTTTTATGCTTCATCTTCAAGGCCGATTTTGGATAAGATAAGTGTCGAATTAGCCAAAAAGTCCCTCTCACATAAGTCGTAGGAAATTTCGTCTAGTTTTCAAAACATTTTGAATCTCGTCAATTGGACATGTGAGTCATAAGATATACCCGAAACACTGAAGAGGGGTCAATCTGCCAGCAATATCCTTTTTGCATCTTTTCAGCTCCATTCTCTTTCTTTTGCATTCCATCTCCCATTTTAACTGTAATTAAATATTTCAAAGCATATTAAGTATATTTTAGTTGTAAATAATAATAATAAAGGCTAAAATATTAAGATATGTTATACATAAATATATATAAAAATACACATATCAGTGAGCCTCTACGTCTCACGTTGTGAGGTTAGTCCCGAACAAAATTTCCATAATAATCCATCTCAAGGCATGACCACTCAAATCTCACGTCGTGAGGCTCCATTTCTTCCAAAATTCGACCTTTTGACTCCTTGAAACCGTAAATCAATCCATCCTAAAAATGGGCATTACAACTCTCTGCCCACTTAAATTAGATTTTGTGCTTGAAATCGCTCCCTACTACTCCTCAAAATATTCATACAATCCTTCTGGAATCTCGTCCCAACTAAGAAGTTAAGTCATACAAGAGACTGTCTGCTCATACTAGAGTCAAAACCCAATCTTAGTGAAACTCTCATGCCCTGAATAACAATGAATCTGTGACCCACTAACTTTAACCAATGAATAATAACCATCAGTACAATGGCTGAAATCCAAAATTCCAATGCCTAGTCTGACTCCTAAAAGGCAAAACCAACCCTAAACACAGTCAATATGACTTCACTTCACAACCCGAACCATATCGAACCCTTCCAACCCAAACAGACGTAGAGGATAGCTTACAAGCTTGTGTTATTGAGTATGGTGGGAACTTGGACATTCACTTACCCTTGGTGGAGTTTGTCTACAATAAAATGTACCATTATAGTATCGATATGGCATCGTATGGGATGCTATATGGGAGGAAATGTCGTACTCCCACATGTTGGTTGGAGCCGGCCGAGAAACAGTTTGCAAGTTCAAAAATTATGCTAATTACTGAGGATAAGGTGAGAATAGCTTGTGATTAGTTGTGCCTAGCTCGGAAGAGACAAAACAAGTACTCTGACCAAAAGCACAGACCGAATACTTTTGAGGTGGGCGAGAAAGTGATGTTGAAAGTCTAACCTTGGAAGGGGATTATTTTCTTCAGGAAACAAGGCAAGTTAGACCCCGATATATTGGTCCACTTGTTGTATTGGACAGTATTGGCGACCAGGCTTACAAACTAGAGTTATCGCCAGAGCTGGAGTGGATACACAATGTGTTCCACATGTGTAACTTGTAGAAATGCCTAGAAGAGAAACACAAAATTTTAGCATTAGATGACATATAGATTGACAAGTCTAAATAACTATAGAAGAACCCGAAGCAATTCTTGAGCGAGAAACCAAGAAACTGTGAAAGCAGCATGTCATGCTTGTGAAAGTACTACTTAGGAACAAACTGATGGGTTTTTAGCATTACAACATTTCTATGGTGCTCATGTAACCCTAATTGCATTGGATCTAGGTTTTTCTTAAGTTATACATGCATAATAATTTTCCAAAGTAAAACCAGAATGTAGCATACATGTTTTTGGATCCAATGAATAAAACACGAGTTAGAAAAATACATTTCTTGTTGACTGCTTGATCT
Source organism: Lactuca serriola (assembly GCF_051521515.1). Classification (NCBI taxonomy): domain Eukaryota; kingdom Viridiplantae; phylum Streptophyta; class Magnoliopsida; order Asterales; family Asteraceae; genus Lactuca; species Lactuca serriola. The sequence goes on from NC_136411.1 coordinate 195,071,513, forward strand.
TGACCTTCAAGAGCTTAGTGCCTCAATTGTTGCACCTCTAATGGAGTCACAAACACCAAATAGCAATGGATGAACAAGAGAAAGAGGATGGAGTGTAACGCCCTATTCTAAAATATTCGTTTATGGAATTTCAGAGGCCAAGGCCAGGGACGTTTTAGTACTTTATTAATTTGGAGTTATTATTCGGGAAGTTTTTGGGATGGGTTATGTTGTTAGAAGTGTAGGATTTCTCGCCACCTTTCTGTGGATATAAAGTTCATCAGAATCGAATCTAGAATGAAGGAGTTATGACACTTTGAAGATTTGGCAAAAATGGCCCTTAAAGAGAAAAGTTTGCATAGATGACCATTCGTGAATGTTTGGAACACGCGTGGGTACGCCCAACGTAGGCTGGGTTACGCCTAGCGTAATGAGGCAGCTTGGTCGCGGATGTCCAAGGCGTACGCCCAGCGTACCAGGAGGTACGCCCAACGTACGCTAAAAGTTATGAAACCCTAATTTCGGATTGATCACTATATAAAGGACATTATGGTTCCAACCCTAGCCCCCATATGAGCCTCCCCAACCTCAGAAGAAACCCTAGAACGTCCCTACCTTCAGTTTATGACATCTTGACCTTGGAGAACCCTTTTTGGTGGATTAAAGCTTGGAAGCAAAGAGAAGAAGATTGGCAAGGAGGAACCTTTGAAGCTAGAGCTTGTAGATCTGGGACAAGTGCTTCATTTCAGACCTTTTCAAGGTAAAAAGTCTTGAGCTTGAGGATTAACCTCTTAGATCTCCTTAGTGCAAGTTTATGGACCTTTTGGTCCCAAGATTTGGGACTTTATGATTTAAGATCGTTTCTACGACCAGGGTTGCCTCCCTTAGAGTCATATGAGTCCCAGAAGCAGTAAAGTTTTGACCTTTGTGGTCCTATTAAGTCCATGCATGAGATCTAGTCCTCTTATGGAGGTAGAAGAGTGTTTTGAGAGTTTGGGTTGGTTTGGGCCATGTAATGTCACAAAGTCAGTGACTTTATGGCTTAATGCATAGAATAAGACCTAGATCTAAGTTTATGGCTTTTGAGTCGGAGTATTAAGCAATTAAATGAAAAGTGTCTTAACAGAATGAGTACGCCGATCGTAATTGCAGGTACGCCCCGCGTAATCTCTAGCAGGCCAGTATGCTAAGCGTACATTAGAGTACGCCCCGCGTAGCGCAGTCAGTTGGGCTTATTGCATTTTGGGCCTCAGTGTGGGCTGAGTTGAGACTTAGGGTCCTTGGGCCTTATTGGGCCATCAGAATTCAGTTGTTAAGGACCAAGGATTTAGCATTGGGCTTGAGTAAGGTCCAATAAAGGGTTTTGGGCCCAAAGGAGCAAATTGGGCCATTAGTGGGCCTTTAGTGGGGCTATGGATGTTCTTAGAAGGAAGTGAGGGTTTTTGGGCCATGTTGTGAACCATGCCATAGCAGGGGTAAAATGGTCATTTTACCCATAAGAGAATCCCTATTCTGAATTAGTATTTTATTTTCCCATGATAGCTGGGAAGCAGCCGGAGCAGTAGTCGGGGATCTTTCACTCGAGTTTTCAGCAGTCAGCATTTCGAGGTGAGTTTCCTTTCAGTAGGAACGGGTCTAAGGCCAGAATGTCGGCCCGTTTAGCTAGTAGTAGTTTCCGGACTTCGTTCCGATGCAGTAGTTAGTATGTTTGATGCCTTCGTGGCTTGGACAGGATTTATGTGTTATGTGTTCCGGGCCACGGCCCGATGCAGTATGCAGTATATGTGTGTTCATGCTAGTTGATGTGTTTATGTTATGATTTGCTCAGTTAGTTCCGGACTTTGGTCTGATGCAGGGGACAAGGTCCCAGTCAGTTAGTCCGGGCATTCGGCCCGATGCAGTTTCCGGACTTCGGTCCAATGCAGGGGACATGGTCCCAATTAGTCCGGGCTTTGACCAGATGTAGTTTCCAGACTTCGGTCCGATGCAGGGGACATGGTCCCAATTAGTCTGGGCTTCAGCCCGATGCAGTTTCCGGACTTTGGTCCGATGCAGTGGGCAAGGCCCAGTATGTGTTTACATCTTATTGTATGGTATGTGGTAGTTTGGGGGAGCTCACTAAGCTTCGTGCGTACGGTTTTCAGTTTTGGTTCCAGGTACTTAGTTTTCAAAAGAGGAGCTCAGGAAGATTGCAGTGCACACACCATAGTCAGTTAGCCTGGGGAATGTTTTACTCTGATAATGAGATTATGTTTTGAATTTAATACTCGAAAATTATGTTATGACTTATGATACGTTTTTATAAATATGGTTTTAGTAATGTTTTAAAAGAAATTTTTAGTCAGGATTTTTGGGTCGTTACATGGAGTCTACTAAAATTGGCTAGGGTTCTCTATGAATGCATAGGGGCCGATTTCAACTAGCCAAGGGGTCCTTATATAGTTGTGCTGCTAGGGTTTTAGACTGAAACCCTAGTTCTCTGCTTAGGCCTTAAGCAATATATGGAACCCTTCTAGATGGCCCCTTAGACGAATTCTCTTATCGGATTCCCATATAATTCGTGCACTCCTTCTATTAAGAGTCCACATCCTAACTTGCAACCAACAGTAAATCGCAATATCAGTCCCCATAAATTTAATCAGTCTTTTTTGATCACCAAATTAATTCCAAATTAATTTATGCTCAATACTAATTAAATAATATGATGTCTCAATTAATATATTATTCTTATAATATATTAATAAATCATTAATTAACCTCTTTCTCCAAAACTAATCCTATCAAATTGATATGGTGAAGGCAACCTAAAAGGACCACGCTACTATCGGGTCAAGTACATCCCAATTATAGTTATGGACTTAGACACCTAATCCAACAGTCTCCTACTTGGATAAGTTTAATAAGTATAACTACAATGCCACTTCAAAATCCAATTAACAATCGTGGCTCTCAAAAGCCGATGTCGTACTTTGACCTAGTCAATGATGCGTCCTTAAGATAAGGGATGGTATAATCCTCCGTTCTGCAAGATATCGTGTGGACAATGACATGGAACATAATCATTGTCAATATTCAATAGTTTGTTTCCCGACTTCTGATTTTTTTGACATAGAACTTAATTGAACACATCACTTCAGTCCTGACCGGGCCTGGCACATAACTCAACACAAAATTATTGAGGGCCCAAGATATCGCTTTTACCCTCTTAGGATAAAAGAAATAGATAAAATTTGACTTAAATGCTTGTACTATTTACTCATTAAGTCATACACAACAACACGTTTTATAACATCAAGTTGTTGATGCATTTACGCGTTATTAATGCACAACCAACTTGTAAAAAACAACTCATTTATCTCGGTTTAAAGATTATATGATATTATCGTCTCACAATCACTCGTGATAAATTCCATGAAGTGATTTAAATGAGCGTGGGTTTAATCCAATACTCAAATCTTAAGGCAACCACTCCTTCGTTATCACCGAAAATCCCCATAGGCTCATTTATGGCTGGTACAACTCCACGATCTCCAATGAATTTCTTCAACCATATTGCCTCCTTCGACACTTCACTCGCTGCTATGTACTCTGATTCGCATGTTAAATCAGCCGTTGTCTCCTGCTTGGAACTTTTCCAAGTAACTGTCCTCCATTTAGGGTAAACACCCAGCCCAACTGAGAGCGGGAGTTATCTCTGTCGGTTTGAAAGCTGGCGTCACTATACCCTGTCACTCTCAAGTCATCACTCCTACTAAGTGTAAGGACCCAGTCCTTAGTCCTTCGTAGGTACTTAAGAATGTTCTTCAGTGCAGTCCAGTGAGCTCTACCCAGATTCCCTTGATATCGGCTAACCATGCTCAACGAAAATGCCACATTAGGACGAGTATTTGTCATAGCGTACATGATTGAGCTAACCGCGGAAGCATATGGCACATGAATCATTTCCTCTATCTCGGCATTTGTACTCGAACTCTGAGTCTTACTCAACTTGGTATTGTTTTGGATTGGCATATCCCCTTTCTTGGAATTCTCCATACTAAAATGTTTTAGCAGCTTGTCCAAGTAAGTACTTTGACTATGTCATATTAGTCTCCTATTTCTTTTTCTCAATATCCTTATCCCAGAATATAAGCAGCTTCTCCTAGATCCTTCATCGCAAAACACTTCCCAAGCCAGGAATTAACCTCCTGCAAGGTCAGGATGTCGTTTCCTATGAGCTGTATGTCATCAACAAACAAAGTTAGAAAGCTAACTATACTCCCATTAGCCTTGACATACATACAGGACTCATCCTCGCTTCTCAAAAATCAAATTCTTTGACTTTCTCACCGAATCAAAGATTCCATCTACGAGACGCTTGTTTCAATCCATAAATGGATTTCTCAAGATTTCACACTCTATTGGGGTATTTAGCATCTACAAAACCTTCTGGATGACACATGTAAACATCTTCAGCCAGCCTCCCGTTAAAGAAAGCAGTTTTGACATCTATCTGCCAAATTTCATAATCATGAAATGTAGCCATAGCTAACATAACCCTAATAGACTTGATCTTGGACACTACTGAGAAGGTCTCATCATAGTCCACGTTGGATTTAGTGTCTAAGCCAATAATTATAATTGGTATGTACCTGACCCGAGAGTAGCATGTTCCATTTAGGTTGCATGGTACCAGAAAAATTTGTAAGGATGGACTTTTGAGAAGATGATATTTATTATTTATTAATATATATTATAAGTTCTAATATATTAATCTAAAATCATATTATTTAATTAGTATTGATCAAGAATTAATTTTGTGATCAAAAGGATTAATTAAATATAAGGGGTTGATTTGGTAAATCATTAATTGTTATGGTGTGGGCCAACGATCCATGATTCTTTAGGTTGGGCTAAACCAATGTCACAACCCATGGATGATCCATGGAGGTTTTAAACCCATGGAGCCTAAGGAATATGGATGGTAATGCACATTAGGATTTACATGGTGTAACCCTAGTTTTGCCACACTATATAAGAAACCCCTTGACTCCTAAAATTGGGACCTAAGTAGTCTAGGAAGAGGTATAGCCGATTTTGAGGGCAAGACATTCTCTCTCAAGTCCTCCATTGTTGGTGGTGTTGTGTGAAGCATTTGAGGCATCACATTTGGGGTGCTAGGCTCTTTAAGGTCCAAGGAATCAAGCTATAAGAAAAGGTATGTCATCTAACTAGTTTTGTTATTTAAGTATCCATGTTTGTATGCTAGTTAAGGAAATGCTTTGGAAAATCAAATTTGCATGTATAATTAGACAAAACATAGATCCAAATCATTTAGGGTTGTATGTACACCTTAAGGTTGTTAGGATGCTCAAAACCCATCTGTGGTATCAAAGCCTAGGATTGTTTTCTATTATACTTGATGTTTTATTGGTTTTCAAAATTGGAAAAATCAAATTTCTGCATTCTATCAAGTGAACTCGCCGAGTCCCATCAGAAAATGACCAACTCGACGAGTCTAGTTCATGTACTCATCGAGTTGGTGGTCTAGAGTGCATATTTTCGAGTTTTGGCAAGAAATTGGATTAGGATCATTACCCCCAAACTGTTTTTTAAACCATGGAATTTGTTTTTTCATAAGGTAATGACCATGCTTGTCCAATTAAAAGGTAATTGTTATAATTTTAAGATTTGTATTAGATTATATGGCTAGGCTAATTTCTTGAAGATTGATGATATGAATTACCTTATGCTTAAGAGTTTATTTAGATCATGCATGCTTTATTTGATTATTATGTTAACTAAATTAATGGTCTAAATGGTTTTAATGGACTCCATAACTTGTCCTCAAGTTATGGAAAACCAAAAGTCTTTTGTTTAAAATTCATTAAACAAATAATTTAAGAAAATGAAAAGTTTTGAATAGTGTCAAAACTTGTCCTCAAGTTTTGGAATTTGTAAAGTCACACTTATGAACACGTTAATTCCAAACCCTAGAATTTTAAAAGTTTAAAATTGAACCCTTATACTATTATATATTCTAAGTTTAACAATATATATATATATATATATATATATATATATATATATATATATATATATATATATATATATATATATATATATATATATGTATAAGACAAGTCAGTCTTACCATTAGTAGGCCTCATTCATGAAGTCGGTCTATAAGGGGGTATAAGGTTACTGCCTATAAAATGGCAGTTTAATGGGTGTCCACTCTCACACACCACATCCTTGAGTGGTGGAGGGTCATTAGCTGAACGGGTAGGATAGGACATTAATTCTCGTTAAAAGTAGAATGAAAATTATAAAGTAACTAAATGATTTATTAAACTCCTAATCTTAGTTACTTTAGGAATAATATGAAATTGATGCTAATCCATGAAATTACACTTTGCACCTTGCCAAGGCGTTAATGGAGTATGTGTGGTTAACCGACACATTAACTTGGACTAGCAAGGGTGGTTGGATGTTTGTCATAGATCAGTGGAGCGTGTGTGGTTAACCGACACATCGATTAGGTGATAAATGACATCGAGTGTGCCAAGTTAATTTGCATTGTTATTCACACCTTGTTTGTGATCCTCGATATCCCAGTCACAAACCTGAAGGGCATAATCGAGATTTAAAATGCCATTGAATAGTTTAATGAATCTCAAAGGAATATAGGAATTTCAATCCAATTAAAACATACTATTCTATTTTGTTTTTCATGGTGGAGATTGGTAAATCATCATTTACCTACCTTCAAATATTTTGTAAGTTGGATTACGGCATCCTTCTTCCAATTTGTAAAATATTGTGTTGGGTTCTAGCCTTAATACTTCATTTGGGAGTTATATTAAAGACTTTTATCTAATCTAAACTTTGTCATTCTTTCTTTTCAGATGTCTTCCAACACTACTTCTAGCTAAAACCCTACCAGCTTCTTCTCTCTCATGAACTTATGTGGGAGAGTTATCTTCGATGGTTCTAACTTCAATGATTAAATTAGGAACACCAGGATGGTCACTCGCTATGACGACAAGGAATATGTCCTAGACAAGGAACTAAAGAAAATCGATGAGTCTTCTACTACTGCTGAGGAGATCGCTGAGTTTAGGACTCATGAGAAGGATGCTACCAAGGTGTTTTGTATCATATTGGCCACCATGACAACTGAACTCCAAAAGTCCTATAAGGACTTCTACCCTTTTGAGATGGACCAGGACCTGATGGAAAGTTACCATCAGAGTGCTCGTCAATAGAGGTATGAAATTATCTCTTCCATGATAACAACTAAGGTGAAGGATGGTGAACCCATCACGGCCCAGTTGCAGAAAATGCAAAGGTTTGTGGACCGTTTGCTAAAATTGAATGTGAACTACAATGAGGAGCTGGCTATAGATATCATTTTACACTCCTTACCTCCATGTTATGATCAGTTCTGCATGACCTAGCATATGAACAAGGAGGAGGTCACACTTAGCAAACTTCAAGGGATTTTGAGGACTGCTGAAAGTAGTCGTTCAGCAGTCTCAAAGGTAAATTGGTTGTTACTACTCCTACCACTGCCCCTGTTCTGGAAATTAGACAAGGGAAGGGGAAGAAGAGGAAGGATCCATCTAAGAGCCGCAAGGGAAAGTCTCTTGATGGATCCTCTTCAAGTGGGACCAAGGTTGGTTTTGCTGCTCCCTCTACCATTTCTAAGGAAGCAAAGTGTTTCTATTGTCATGAGAAAGGGCATTGGAAGTGAAGTTTTTCCAAATACTTGCAGGATGTTAAATATGGGAAGGTTAACGCCACCCATGTAGGTATTTATACTATTCTGTCTAATAACTCATCACATTCTTGTTCTTGCGTCCTTGATACAGGTTGTCGATTTCACATTTGTTCTGATGTGCAGGGACTAAAAAGAAGTAAGGATGTGGAGCACGAGAAGATAAACTTGATCATGGGGAATAGGAAGGTTTCACCTATCACTAAGATTGGAGTTTAGTATTTATTTCTTAGTAGTGGGTTAGAGTTAGATTTGAATAATTGTTGCTACCCGCTGAAATGGCGAGAAATATTATTTCCTTTCATGGTTTATACAAACAAGGTTTTAGTTTTTCATTTGATAATGAAATTGGTGCTATTAATAATTATTATAATGGTGTTTTTTATTTTAAAGCATTTCCTTGTAATGGTGTATTTGAAATTATGATGGTTGTAGAAAACATAGGAAATAATGTGTTCCACATTGATTCTTCCAATGAATTGGATAACGCATGCTTGTGGCATTGTCGTCTTGGACATGTCAGCAAGAAGTGCATAGGCCAATTCCAAAAGGCTGGAGTTTTGGAGTCATTCGACTTAAGGTTGGATGACACTTGTGAATCTTGCTTACTTAGAAAGATGACCAAATCACCGTTCACTGGTATTTGTGAAAGGTGTTAAGGTTTGTTGGATGTCACACACACCGATGTGTGTGGGCCCTTCAAAACAGCCACAAGGGATGCTAAGCGCTTTTATGTTACTTTTACTGATGATTACAGTAGATATGGCAATGTGTACTTAATCAATCATAAGTAAGAAACCTTAGAAAGATTCAAAGAGTTTAAACATGAAGTGGAGAATCATGTCACACCCCCGAACCAGACGGCGGAAACGTCCGAGGGCTATTGTGACTCAATTGAATACCATCACAATGAATATACATGAAACATAACATCATACATTACCAAGCATTGGAATATTACAACTGGTAGCGTTTACACTCAGTACATTGATCCATAATATTACATGCCCAAAAGTAAATTGTTCGATACTAATTAAAACAACAGCAAGACGTTACTGAGTACATTTTTCCTTTTCGATTTACCAGTTACTTGAGAATACAAGTATTTTGAAAAACGTCAACATATGAAATGTTGGTGAGTTCATAAGTAATGTTTGGAATATAGTGGTTTGTATTGTTTTGAAAATCACCAGAAAATCCGATATTTTCTGAAAAGAGCATAGTATAAAAGTGTGAAGATCCGTAAGTATGCTTGTTTGTTTCTATAAATGTAAAAGTACAATTTGTAAAACTCGGTTTGTAACTCGTAGGTGTATTAATTGAAAACCCTAGGAAAACCCGATGTTTTCCTAATACTTTGCATCAAATGATTTATATCTTGTTATTTCGTTACGACAGGTGTATTCGTTGAATCCCGGTGACGTTGGATTAATTATGGATTGTGAATTGTTATAAACACACATTAATGAAAATGACTAGTTTACAACCATACAAATGACCCCTTAGGCGTCGCTCGCACTATTCACTTAATCCAAACACCCGGACTTCTTGTAGCCCCACAACCGAGGAGGAAAAGAGGGTGTGAAGCCCCGATATTTTCCATAAGTCGTTCAAGGGTATCGTGAATGCGAAGGGCCCTTAGCCTAACTCGCATTTGGTGAATTCTCGACTTTACTAGCAGCACCAGAGGGCCCTTGGGGTCCAACAGCACAAATCCTGTAAAAGTCCTTTTACACGAAATTAGGTCATATAAGACCCAACTACATGTAAGCGAGTTTCCTTCGGGCCTAAAGATCATGTCATTGGGCTAGCTAGGCCCAACAAACACGATTTGAAACTTTCCGGCCCTAAGACGGTGTATCACCGTCTGGTGTATTCTCACATGTGTATTGACTTCCTGAAATTTCCGTGTGTGTATTGAGGTTTCGTCGTGTTAGTAATTTCGGATTCATTATTGATTCGAGACCGAATCAATTCGTTTGATAACGATTTTTTGGTGTTGAAGGTGTATTATAATTTGCCGATAGTCGAGGTACTAGTATTTCATCATGTCTGGTTTATTGTTAAAACATTAGAATATTTCATTTTTGCATCCCCTTTCTTTTGGATAATTTACACTTTTAACCCTTTGTATAAAGAATATTTCTATTTTAGTCCTCAAACCATTTTTCTTGACTCTTTAGTATCAAAACTTGTAGAAAAGTTATTTTTCAGCTCAAAGTTATTTGAAAAACAGTTTTAGTCCATCAAATGAAAATTTTCTCGGCTGAAACCCTTATTTTCGCAGTTTTTACACTTTTGGCCCAAAATAGAAATTTTTTGCATCTTTGGTCCCTTTTAAATATGAAAAGCATTTTTAACCCTTGAAATGGACTTGCAGCACTAGTAGTCCCCTGTTTTACAGAAAATCACAGTTGCAGCCCCTCTAATTTGAAAATCTCGCATATTGGGCTTTATTGGGCCGAAAATTCATTTTTGGCCCATTATGCTTAAAAATTTCACATTTAATCCTTCAAAGAGAATATTTCCAGGAAAATACATTATTGAAACTGTTTTGACTCATTTCATCCATCAGAATTTGTATTTTGTCATTTTGGGCCCTTTAACCATATATTTTTAACATTTTGAATCCAAAAATGGGGTTTTTAGCCCAAGAAGTTCATATTAACCAACTTGGTTATTTTTCTAGAAATGATTTGTGTGTAATAATATGTTTAACACTTGTTTCATACATCCTAATGCAAATCTCAATTTTAAGGACTTTTTGACTAGTTTCAACACGATAATCACACAAGAACATGTAAGTAAACATAGAAATCATACAAAGCATACATATACTCATAGATCTACACATTTGCTTGTATTCCCCCCCCCCCCCCCCCATAAAACTTATAAAAACCGAAAAATAGGGGGTATGAAGCTCACCTTGAGTTGGGTTTCAGTTTTGGAGAAGATTGGAAGAAGTTTGATGTTGTTTTCGGCTCTAACAAGTCTTCCCTTGTTGATTTCGAACTTAGGGAGTTTCTAAGAGAGTGATCATGATTTTTGCATGGATTAGAAAGAGATTTTTGATAAAACAAGGAATCTAGATCATAGATCCAAGCATAATCTTACCTTACATGAAGAATTTGTGGAAATTTCTTCTTGAAAACCTTCTAAAATTCAAGATCTTGATGAAGAGTGGAGGGAGTTTCCTTGAGAGATTTGTGAGAGAATTGTGTGTGTGTGTGTGTTTGGAATCGGCCGAGAATGAGAGAGAGAGAGGAAGAAATAGACCTTGAGGTGATTTTCATGGAAGCATGGGATATGTTGCATGGAGAACCAAGAGATAATAATGAGGTGTCAATTGAAAGTCAACCCTCTTCCATGTTGGGTTGTTAGGCCGAGATTTTGAAAGAAAAAGAGAGTATTGGGCTTTAATGCCCTTAAGCCCATATTAGAGTTAGGTTTGATGATTGTTGGCCCTATAAAATATAAGTGTGATTTTTATACTTTGTTAGGCTAGTTTTGGTTAATTATGGTTCATAATGGTTCATAATATTTAATTTATTCCATTCTAGGCCCAATATGGCCCAAAATGTTGAAATAAATGAAAGTGGGTCTAATTAGAGCCCATTTAGGTTCTAAGCCTATGATAGTCAAATTGGAAGCTTATTGGTCCATTGAGTCCAATAAGAAAGTCCTAGTCCAAAATGGACTTAAACAAGGACTTCTAGGGTTTCCAATTGCTTGTTGACTATTTGTAGTACTTGTATGGTATATTGGATTGAAATTTTGTTGTCATAGAGTAAGCATCATACATGCTTTTAAGTTTTTGATTCTACATTTTTCTTGAGTGTAGTGATTACAAGACACAAAATTTCTAGTTGTGACATCATCCCCCCGTTAGAGGGAATTTCGTCCCGAAATTCTGTTTGATAGCTAGATTTGAGAATGCTAGAATAGGTGAGGGTACTTTTGCTTCATCTGGTCTTCGCGTTCCCACGTGAATTCTAGCCCACGCTTTGCGTTCCACCGTACTTTCACGATCGGGATGCGACTTTGCTTAGTACGCTTCACCTCCCTGTCCATGATTTCAACCGGTTCTTCAACGAACAGGAGATTCTCGTTGATTTCAATCTCATCAAGGGGAATGATGAGTGTTTCATCCGATAGACACTTCTTTAGATTAGAGACATGGGACACGGGGTGTACACTGTTTAACTCTGCGGGTAGTTGCAGTTTATATGCCACTGGAACTATTCGGGCGACGATCTCGAAAGGTCCAATGTATCGTGGGTTCAGTTTTCCCCGTTTTCCGAAACGAATAACTCCTTTCCAGGGTGAGACTTTCAACAGTACTCGATCCCCGACCTGAAATTCTAAGGGCTTTCGCCGTTTATCGGCGTAGCTCTTTTGTCGGTTGCGCGATGCTCGTAATCGAGCTCTAATTTGAACGATCTTTTCCATGGTTTCACGAATGATCTCCGGTCCCGTTAGCGCCTTGTCCGATGTACGTGCTTTTACTAGTTGGGTAGCACCCACCTCAGCCCAACATAACGGTGATCTACACTTACGCCCGTATAGTGCTTCAAAAGGAGCAACCTTAATGCTCGAATGGTAACTGTTGTTATATGAGAATTCGACTAAGGGTAAGTGGGTATCCCAAGACTTCCCAAAGTCTATCACACATGCGCGGAGCATGTCTTCGAGCATTTGAATGGTTCGTTCACTTTGACCATCCATTTGTGGATGATAAGCGGTGCTCATGTCGAGATGAGTTCCCAGTGCCTTCTGAAGAGATTGCCAAAAATGTGAAGTGAACCTACTGTCCCTATCCGAGATAATAGACACTAGTACTCCGTGGAGTCTCACGACTTCCCGAATGTATAAACGTGTCGATCTCTCCATCTTGTAGGATTCTTTTATTGGCAAGAAATGGGCAGATTTCGTCAGTCGGTCGACTATTACCCATATGGTGTCTAGTCCATCCGACGTCTTGGGTAGCTTGGTCACGAAATCCTTAGAAATCCCCTCCCATTTCCACTCAGGGATTACTGCTTGCTGTAATAACCCTGAGGGCTTCTGGTACTCCACCTTTACCTTGGCACACGTAAGGCACTTACTAACATATGTGGCGATTTCCGCCTTCATGTTGGGCCACCAATAGTGTTGTTTAATATCCAAATACATCTTGTCTGAGCCGGGATGAATGGAGTATCGCATCTTATGGGCTTCCTTCATAACTACCTCCCTAAATCCTCCGAGTTTAGGGACCCAAATACGGTTCATGAAATAGTATACTCCATTCTCCTTTGCCTCTAGGTTCTTCTCCATTTCGCGCACTGCTTCGCTTGCTCTATTTTCCGTCTTCATGGCCTCTGACTGGGCTACTGCAATTTGAGTGGCTAGGTGAGATTGAATGGTTATTGATAGAGTTTTCGTACGACGATTAGAGTACTCCTTCCGACTTAATGCGTCAGCTACCATGTTGGCCTTGCCTGGGTGGTACTTGATCTCACACTTGTAATCGTTTAGTAATTCAACCCATCTTCGTTGCCTCATGTTCAACTCTTTCTGGTTCAAGATGTGCTGGAGACTCTTGTGGTCCGTGAAGATGGTGCACTTCGTACCATAAAGGTAATGCCTCCAAATTTTTAGAGAAAAGACCACGACTCCCAATTCTAGGTCATGGGTCGTATAATTCACTTCGTGCGTCTTTAGTTGGCGGGATGCGTAAGCTATCACCCTTCCACGCTGCATGAGAACGCAACCTAAGCCCTGATTTGACGCGTCACAGTAGACCACGAAATCTTCCGTTCCCTCTGGTAGTGATAGTACCGGGGCACTACAGAGAGCTTGTTTCAGGGTTCGGAATGCGACTTCTTGTTTGTCCGTCCATTTGAATGGTATGCCCTTTTGTGTAAGCGAGGTAAGTGGTTTGGCGATCTTAGAGAAGTTTTGAATGAATCTCCTATAGTAGCTTGCTAGACCCAAGAATTGACGGATTTCCGTGGGTGTTGTCAGGATTGCCCATCCTTCAACAACTTTGACCTTAGAGGGATCCACATGAATTCCGTCTTGGCTAACTAATGACCTAGGAAGTTCACACTCCAGAGCCATAACTCACACTTGGAGAGTTTTGCGTATAGCTTTTCCGATCGCAGAGTTTCTAGGATTTATCGGAGATGTTGGCCATGCTCTTCTTCGCTTCGGGAATAGACGAGAATGTCATCAATGAAGACGATGACAAAGTTGTCGAGGAATGGTCGACAGATCCGGTTCATCAGATCCATAAATGCGGCAGGGGCATTTGTTAGACCGAAGGGCATTACGACAAATTCATAATGTCTGTAGCGAGTTCGGAAAGCGGTTTTTGGAATATCCTCTTCCCGGACTTTGAGTTGGTGGTATCCAGACCGTAGATCTATATTAGAAAAATAACTAGCTCCTTGGAGCTGGTCAAATAGATCATCGATTCGTGGGAGTAGGTAGCGATTTTTAACAGTGAGTTTATTTAACTCTCTGTAATCGATGCACATTCTAAAAGATACGTCCTTCTTTTTGACAAAGAGGGCTGGAGCTCCCCATGGCGAGTAACTAGGGTGGATGAATCCCTTGTCCAAGAGTTCACTGAGTTGGCTGGACAATTCCTGCATTTCAGGAGGAGCTAGCCGATAGGGTGATTTAGCGAGAGGAATTGCTCCTGGAACGAGGTCAATTCGGAATTCCACTTGTCTCTCTGGGGGGTACTCCAGGAAGATCTTCAGGAAACATGTCTGGGAACTCACATGCTATGGGAATGTCTTGAACGTTAACCTCTTCCTTGATTTTATCCACTATGTGAGCCAGGAACGCCAAATTGTTCTTTCGTAGATGCTTTCGTGCCTTGATGCACGAGATGAGGCGAAGGTTCATGCTAGGTTTGTCTCTGTAAATTACTAGGGTTTCGTGATTGGGAAGGCGAAGGCGAACGGCCTTCTCGTGACACATAATTTCAGCATGGTGGGGGCTTAACCAGTCCATGCCAATAATCACATCGAAACACCTAATTGATACAGGCATTAAGTCTATTCGAAAGACGTGTTGATTTAGGGTTAGGGTACATCCGATGTAGATTTCCCCGGTGGATTCGGTTTTCCCATTGGCCATTTCCACCGTAAAGGTTTCATTTAGCTTCTGGGGCTGTTGTTTTAATAAATGCTTAAACTTATTGCTTACGAAACTTCGCTTCACTCCGGTGTCAAATAGGATGCATGCATAAGTGTGGTTTAGGGGAAACGTACTGGTAACAACAGCGGGGTCCTGAATCGCCTCTCCCTAACCCATGGTCAGCATCCTTCCTATTCCTCCGTTTCCGGGATTGTTGTTGTTAGGGCAATCTCGGCGGAAATGCCCAGTCCTCCCACACCCATAGCAGGTGTGGCTAGGCCCTGCATTGTGGCCGCCGGTAGTGATGTTGTTGTTGTTGCGATTGTTGTTGTTGTTGTTGTTGTTGTTGTTTCCCTGCTGTTGGTTCTGGGGAGGGTAGGTCCTGCAGTACTTCGTCGTGTGTCCCCTTCGATTACAACTTGTGCACTGCAACTCCTTGCATTCTCCATTGTGATGGAAATCGCACTTTTTGCACTTGGGAAGATTACCGGAATAAGGTCTGGGAGCATTTGAAGCAGCTGAGGCTGGAGCATGTGGTGTGGCTAGAACCGGTGCGGTGACAACATTAACTGCCACTGTCTGCTACTTTTTAGAGGTCTCGGGGCCCTGACGCCCCTTCCTCTTGTTTTTCTTCCCTTTCTTGCCATCACCTTCCTTCTTGCTTTCAGTCTCCGCTGGCTTCTCTCCCTTTTTGTTGTTATGGTCATACAGCTTCTTCGCCAATCTTTTTGCACTGTCAAAGGTTTCGGGGTTTGTAGCTATCACATTTCCTTGGATTGGTGATGTTAGTCCCCAGATGAATCGCTCAATCTTCTTTCCTTCCGAGGTGATCATTCCTGGGCACAATAGAGATAGTTCACTAAATCTCGATATGTAGGCATCGATATTCGCATTCTGCACAGTGAGGTTCCACAGCTCCTGCTCCATTTTCTGAATCTCACCTCGTGGGCAGTATTCAGCCATCAACATTTCTTTCATCTCTGACCACGGCATGGAGTTGGCTACAGGGAGTGTCATGGCTTCCACATGTCCGTTCCACCAAGTGAGCGCTTGGTCGACAAAAGTGCAGGCTGCGAACTTCACTTTCATCTCCTCAGGACAATCGCATATCTCGAATACCGATTCCACCTTCTCGATCCATCGCTTCAGAGTGATCACTCCTCCAGTGCCGTTAAAAGTTCGTGGTTTGGCATTTGTGAAGTCCTTGTAGGTACATTTTTTGGTGGGTTCTTGATTCATCCCGTTGTTCGAACTCCCGACCCCTTGCCCGTTGCCTCCTCCGTTGTTCCCTTGGTGAATTTGTGCCATAGCTGCGGTGACCGCAGCAGACACGGCCGCCTGGAACGCAGTGGAGTGAACTTCGGGTGGGGTTGGTCCATGGTTTCCGCGAGTAGGTCGGCGAGGCATCTTTCTGTCATGAAACGGAAAGATGTTGAGTGTTTGGGGCTTCTGGGAGGTTGTGACCCTACTGACTAGGTGTAAGGTACGAACTTAAACACTCCTACCATTTAACATACAGTCATAGATTCTCAAGACATAGCAATTTGTAATATCATAACAAGGCACGTAAAAGTTTACTAATATTATCCGCATTTGATACATGAAAAATTTGCTCGTAAGAGCATACATGAGTGACACTAGTTCGACAGCATAACGGCTCTATGAGTAGTGTAGTCACTTAAACATAGAGTCGGGGTACATAGCATAGTTTCTAATGACCTACTAAGATAAGTCTATCCCTAACTGCGATGAGCTGCGTCCGGAGGTGGTGCCGAGGATGTGGATGCTCCCTGAAGACGAGCCACCAGTCGTTCTGCGTCCTGGAGTCGAGACTCCCACCTTACCTGCCTCATGTGAAACTCCTGAAGGACGTCGTGTGTCTCCTGTTCCGCATGCTCAACCCTAGTCCACAGCTGGCGTACCTGATCAGCAGTGCCCTGAGCAAGATCGCTGGTGTTCCGTAATCGTCTCACCATGATCGGTAGGGCTCGGTCGGCCGGTCCTCCGTCCCTTAGGTCAAAGAACTCACGCAACATGCCGAACGGGGGTCGCTGTCCCTGCTGTCTGCTCCATCTCCAAAGATCAATACCCCAGGGAGGGGTAGGACCAGTGGGGCCCACACGGTAAGCAGGCACCTTGATCGGGTAAGGGGGGTTGATGACTTCGGACTCTGCGTCCGAATCACCCCCTTCACTGTCATCGGGTTCCTCCTCGAAGTTCCCTTCGTCTTCTTCTGGTTCGGCAGGCTCGCCCTCGTCTCTAGCCTCCGGTTCCCCGTCAGATTCCTCTTCGGGGTCTTCCTCAGGCTCTTCCTCTAACCATCCGTTATTCCCCTGGTTAGGGAAATAAGGGTCTCCAGGGTGATGAAAACCAGCCATGCTGTCTGCGTGAGTATGTAAATATGCTAACATTATTCCTAGGATGCTACAACTATTGTACAGACTAAGTAGGCGTTCTCTTTTTTGTAACAGTCCGGATTTCCAGGTATCCTTTATTGCTTTGATTTTTGGTGTTTTGAGAGGGGACTCGGCGAGTTGGAGTTCAAACTCGCCGAGTAGGATCGCGATTCTGGACGCGGGATTTGATTGGACTCGGCGAGTCCAGGATCTGGACTCGGCGAGTCCGCGCTGTTTAATGAAACCCTAATTTCTCGGGTTTGGGACCTATTTAAAGGGCCTTATGGCCGTCATTTGTACCCAACAGTCCATAGAGAGAAACCCTAGAGTGCTTTGGCGATTTGGAAGAGAGAGGAAACATTTCTTGACCTTTGTGGGTTGTCTAGCAAAGAGGAAGGAGGTTCTAGCCAAGAGGAGGCAAAGGAGGTTGCTATTCTGCAGATTTGAAGCTTAGATCATCGATCTAGAGGTATGATTTCGGCTCATCTTCTGTTTTGTGGAGTATAGTTGGATTTAGGGTTTCTTGTGGCCTTGTTGAGTTGATTTGATGGCCAAATAGTCCCTTTCTAGTGATGAGGCTTTGGATCTGGATCCATAGAGGTCCAGAGAGCCTCATTCATCAAGCTTTATGGAGAGCAATGGAGGTCATGACCTTGGGTAGTGATATTTGTTGGTATTCCTTCATTTATAGTCATATAGAGGTTGTATGTGCATCAAGTTTGGGGCTTTACGTGGTGAATCAGTCTAGAAAGGCCAGATCTATGAATTGTTGGAACAGATCTGACCTTAGAAGCGAGTTTGAGTGATTGCATGGCATGGACTCGCCGAGTCCGATGAACAGACTCGGCGAGTAGCTTGAAGATTGCCTTGGACCGGCCAGTGAGTGGTCCAGTCGAGTCATGGGTTGACTCAGTGAGTCAGGGCGAGTTAGAGAGGGTTGACAGGTGGACTGAGTCGAACTGGGACTCGGCGAGTTGTTCTTGGAACTCGGCGAGTTGAGTCGGGGTGGCCCCGCGATTCTGCCAGGTGGAACTCGTCGAGTCAGGGGGAGTACTCGACGAGTAAAAAGGGAATCCTAGGGTGTTGGTGGAAACATCTAGACTCGCCGAGTTGTCCTGGTGAACTCGCCGAGTCCGGTCAAAGTTGACCGTTGACCGTTGACCAGAGATGACCTGTGTTGACTTCTTAGGGATAGTCAACCTTAGAGATAAAAAGTGTTAATTAGAGTCATGTGATATTATAGGAGGATTAGAGCTCGGAGGATCGAGCATGAGGGATTTCCAGGATTCGTGAGATACCGAGACACGCAAGGTGAGTCTTCTCACTATACTTTACCTTGAGTAGGGAACCAGAGTTATGTGATAGAGTATTGTATGCTATATGTTGTACTGCATTATTTCTATGTGATTATGCTGTGCATGTTTACAGAGTCGGAACTGGAAGGTTCCTAGAGTTAGAACCTGAGGGTTCACAGAGTTTGGGTGCACGGACCCATGGAGTTATAGCCTCGAGTGGCTAATATGTGTTTTATGTGTGGTATTTTGGGGAACTCACTAAGCTTCGTGCTTACAGTGTTAGTATTGTTGTTTCAGGTACTAGCGATGACCGTGGGAAGGCGCCGGCTTGATCCGTACACACTGAGGGACCTTTTGATATGTATTTATGTGATCTTGGGATTTGTATGACACGAATTGGAATTTTAAACTTAACGTTTTATGAAATTAAATGAGAAATGTTTTTATTTGCGAAAAATTATTTTGAAAATTTTAAGGCGTTACAAGTTGGTATCAGAGCCTTGGTTTGAGGGATTCAAGTACACCTTCGGGCGTATTTGAACTCAAACTGAGGATTTGTGATGTATTTACAAAAAGAGTAAAAGATTTTTGAAAAACACAGAGCAAGAGATGTGTGTACGATCAGTCAGCGCCCGAACGGTGATTTCCCAAAATACCTTTATATTATGTGATATTGATGTTGGTATGATGTATCTGCATGCTAGAATAGGCTAGGTATTGCTATTAGGGCTAGAGTGGCCTGATTTGTGACGCCTTAGCCTAGGGAGAGGTGAGCTGCTATGAGATGCTTGAGAGTGAGTAGATAGCAGCGAGGGGCTTATGAGAGATCTATTAGAGAGTGATTTACGCATGATAGAGTGCTTGGGACTTGGGATCCGAAGAGGAGGACTTGGAGTGCATTCTGGTGCGGTGCGGACAGTAGTATTGGGCCCGTACTACTGGAAGCACCGGAGCGGTGTGCAGCCCAAGTAAGAATCTTTGGAATGCCAAGAATCGAGGAGGGAAGAGTTGTCGAGTGTGAGTATGCTCGTGTGGATTATAATTTATCGTATGTTGTATTTCAGAGGTTGATCATGGTGAGGACACGTTTGATGCCCGAGAGTAGTGGTACCAGTGAGGAGGAGATCCGCCGGATCATTCAGGAGGAGGTGGCTGCGGCCATCAGGGCAGAGATACCGGAGATGTTTGGGTCTATAAAGACCACTTTGATTGAGACGTTTGATGAGCGTTATGCCGCTCTTTCTGAGGCTGCTGCTGCAGCGGCTACTGCAGCAATTGCTGCTGCGAGGCCGCAGGGTGGTGATGCGTTGCTATTCCGCGAGTTCAGCAACACAAAACCACCAGAGTTTGATGGGACTCAGGATCCGGTGGCAGCTATGAGGTGGATATCTGATATTAAGGGGTGTTTCTTCACTTGCTCGTCTCCTGAGCATTTGAAGGTTCGGTTTGCACTGAACCAGCTTCGCTTGGGAGCGAAGAACTGGTGGAAGTTTGTTACGGCGCATTATACACCTACTGAGCTTTCGACAGTGACCTGGGAGAGGTTCACTACCATGTTTCGGGATGAGTACGTCCCCCAGGTGGAGAGGGAGCATTTGGCACAGGAGTTTCTGACCCTCAAGCAGGGTAGTGAGTCAGTTACAGCGATCACGAGGATGTTCCAGGAGAGGGCGATGTTCTGCCCTGAGCAGGTGTCCACTGAGCAGGCACGTATGAGCTACTACTTGAGCATTTTGAGGCGGGATATTCGGAAGTTCGCTGCGAACTCCTCGTACCAGACATTTGCCGAGCTTCAGGCAAATGCCCGGAAGAGGGAGATTGAGCTTGAGACTCAGGCCAGGGAGGAGGCGGAGTCTCAGGGGAGGGATCGGCGACCGGCACAGTCTTCGCCGGCAGCCAAGCGGGCCAAGCCCGCTGATCCCAAACCAGGGAGCCAGAAGAGCCGCACTTGCGGGAAGTGCGGCAAGGGTCATGATGGAGTCTGCCGAGCGGGATCTTGCTACAAATGCGGCAAGGAGGGGCATATGGCCAAGGACTGCCCCAAGGGGTTTGCAGTGTGTTTTCACTGCAACCAGACCGGACACCGGAAGGCCGAGTGTCCGCAGTTGCGCGGAGCATCTCAGGGATCTGCTCCTGCTGCCATCAGAGCTACTGAGAGTCGGCCTGTGAAGGTCGAGGCGTCGAGAGCTCGAGGGAGAGCCTTCCAGCTGACTACGGAGGAGGTCCGCGCTGCGCCCGATGTTGTGGCTGGTATGTTTCCTTTCATGTATTTATTTTGATGTTGAGATATTATGCTTATATTGTGTTATGCGTAGGTACTTTTTTTGTGAGCTCTATACCTGCTTTAGTGTTATTCGACTCGGGTGCGAGTCGGTCTTTTGTATCTTCGGCCTTTAGTTAGCATATCAGTGTTAGTCGTGAGGCATTGAGTCGACCTCTGAGAGTTTCCATAGCCGACGATAGAGTGATTTGTGCCACGGAGGTTCTCCGGGGATGCGTGTTAGAGATTTTCGGGGTCGAGTTTCTGATTGATCTGATTCCTATTGCGATGGGTGATGTCTGTGTCATTGTGGGCATGGACTGGTTGAGCCGATTCGGCGCGGTTATCGACTGCGAGCGTCAGCTGGTGACCATACGAAACCCTAGTGGAGGAGTTCTTTCCGTGTACGGCGAAGGTACACGTTCAGGATCAGCTTTTTGTTCGGCCGCTAGGGCAAGGTAGTGTCTACAGCAGGGCTGTAAGGGTTTTGTAGCGTATGTGATGGATACGCGAGCGACTTACGAGAGGCCGAGTTCAGTTGAGGAGGTACCGGTGGTGCGTGAGTTTCCAGATGTTTTTCCCGAGGAGTTGCCGGGTGTGCCTCCTGTGAGGCAAGTGGAGTTTGGTATTGATTTGGTTCCAGGGGCCGCACCTACTGCTAAGGTGCCTTATCGTCTTGCACCTCCAGAGATGCAGGAGTTATCCTCGCAGCTTCAGGAGTTGCTGGGGAAGGGATTTATTCGGCTGAGCAGCTCGCCGTGGGGAGCACCTATCCTGTTCGTCAAGAAGAAGGACGGTTCACACCGGATGTGCATTGATTACCGGGAGTTGAACAAGCTGACGGTCGAGAACCGTTATCCGTTGCCGAGGATCGATGATTTATTCGATCAGTTGCAGGGAGCATCTTGGTTCTCCAAGATCGACTTGAGGTCGGGATATCATCAGGTGAGAGTGCGGGATGGGGACATCCAGAAGACAGCGTTCAGGACGCGTTATGGGCATTATGAGTTTGTGGTGATGCCTTTCGGGCTCACCAATGCCCCGGCTGTGTTCATGGATCTCATGAACAGGGTATGCAGGCCGATGTTGGATCGGTCAGTGATTGTATTTATCGATGATATTCTGGTATATTCGAGATCTAGAGAGCAGCATGAGGAGCATTTGAGGGAGGTCCTTGGGGTTTTGAGATTGGAGAAGCTTTATGCAAAGTTCTCCAAGTGTGATTTCTAGTTGCGGGAGGTTCAGTTCCTTGGACATCTCGTTAATCAGAATGGGATATTGGTCGATCCGGCCAAGGTTGAGGCAGTGATGGGTTGGGAGGTGCCGAAGTCACCCTCTGAGATCAGGAGTTTCCTTGGATTGGCAGGGTATTATCGGAGATTTATCAAGGATTTCTCCAAGATCGCAGTGCCACTCACCAGATTGACCCGAAAGGGTGTTGCATTCTCATGGGGCCCCGAGCAGCATACCTCCTTTGAGACCCTTCGCCAAAGGTTGTGCGAAGCCCCGGTATTAGCTCTCCCGGAAGGGATGGAGGATTTTGTAGTATATTGTGATGCATCGATTATGGGGCTGGGTGCGGTGTTGATGCAGAGGGAACATGTGATAGCTTATGCATCGAGGCAGCTGAAACCTCATGAGACGAGATATCCCACGCATGATCTAGAGTTGGGGGCAGTAGTGTTCGCCCTCAAGATTTGGCGTCACTATTTATATGGGGTTCGGTGTACGATATACACGGACTATAAGAGTTTGAAGTACTTGATGGATCAGCCCAACCTGAATATGCGGCAGAGGAGGTGGTTAGATGTGGTCAAGGATTATGATTGTGAGATCCTGTACCACCCGGGTAAGGCCAATGTGGTGGCCGATGCGTTGAGCCGCAGGACGGAGAGCACTCCACTGCGAGATGTATGTTTGAGATTGACCGTGATAGCTCCGGTATTGGATGCTATTCGTGGGGCACAGGCCGAGGCTGTGCGACCGGAGATGCAGAAGAGGGAACGGGTCGTTGGTTTGGTTTCAGAGTTCGTTACGGATGGTCGAGGGCTTATGACTTTTCAGGGTCGGATTTGGGTACCGTTTGTGGGCGGTACGCGTACTACTTTGATGGAAGAGGCTCATCGGTCGAAATTTTCGATTCATCCGGGGGCTATGAAGATGTATTTGGATTTGAGGAGAGAGTATTGGTGGCCCTGTATGAAGAGGGACGTCGCCTGGTTTGTTGAGAGGTGCTTGACCTGCCGCGGGGTTAAGGCCGAGCACCAGAGACCGCATGGCAAGTTGCAGCCATTGGAGGTTCCCGAGTGGAAGTGGGAAGAAATCGCTATGGATTTCATCACCAAATTGCCGAGAACTGCCAGAGGAGTTGATGCAATTTGGGTGATTGTGGATAGATTGACGAAGAGCGCTCACTTCCTTGCCATTAGTGAGAGTTCTTCAGCGGAGAAGTTGGCAGAGATATATGTGAGAGAGGTGGTATCTCAGCATGGGGTGCCGATCTCGATCGTTTCGGACCGCGATGTGCGTTTCACTTCCAGATTCTGGAAGAAATTTCATGAGGAGTTGGGTACTAGATTGCATTTTAGTACCGCATATCACCCCCAGACAGACGGTTAGAGTGAGCGGACGATTCAGACGCTTGAGGACATGCTTCGAGCATGCGTGTTGGATTTCGGGGGTAGCTGGGATGCGTATTTACCCTTGGCGGAGTTTTCCTACAACAACAGCCATCATTCGAGAGTTGGTATGCCACCCTTTGAGCTGTTGTATGGTAGGAGGTGTCGGACCCCCATTTGCTGGGGAGAGGTTGGGCAGAGAGTGATGGGCAGTACAGAGATCGTGCTTCAGACGACAGAGCAAATTCAGCGGGTCAGACAGAGGTTATTGACCGCCCAGAGCCGTCAGAAGAGTTATGCAGACAGACGTCGGTCCGAGCTTGAGTTTCAGGTCGGCGACTTCGTTCTCCTGAAGGTCTCTCCTTGGAAAGGAGTGATCCGATTCAGGAAGAGGGGCAAGTTGGGGCCCCGGTATATTGGGCCTTTTCGTGTGATTGCGAGGGTAGTCCGGGTAGCCTATCGTTTGGAATTGCCCGTAGAGTTAGGGCAGATCCACGACACTTTTCATGTGTCGCAATTGCGGAAGTGTATAGCCGATGAGTCGGCAGTGGTTCCATTAGAGGATATTCAGGTGGATGCGAGCCTGAATTATGCCGAGAGGCCAGTGGCCATCAGGGATCGGAAGATCAAGGTTCTGAGGAACAAGGGGGTACCTCTGGTGTTGGTTCAATGGCAACACCGGAAGGGATCGAAGATGACCTGGGAGCCGGAGCGCGAGATGCGGGAGCAGCATCCGGAGCTAGTTTCAGAGCGAGAATTCGAGGGCGAAGTCTAGTTCTAGTGGGGGAGAGTTGTAACAGTCCGGATTTCCAGGTATCCTTTATTGCTTTGATTTTTGGTGTTTTGAGAGGGGACTCGGCGAGTTGGAGCTCAAACTCGCCGAGTAGGATCGCGATTCTGGACGCGGGATTTGATTGGACTCGGCGAGTCTAGGATCTGGACTCGGCGAGTCCGCGCTGTTTAATGAAACCCTAATTTCTCAGGTTTGGGACCTATTTAAAGGGCCTTATGGCCGTCATTTGTACCCAACAGTCCATAGAGAGAAACCCTAGAGTGCTTTGGCGATTTGGAAGAGAGAGGAAGCATTTCTTGACCTTTGTGGGTTGTCTAGCAAAGAGGAAGGAGGTTCTAGCCAAGAGGAGGCAAAGGAGGTTGCTATTCTGCGGATTTAAAGCTTAGATCATCGATCTAGTGGTATGATTTCAGCTCATCTTCTGTTTTGTGGAGTATAGTTGGATTTAGGGTTTCTTGTGGCCTTGTTGAGTTGATTTGATGGCCAATAGTCCCTTGCTAGTGATGAGGCTTTGGATCTGGATCCATAGAGGTCCAGAGAGCCTCATTCATCAAGCTTTATGGAGAGCAATGGAGGTCATGACCTTGGGTAGTGATATTTGTTGGTATTCCTTCATTGATAGTCATATAGAGGTTGTATGTGCATCAAGTTTAGGGCTTTACGTGGTGAATCAGTCTAGAAAGGCCAGATCTATGAATTGTTGGAACAGATCTGACCTTAGAAGCGAGTTTGAGTGATTGCATGGCATGGACTCGCCGAGTCTGATGAACAGACTCGGCGAGTAGCTTGAAGATTGCCTTGGACCGGCCAGTGAGTGGTCCAGTCGAGTCATGGGTTGACTCAGTGAGTCAGGGCGAGTTAGAGAGGGTTGACAGGTGGACTGAGTCGAATTGGGACTCGCCGAGTTGTTCTTGGAACTCGGCGAGTTGAGTCGGGGTGGCCCCGCGATTCTACCAGGTGGAACTCGTCGAGTCAGGGGGAGTACTCGACGAGTAAAAAGGGAATCCTAGGGTGTTGGTGGAAACGTCTAGACTCGCCGAGTTGTCCTGGTGAACTCGCCGAGTCCGGTCAAAGTTGACCGTTGACCAGAGTTGACCTGTGTTGACTTCTTAGGGATAGTCAACCTTAGAGATAAAAAGTGTTAATTAGAGTCATGTGATATTATAGGAGGATTAGAGCTCGGAGGATCGAGCACGAGGGATTTCCAGGATTCGTGAGATACCGAGACACGCGAGGTGAGTCTTCTCACTATACTTTACCTTGAGTAGGTAACCAGAGTTATGTGATAGAGTATTGTATGCTATATGTTGTACTGCATTATTTCTATGTGATTATGCTGTGCATGTTTACAGGGTCGGAACCGGAAGGTTCCTAGAGTTAGAACCTGAGGGTTCACAGAGTTTGGGTGCACGGACCCATGGAGTTATAGCCTCGAGTGGCTAATATGTGTTTTATGTGTGGTATTTTGGGGAACTCACTAAGCTTCGTGCTTACAGTGTTAGTATTGTTGTTTCAGGTACTAGCGATGACCGTGGGAAGGCGCCGGCTTGATCCGTACACACTCAGGGAACTTTTGATATGTATTTATGTGATCTTGGGATTTGTATGACACGAATTGGAATTTTAAACTTAACGTTTTATGAAATTAAATGAGAAATGTTTTTATTTGCGAAAAATTATTTTGAAAATTTACGGCGTTACATTTTTGGTGATAAAGGGGTATAGTTCTTAGGTTCCCTAGCTATCACGATCTCATCAGAACGTCTGTTAGTTATACCTTGGAGGGAATGTAGTTGATCAGGCTACATCCACTCCTTGGTACCACTAAGAACAGTCCTGAATTAACCGAGATACTAGCATTATCTTGTTTGGTTCGGCGTTATGTTTCTTATTCCTAATGCAAGCAAAGGTGTTTTATTGTTGTATTCTACTTGTTTTGTTCAGAGTTATGTTAGTCCCTCTTTTGGTTTATAGTTGCATATCAATGTATGGTTAGATATGCTAGTTCACTATAAACAGAGCTCTGATACCAACCTGTCACACCCCCGAACCAGACGGCGGAAACGTCCGAGGGCTATTGTGACTCAATTGAATACCATCACAATGAATATACATGAAACATAACATCATACATTACCAAGCATTGGAATATTACAACTGGTAGCGTTTACATTCAGTACATTGATCCATAATATTACATGCCCAAAAGTAAATTGTTCGATACTAATTAAAACAACAGCAAGACGTTACTGAGTACATTTTTCCTTTTCGATTTACCTGTTACCTGAGAATACAAGTATTTTGAAAAACGTCAACATATGAAATGTTGGTGAGTTCATAAGTAATGTTTGGAATATAATGGTTTGTATTGTTTTGAAAATCACCAGAAAGTCCGATATTTTCTGAAAAGAGCATAGTATAAAGGTGTGATGATCCGTAAGTATGCTTGTTTGTTTCTATAAATGTAAAAGTACAATTTGTAAAACTCGGTTTGTAACTCGTAGGTGTATTAATTGAATACCCTAGGAAAACCCGATGTTTTCCTAATACTTTGCATCAAATGATTTATATCTTGTTATTTCGTTACGACAGGTGTATTCGTTGAATCCCGGTGACGTTGGATTAATTATGGATTGTGAATTGTTATAAACACACATTAATGAAAATGACTAGTTTACAACCATACAAACGATCCCTTAGGCGTCGCTCGCACTATTCACTTAATCCAAACACCCGGACTTCTTGTAGCCCCACAACCGAGGAGGAAAAGAGGGTGCGAAGCCCCGATATTTTCCATAAGTCGTTCAAGGCGATCGTGAATGCGAAGGGCCCTTAGCCCGACTCGCATTTGGTGAATTCTCGACTTTACTAGCAGCACCAGAGGGCCCTTGGGGTCTAACAACACAAAGCCTGTAAAAGTCCTTTTACACGAAATTAGGTCATATAAGACCTAACTACATGTAAGCGAGTTTCCTTCGGGCCTAAAGATCATGTCATTGGGCTAGCTAGGCCCAACAAACACGATTTGAAACTTTCGGGCCAAAGACGGTGTATCGACGTCTGGTGTATTCTCACGTGTGTATTGACTTCCCGAAATTTCCGCGTGTGTATTGAAGTTTCGTCGTGTTAGTAATTTCAGATTCATTATTGATTCGAGACCGAATCAATTCGTTTGATAACGATTTTTGGTGTTGAAGGTGTCTTATAATTCGCCGATAGTCGAGGTGCTAGTATTTCATCATGTCGGATTTATTGTTAAAACATTAGAATATTTCATTTTTGCAGCCCCTTTCTTTTGGATAATTTACACTTTTAACCCTTTATATAAAGAATATTTCTATTTTAGTCCTCAAACCATTTTTCTTGACTCTTTGGTATCAAAACTTGTAGAAAAGTTATTTTTCAGCTAAAAGTTATTTGAAAAACAGTTTTAGTCCATCAAATGAAATTTTTCTCGGCTGAAACCCTTATTTTCGCAGTTTTTACACTTTTGGCCCAAAATAGAAATTTTTTGCATCTTTCATCCCTTTTAAATATGAAAAGCATTTTTAACCCTTGAACCGGACTTGGAGCACTAGTAGTCCCCTGTTTTATAGAAAATCACAGTTGCAACCCCTCTAATTTGAAAATCTCGCATATTGGGCTTTATTGGGCCGAAAATTCATTTTTGGCCCATTTTGCTTAAAAATTTCACATTTAATCCTTCAAAGAGAATATTTCCAGGAAAATACATTATTGAAACTGTTTTGACTCATTTCATCCATCAGAATTTGTATTTTGTCATTTTGGGCCCTTTAACCTTATATTTTTAACATTTTGAGTCCAAAAATGGGGTTTTTAGCCCAAGGAGTTCATATTAACCAACTTGGTTATTTTTCTAGAAATGATTTGTGTGAAATAATATGTTTAACACTTGTTTCATACATCCTAATGAAAATCTCGATTTTAAGGACTTTTTGACTAGTTTCAACACCATAATCACACAAGAACATGTAAGTAAACATAGAAATCATACAAAGCATACATATACTCATAGATCTACACATTTGCTTGTATTCCCCCCCAAAAAAAACTTATAAAAACCGAAAAATAGGGGGTATGAAGCTCACCTTGAGTTGGGTTTCGGTTTTGGAGAAGATTGGAAGAAGTTTGATGTTGTTTTCGGCTCTAACAAGTCTTCCCTTGTTGATTTCGAACTTAGGGAGTTTCTAAGAGAGTGATCATGATTTTTGCATGGATTAGAAAGAGATTTTTGATAAAACAAAGAATCTAGATCATAGATCCAAGCATAATCTTACCTTAGATGAAGAATTTGTGGAAATTTTATCCTGAAAAACCTTCTAAAATTCGAGATCTTGATGAAGAGTGGAGGGAGTTTCCTTGAGAGATTTGTGAGAGAATTGTGTGTGTGTGTGTGTTTGGAATCGGCCGAGAATGAGAGAGAGAGGAAGAAATAGACCTTGAGGTCATTTGCATGGAAGCATGGGATATGTTGCATGGAGAACCAAGAGATAATAATGAGGTGTCAATTGAAAGTCAACCCTCTTCCATGTTTGGTTGTTGGGCCGAGATTTTGAAAGAAAAAGAGAGTATTGGGCTTTAATGCCCTTAAGCCCATATTAGAGTTAGGTTTGATGATTGTTGGCCCTATAAAATATAAGTGTGATTTTTATACTTTGTTAGGCTGGTTTTGGTTAATTATGGTTCATAATGGTTCATAATATTTAATTTATTCCATTCTAGGCCCAATATGGCCCAAAATGTTGAAATAAATGAAAGTGGGTCCAATTAGAGCCCATTTAGGTTCTAAGCCCATGATAGTCGAATTGGAAGCTTATTGGTCCATTGAGTCCAATAAGAAAGTCCTAGTCCAAAATGGACTTAAACAAGGACTTCTAGGGTTTCCAATTGCTTGTTGACTATTTGTAGTACTTGTATGGTGTATTGAATTGAAATTTTGTTGTCATAGAGTAAGCATCATACATGCTTTTAAGTTTTTGATTCTACATTTTTCTTGAGTGTAGTGATTACAAGACACAAATTTCTAGTTGTGACAAATCAGTTGGGCAGGAAGATAAAGATGCTCTGATCCGATCGGGGTGGTGAGTATCTTAGTATCGAGTTCCTTGACTATCTTAGGAATGTGGAATAGTTTCACAGTTGACACCACCGAGGACACCACAACTTAATGGTGTGGCTAAGAGGCGCAATCGAACCTTGTTGGACATGGTTCATTCCATGATGAGTCGAGCTTCGTTACCTATCTCATTCTGGGGGTATGACTTAGAGATCGCTGCCCATATCCTTAATCTATTCCCAAGTAAAAAGGTTGCCAAAAAGCCTCACATGATGTGGACATAGAAGGTTCGCTTGTTATCACACATCATTGTTTAGGGTTGCGAGGCTTTCGTGTAGTGCGAGACTCATGACAAGATCGAACCTTGGAGTGAGCGGTGTATTTTCATC
Source organism: Lactuca serriola (assembly GCF_051521515.1). Classification (NCBI taxonomy): domain Eukaryota; kingdom Viridiplantae; phylum Streptophyta; class Magnoliopsida; order Asterales; family Asteraceae; genus Lactuca; species Lactuca serriola. The sequence goes on from NC_136411.1 coordinate 195,101,210, forward strand.
AGCTGCCCATAGAACTCCTTTGGTCATCTCTTCTACAGACTAAGTGACAATGTTGTCTTCGTGCGAAGAGAAAAGTATTTCACAAGAGAGAGCTCATAGGCGAAGGAGACAGTGGGAGGCAAATTGACCTTGAAGAGGTTCAAGATTCAAGTGGTGAAGGAACCTCAAACACTAGCGATCAACCTGAGGAGGAAACTCCTGTTGAGCTGATTGACGAGTGTTACCTCTGAGGTGTTCCAGTAGAGTTAGAGTTACACCTGAGTTTTATGGTTTCCATATTACTTCAGAAGGTGATACATTTATCAGTGATAACACACTGGTAAATTTGGATGAACCTAAAAACTACCAGGAAGCCATGGCAGGCCCCGAGTCTACAAATGGAAAGAGGCTATGGACAGCATGATTCAGTCTATGTATGATAATCAATTTTGGAACTTGGTTGACACTGTACTGGCATGTAAGACATGCGGGTGCAAATGGATCTTCAAGAAAAAGACCGACATGGATGGGAAAGTACACACATACAAGGTGTAACTGGTTGCGAAGGGCTTTACTCAAACTCCGAGGGTTGACTATGATGAGACCTTCTCACTAGTAGCAAAGATTAAGTCTATTAGGGTTATGCTAGCCATAGCTGCATTTCATGATTATGAAATATGGCAAATGGATGTCAAAACCGCTTTCCTTAATGGAAAGTTGGCTGAGGATGTTTACATGAGTCAGCCAGAGGGTTTTCTTGATTCAAAGTAACCTAATGGAGTGTGTAAGCTTGAGAAATCCATTTATGGATTGAAACAAGCATCTTGCAGATGGAATCTTTGTTTCGATGAGAAAGTCAAAGAGTTTGGATTTTCGACGAGCAAGGATGAGTCCTGTATATATGTCAAAGCTAGTGAAAGCATAGTTAACTTTCTGGTATTGTATGTGGACGAGATACTACTCATAGGAAATGACATCCCAACCTTATAGGAGGTTAAGTCCTAGCTTGGGAAGTGTTTCGCTATGAAGGACATCAAACAAGCTGCCTATATTCTTGGGATATGGATATTGAGAGACAGGAGTATGAGACTAATTGGACTTAGTCAAAGTACCTACTTGGAAACAATGTTGAAAAGATTCAGAATGATGGATTCCAATAAAAGTGACTTACCAATCCAAAGTAATGCCAAACTGAGTAAAACTCAAAGTCCGAATATAGAGGCTGAGATAGCTGAGATGAGTCGAATACCATATGCTTCCCCAGTTGGCTCGATCATGTATGATATGACTTGTATTCTCCTGATGTGGCCATTGCTTTGAGCATGGTTAGCAGATATCAGGGGAATCCGGGCAATGCTCACTGGACTGCAGTGAAGAACATTCTCAAGTACCTGCGAAGGACTAAGGACTGGGTCCTTACCCTTGGTGGGAGTGATGACTTGAGAGTGGTGGGGTATAGCGATGCCAACTTTCAGACCGACAGAGACAAATTCCACTCTCAGTCGGGCCACGTATTTACCTTGAATAGAGGAGCAATAACTTGGAAAAGTTCAAAGCAGGAGACAGTAGCTGATTTAACTTGCAAATCAGAGTACATAGCAGTGAGCGAGGCAGCAAAGGAGGCAATATGGCTGAAGAACTTCATTGGAGATTGTAACATCTAATCCAGGTATTATTGGGTTTGGTTGAATTTTTTAGGGTTGCGATGCATGGACTCGGCGAGTTGGGAGTCCAACTCGTTGAGTGGAGGCATTTAATCGTGGTAATGGATCAGGAACGACTCGGCGAGTTGGAAGGGCTGACTCGACGAGTCAGTATTGTAGGGAGAAAACCCTAATTTCGGTTTTCCCCATAGATAAACATTATTAGCTGCCTCATAGCCTTCCATTTTTACACCCTAGAAGCTGTTCTCGGCCGCAAACCTTTTGTGTGTGTGAAGAGCGAGAGAGAGCATTTAGGAGCTTGTCTTTGGGATTTTGGGGAGGATTTCGAGCTTGAAAAGGAAGTATCAAGGAAGGAGCACTAGATCGAGTATTTATTTCGTGTTGGGCACCTTATTGAGGTATTAATCTGTTACCTTAAAGCTTAAAGTAATTAGATTTCTTTTGGAAGATTATGGCCATCCTTGAGGAAATGGAACCAAGTTTGGATCTAGACCTATTACAAGGATATGGTTCCAGATTTGGATCTTCTTAGGTCCCAGATGTCATAAAGTTGTTTCCTTGGTGCACCCTAATTCTTATTCTTGCATTTGGGACTTGTAAAAAGCTTGTTGATGTGGTTTTGGCATTATGAGACTTAGTATGAACGTAAAGTTGGAAACTTTAAGTGGTATTATCACTAGGAGAATATGGATATGAAGTTTGGGACCTTAAATCCCACTGGAAAGGTTGAATACGTGGCAACTCGTCGAGTCGCTCTTGTCACTCAGCAAGTCGGGAGGGTTTTCTCATTCAAGGCCAAGGGTTCACGGCCAACGGTTCACGGTCAAGGGTGTTTGGTTGGGAGTTTACGGTCATGAACATCAAGGAACTGAACGAGTCTCTCAGGTGACTCGGCGAGTTGACGAGTTAAGCAAGGAACCCGATGAGTGGCTAATTGTACTCGACGAGTCAAGGTTAATATGGACTATTGACCTTGACTAAAGACATAGAATTAGACCAGGATTGACCTAAGGGTATTTATAGGTTTGTGTCAAGTGAAGGACCTGATGATTATGTGCACTTGAGAAGGAGCAGCGTACGGGACATATCCAAATTTAGCTTATCAGTTCAGCATTTGAGAGTTGTGTCTTCTCACCATACCAATGGGTCTAAGGCACCAAGGCCGGCCCATTTATCTAGTTGGGATGATTGTTGCGAATATGCTATTGATACACTATGTATTATGCGAAGACCATGCGGGGGTTCCCATGTCAAACAATTATATATGTAGTATACTACTTGATTGTGTAGTGTTTTGTATGCTAGTTGTCTTTGTGATACTTGCATGGAAGACCCTGGGGGGGTTCCCGATGCAGTTGGATATAAGACCATGTGGGTCTTCCCATGGCTTCCCAGGATAAGACCACGTGGGGGTTCCCGTGGCACCCGGTGTAAGACCTTGGAGGGTTTCCAGGGCATCCTTGTATGTTTGTATGTTTAGATCATATGTTTAGATGTATAGTTTGCGTTATGTATCTTTTGGCAGGAAGACCTTGTGGGGGTTCCCAAGGAAGATAAGACCACGTGGGGGTTCCTGTGGCACTAGGTGCAAGACCTTGGAGGGTTTCTGTGGCTTCCTTATATGATTGTATGCAGGTCTTATGTGGTAGAGATAGCTTTTATAGCTAACATGATATGTGTTATGTGGATTGTGTGTGGGGTATGCTCTGGGGGAGTCACTAAGCTTTGTGCTTAAGGTTTACAATTTGGTTTCATGTATCATCGATTTGGAAGTGAAGAGCTTGGATTGATCACCGTGCACACACCTACGATTCCGCAACGAATGATTTGGTGATGAACTCTGATAGACGTTTTACTTAATGGTGATTTGAGATGTTTGACATAAGTGGTATCAATGTTTTAGCTATATTAAAAACGAAATTTTTACCCTTAATTTTTTGGGTCGTTACAAGTTGGATCAATCGGCTGGAAGGAGATAGGGTAGTTATTGTTAGACGAGGTATCCTTCGGAGGACGCAGGGGACTGCTAAGTGTGGTTTGGCTCAGCAATTGGGTAGGTGTACGGTGTCCCCGATAGTTGGTAGACAAGTTTGGGCCAGGGAGGTCCCGAGTTATTCTTCTAGAAAACAACCATGTGGCAGCAAGAGGGGTAGGAGCGACTTTAGTGATTTGGGATTTGTGTGTTGAATTGCTTGTTATTCGGTAGTCATAGTTGATCGGTGATTTCGTTTGTTACGAAGCCTCAAGGCATTGCAAGTGGGAAGTATTCTATTTAGATGTGTTTTCTGGTGGAACCAGTTCGTTGATAATTCAATGTGGGCAGTCTGTTAGGGAGACAGACCACCTCGAGGCTTCAACTTTTAGATGAAGCTGATGAGATTAGGTTGCAAGTAATTCGTTCATTCTTGGATTTTGTGTTTCTAAAGGTGTCACACTAGAAAGGGATTATTAGGTTTCGAAAGAGAGGCAATATAGGGCCTCGGTTTTCACGCCGTTCAGGATCTCGGACCGGATGGGCAAGGTGGCGTATCACTTGGGAGCCGGAAGAGGTGATGCGGGAGCATTACCTGGATTTGTTTGTGTAAGCAGACTTTAAGGACGAAGTCTAGTTCAATTGGGGGAGACTTGTAACATCTGATCTAGGTGTTATTGGGTTTGGTAGAATTTTTTTGGGTTGTGGTGCATGGACTCGGCGAGTTGGGAATCCTACTCATCGAGTTGAAGCATTTAATCGTGGTTACGGATTGGGACCAACTCGGCGAGTCGAAAGGACTGACTCGGTGAGTCAATTCTGCAGGGAGAAAACCCTAATTTTGGGGTTTTCCCCTATATAATCATCATTAGCTGCCTCATAGCCTTCCATTTTTACACCCTAAAAGCTGTTCTGGGCCACAAACCTTTTGTGTGTGAAGAGAGAGGGCATTTAGGAGTTCTTCTTTGGTATTTTGGGGAAGATTTGCTTGAAGAGGAAGTATCAAGGGAGGAGCACTAGATCGAGTATCTATTTCGTGTTGGGCACCTTATTGAGGTATTAATCTGTTACCTTAAAGCTTAAAGATCTTAGATTTCCTTTGGAAGATTATGACCATCCTTGAGGAAATGGAACCAAGTTTGGATCTGGACCTATCACAAGGATATGGTTCCAGATATGGGTCCTCTTAGGTCCCAAATGTTATAAAGTTGTCTCCTTGGTGCACCCTAATTCTTATTCATGCATTTGGGACTTGTAAGAAGCTTGTTGATGTGGTTTTAGCATTATGAGACTTAGTATGAACGTAAAGTTGGAAAGTTTATGTGGTATTACCACTAGGAGAATATGGATTTGAACTTTCGGACCATAAATCCCACTGGACAGGCCGAATACGTGGGAACTCGTCGAGTCACACTTGTGACTCGGCGAGTCGGGATGGTTTTCTCATTCACAGCCAAGGGTTCACGGTCAAGGGTCTTCGGTTGGGAGTTTACGACCATGAGCATCAAGGAACTCGATGAGTCTCTCGGGTGATACAACAAGTTGACGAGTTAAGCAAGGAACCCGACAAGTTGCTAATTATACTCGACGAGTGAAGTTCAATATGGACTACTGACCTTGACTACAAACATATAATTTGACCAGGGTTGACCTGAGGGTATTTATGGGTTTGTGTCAAGTTAATCACCTAATGATTATGGGCAGTTGAGAAGGAGCAGCGTGTGGGACATATTTAAATTCAGCTTATCAGTTCAACATGCGAGAGGTGAGTCTTCTCACCCTACCAATGGGTCTAAGGCACCAACGCCGGCCCATTTATCTGGTTGGGATGATTGTTGTTAATGTGCTATTGATACACTATGTATTGTGTGAAGACCATGCGGGGGTTCTCGTGCCAAACATTTATATATGTAGTATGCTAGTTGATTGTGTAGTATTTGGTATGCTAGTTGACTTTGTGATACTTGCATGGAAGACCCCGGGGGGTTCCCGAGGTAGTTGGATATAAGACCATGTGGTGGTTCCTATGGCTTTCCAGGCTAAGACCATGTGGGGTTTCCCGTGGCACCCTGTGTAAGACCTTGGAGGGTTTCCACGGCATCCTTATATGTTTGTACGTTTAGATCATATATTTATATGTATAGATTGCATTATGTATTGTTCGGCAGGAAGACCTTGTGGGGGTTTGTAAGGCAGATAAGACCACGTGGGGGTTCCCGTGGCACTAGGTGTAAGACCTTGGACGGTTTCCATAACTTCCTTATATGATTCTATGCAGGGCTTATGTAGTAGAGATAGCTTTTATAGCTAATATGATATGTGTTATGTGGATTGTGTGTGGGGTATGCTCTAGAGGAGTCACTAAGCTTTGTGCATACAGTTTACAGTTTTGGTTTCAGGTATCATCGATTTGGAAGTGAAGAGATTGGATTTATCGCAGTGTACACTCCTATTGTAAGTCCCTAATATGCCTGTGTATCAATCAGATCTGTTTGATGGTGCGGAATCCCAATCAAACGAATGATGTCAGATCAAATAGAAGAGAAGAAGAAGAAGATGATGAATGTCAATGTATTAATGAATAGAATGATGATCCGGATACAAGAGATTCACACACACACACACACACTAACACACAATAGTTCTTCTGTCTCTCTGGCCGTAAACTCTCTAGGGTTCATCGATCTCTACTCCTCACCCTAACACCTCTATTTATACTTGGAAGTATGGACCGGAAACAAATAGGCCGTAAATGAGTTTACGGTCGTAAGGTGTTTACGACCGTAAACTCAGCTGTAAACTAGGCCATAAATTCATAAAATATTACACAAAAATATAATTTCCCAAAAAAGTAAAGTATAAACCATATTTTGACCCAACAATCTCCCCCTTGGTTTATAGCCTTCTTTTCTTAATGACCCAACAAGCTCCCCCTAAAAAGTAGCTGGCTCTTCTTGTCAATCTTTAATGAGAGCTTGGCTTCAGCCTTTATCTTCAATTTCTTCACAGCATCAGGATGAACATATGAATCTTCAATGAATTACTTCATCTTGTGCAGTTGGGCATTTCTTCAGAATTTGATTGATCGCACATTGGGTGAGGAGGCTTGACGTACTGATTCTTGAAAGATGGCGCTTTCAGCTTGAGAATCTTCAAAGAGAACATCAGAGAGAACAAATCTTCTGGATCACTTCAGCAGATACAAAGATAGTAGCAGACTGATTGAGGAGGCTTCAATGCAATCCGTCACATAATCTTCAATTGCAGCTTCACCTTGCTTCTGGGGTTGAAGGATTGAATGTTGAAAGAATAATCTTCATTTCTTGCTCCTTCGAATGCGAATTCTTCGATGCTCACGGATGAAACCTTGGCTCATAGATCTTCAACACTAACTCCATGAGTTTCATCTTCACCTGAAATCACTTTTCAAGACAAGACAAAACTAAAAGAAAACTTAGCACACAAATTAAAACAGAAAGAAAAATATTTTTGGATTTTTGATTTTTCTGAACAAGAAATAAAACAGAAATAATACTTTTTTTGGATTTTTAATTTTTTGATTTTTCTTTGATTTTTTAATTTTTCTAATTTTTTTATTTTTTTTAATTTTTAAATCTCCCATAATATTTAAATTAGAAGAAACTATGACAAATTTAACAAAAATAAAAATGATATCTAACTTTAAGAGTGATTTGGGATCAAAGTTTTTAGACAACCTTTATCCACTTGTCGGTACCTTTCATATTCACATCTTTGTCTGGTCGATCGTCGGTATTGTGGTCCACTTAAATACGAAAAATTTGTGACAAATTTAGGACATACTATTTGTTACAAGACAAGGTGAACTTAAGTTCCTAAAAAAATATATCTGATCCTAATTCGTTAAATACTATATCTTAAGGACCATTCATCTGACGACGACCAGGGATATTGTTGTCCACCTAAATCGAGCAGCGAGATCTATAGACAATCTGTATGAGTTCAATTTTAAGTGTACTGGAACGTGTTTCCCGCTTCCTGATATGCCACAGCCATCAAGAACTTCCAGAGTACTCCTTACACCGGGTGACCAGACAACCATTTAGAGAGAGAAGAGATTTAGAATTCTATTGCTAACTACTTCAGAGGGGTTGAGAAGAAGAAGGTTGCATATGCTGGGTACCAGGTCGGATTAGAAGTCGCGCGAAAGAGACAGCATATGGCTAACAGATAAGAAGTATTTCACACACACACACACACACACACACACACACACACACACATATATATATATATATATATATATATATATATATATATATATATAGCCTGCAGAGAAATAGAGTTGCATATGTTGTGTACCAGGTCGGATTGGAAGTCACGCAAAGGAGACAACATATGACTAACAGACGGAAAGAAAGAAAATGATATTCTACAGACCTAATTTATCGGAATTTACCAGTCGCCCCATCCAACCGGAATTAAGGATAGAATCCGCACATCAAGGAAAAGTTAAGCCACGATTCCAAGTACGGGTTCAATTAATGTGACGAGTAAATTCCCATATATATCTCCCTGCTCAACCTATCCGAGCGTCGTATTGTCAGGCTGAACGTATCTAACTAGGTCAAGATTTGTCAAGTCTATAAATTTCCTAAGTTTAACTCTCCCTAGTCAAGTCCATTTAAAATTTTTCATGCCTACCGACGCATCAAACCAGAGCATAGACCCTTCAACTTCGGGTACGTTACGCAGAATCAGGTTGCCTGTTATCACTTGATAATATCACTTCCCAAAACATCTCCCTCAAACACATTTCATAACCAATATATTTTTTATTTTCTGATTTTCTGATGTTTTTGGATTTTTTAAAATTTTCAAATTTTTTTGTTTTGTTTTTATTTCTCCCCCTAAATTTGTGCATAGGAGAGAAACGAAAGTTAATGCGCAAATTTAAACTATCCTAAAACAAAAATTAGTCTTTAAAGAGAATCAGCTTAAGAAAAACTCAGGAGTATAGAGAAGAAAACTCAAATCGTAAGTCACCGATTGAATTTGCATCCAGAAGGTCTGAGAACAGCATGTGTAAACTCAGAACAGATCCGAAAATTCTTCATGTCATTAAGCACAAACCCCATGTGATACCTTCTTTTCTTCCTTTCTCGCAAAAGGACACATACTCTCAAACAAAGTTTTGAATGTTGTACAGTTGAGAGATGTCCCTTATCATGTGCCTGGAACAGCCACTACCAACAAACCGAAGTTTGATGATATGCCTCCATAGCTGTTCCGACACAAAGCGGGATTAGTTGGTCTTTGGAACCCAATCCGTTTTAAAACTAGGTCGACCTTTGTCATCCTTCCATGTTACTCTCTCCCATGACATGTCCTGTTTATCACAAACAGAAGACATAGAAATATTAGAATCCTTAGTTGATTTGGGAGATTGAGCCTTTGGAACCCATTTGTAGTTGGGTTTAACCCATTTCTTTTTCGATCCGATGGGTGGCTCAATACTTGCTTTTGAAATTGATGTCGGACGTTGAGATGACTTTGATTTTGGCTTCACGGGAGCATCTCTTGGATTGGACTTCTTGGCCGACATTCCCTTCTTGCCCTTAGGATTCAGATTCTTGGCCTTTGGAGTTTGATTCTTGGCCTTGGGAGTTGAATTCTTGGCCTTCTTGGCATTCCAGTCGTCAATGTCTGATCGTGATCTCGAGGGGTTTCTTTTGAAGTATCTCCCTCTTGGTGCGTTCTGCTAGCCTTGTGCATAGTAGGGAACGTATGGACGATTTGGACAATTTATGGCAATGTGTCCAGGTGTTCCACAGTGAAAACATGTCTTTTTCTTCACTGTGAAGTTGTTTCTTCCTGCCCCTAGTGGCGTATCTTTGCCTTGTCTCTGATTTTTCCCACATGCACAATTGCAGGAGGCACTCTGTTTCGCTGGAATTGGTGGCCTGTATTTCTCAACGGCAGGTTGATCAAAAGCAGTTGAGTTCGAAGCAACAGATTTAGAGTTCAAGGAGTCATTGGTTTGTTAAAAAGAACTCTCCTTGTTCTCATCCTCTGCTAATTCACCTACACATCTAACAGAAACATCAGTATTTTCAACATTAATAACTCCTCCTGACACAAATCCAGCTCGTTTTCCATATCGAAGATGTGGCTCCCTGTCAGTTTCGTCCTGTGTCATAGGGATGGATGTGTAGTTATGATTATAAGGAGGAGGTACACTATCATACCCTAGAACCTTGTTTTGATTTTCTTTGAATTTTAATTGGATTTCATATAAGGACTCGACTGTCTGAGTTGACGCAGTATAATTTTTGAAACTGACATCAGTTTTTCCACACTTAATTTTTAAAGCGTCAAGTTCTTCAGTTACAGCAGTGAGTTGTCTCTTAACATAATCATAATTTTCACACTTGTTGCTATACTCTTCCTGAAGTTTCCTAAAGTCCTTGGTTTTTGCTTCTAATTCAGCCTTCAGGGGTTTCTATCCTTTCCTGAGCTGATATCCTTCATATCTCAGGTCCTCAACTTCTCTTTTAAATAAATCAATTTGTTCTCGAAGAAATTTAATCGTGGCTTCATAAGCTGGAGTACATGTAACTTCAGTGACCGCAATGTTTTCAGAACTCATTGTTTCTCTACACTTCAAAATATCAAGTTCTTGAATTACATCAGCAATATTAAGATGATTGAGATCTTTTGTCTTCTTGATGATAGCCACGTTCATATCCCACAATTTTGGAAGTGAATTCAACATCTTTTTGTTTATCTCAGATTTGGTCAAAAAGATCCCATCAATATTCATCTCAGTAGTGAGTGTGGTAAAGCACTGCAACTGAGCTTCCAGGGTTTCTCTAGGGATATAATCGAAAATGTTGAAATTGTCTTAACATATCCTGACGACTCTCTTTCATGTTTCAACTCCCTCGTAGACCTTAAAATCAATTAAAAAGCACAACTAAAAACCAAAATCAAACTTAAAAGTCAAACCCTTTGATTATAAACCTCAAAAGTCAACCTTAAAAGTCAAATTTAAAAAGTCAAACTCAAAAGTCAAACATAAAAGTCAAACTCAAAAGTAAAACTTGAAAAGTCAAACTCAAAAGTCAAACCGAAAAGCTAAATTTGAAAATTTAAAAGTCAAACGAGAAAGTCAAAAATTAAAGTCAAAGGTCTAACTTGAAAGTCAAAGTAAATTTTTGAAGACAAAAGTCAAAAATTAAAAACTATTTTTTTTAATATTATTATTATTATTATTATTATTATTATTATTATTATTATTAGTTTAAGATGAAAAAGGAATTTAAAAATTATTATATAAAAAAAATAATAATTTAATTTTTTTTTTAATTTTGGATGAAAAAGGAATTTAAGATTACAAGATATTTAATTTTTGGGCTAAAAATGACAATTTTGCGAAACTTGGAACCGAAATAGAGTGTTTTTGAGAAAAGAATGTGGAGGAAAGGAATAAAGGTGATGTTAGAGGAGTTGGTTAAGGCGTTGGTTGAAGAATGGGAGGTTGTGAGTTCGATTCCTGGCCACTCCAAATTCGCTCCATTTTTATTTGAAGCTGCGAGGCGAGGAGGCTGATGCGAGGAGGTTCGACGATCAACTCCGAAGCGAAGACCGAGGCTGTTGTTGCGAGGATTCCTTCTGGCCGCGAACTTCGGACAGGCTGCAGACCGCAACCTCGGACCGGCCGTAAACTCCTCGGACCGCAAACACTAGCCGCAAACACTTCGGAAACCCTAGCTGCAGGCCGCCACCCCCTCGCTGATTACGACCAAAAACACCGATTTTTCGACTTTGAAGCTCCAAAACTCGATCAAAAACCCATTTTTATGAAAAACACGAAGAACAAACCCCCCTTATTTTTGCGAGATCTATCCAAAAACGCAAAAATATTTCGAAAATAAGATCAAATAATGCTCCAAAATAGATTTACGGCCCAAGAACTCGGTGTTTACGGCCGTAAGCTTGGACCGGAAACACCAATTGCCGTAAACTCCTCGGACCGCAAACACCAGCTGCAAACACTTCGGAAACCCTAGCTGCAGGCCGCCACCCCCTCGCTGATTACGACCAAAAACACCGATTTTTCGACTTTGAAGCTCCAAAACTCGATCAAAAACCCATTTTTATGAAAAACACGAAGAACAAACCCCCCTTATTTTTGCGAGATCTATCCAAAAACGCAAAAATATTTCGAAAATAAGATCAAATAATGCTCCAAAATAGATTTACGGCCCAAGAACTCGGTGTTTACGGCCGTAAGCTTGGACCGGAAACACCAATTGCCGTAAACTCCTCGGACCGCAAACACCAGCCGCAAACACTTCGGAAACCCTAGGTGCAGGCCGCCACCCCCTCGCTGATTACGACCAAAAACACCGATTTTTCGACTTTGAAGCTCCAAAACTCGATCAAAAACCCATTTTTATGAAAAACACGAAGAACAAACCCCCCTTATTTTTGCGAGATCTATCCAAAAACGCAAAAATATTTCGAAAATAAGATCAAATAATGCTCCAAAATAGATTTACAGCCCAAGAACTCGGTGTTTACGGCCGTAAGCTTGGACCGGAAACACCAATTATTCAGATTCCAGACGAAACAAAAAATCCTTTTGACTGATACAACCAGGCTCTGATACCAATTGTAAGTCCTTAATCTGCTTGTGTATCAATCAAATCTGTTTGATGGTGCAGAATCCCAATCAAACGGATGATGTCAGATCAAATAGAAGAGAAGAAGAAGAAGATGATGAATCTCAATGTATTAATGAATAGAATGATGATCCGGATACAAGAGATTCACACACACACTAACACACAATAGTTCTTTTGTCTCTCTAGCCGTAAACTCTCTAGGGTTCATCGATCTCTACTCCTCACCCTAACACCTCTATTTATACTTGGAAGTATGGGCCGGAAACAAATGGGCCGTAAATGAGTTTACGGCCGTAAGGTGTTTACGACCGTAAACTAGGCCATAAATTCATAAAATATTACACAAAAATATAATTGCCCAGAAAAGTAAAGTATTAACCATATTTTGACCCAACACCTATGATTTTGCAACGAATGATTTTGGGATGAACTCTGGTAGATGTTTTACTTAATGATGATTTGAGATGTTTGAAATAAATGGTATCAATGTTTTAGCTATATTAAAAGCAAAATTTTTACCCTTGATTTTTTGGGTCGTTACAAGTTGGTATCAGAGCCTTGGTTTGAGGGATTCGGGGATACCTTCGGATGTTTCTGAACTCAAACTGAGGATCTGCAAAGGTTTCAAAAAAATTTCAAAAGAAAATGTTTTCACGGAAAAGGTTTTCTAAGACAAGAAAGGGTGTGGTGCATGCAATCAACTGGGCTCAAGTAAGTTTCACCAGAATACCCATAATTGTTAGCTGTTATGATTTGATTATGAATCTGTGAATCGCATGCTAGTCAGGGCTAGGGGAGATTCCTGCATATGTTGTATAAGTTGGTACACTTGCATGCTAGTGCTGAGTAGTCATCAATAGGGTGGCTTGATAGGTGGTGCTTGTAGCCGTGAGAATATTGGATGCCATGCTGGAATGAGAATGATAATTGGTATTTGTAACCACTATGTATATGGTTAGGATCTTATAGCCTTAAAATAATTGATTTGGCCTTATTTCCTGTTCCTTGTCTGGTTTTGGTTCTAGGGTAGAGTCTATTACTCAACAAACTACGAGATCCTATTTTGTGTATAATTTGCATACATAAGGTAGCCGACAACGAGGGTGGATGTGGATAACATGCGTTGTGGTATATGGGCTGAATGTTCTATGATAGTTTGTGGATCGGAGATTACCCTAAGGTAAGCTTAGGATGAGATTAGTGACATGAGTTCCCTTATTGTGACTTGGACGTATAAATAGAATTTTTTGATTGGAATATGTTGGTTAGTTTTCCGTTGTTCGAATGCTACTTGCTTTGTGCTTTGTTGGACTTCTAGAAATGTGAGCTAGCTACTAAGTGAATATGCTAGGTCACATGTGGCACATGCCTGATAATCTCAAAGTGATGGATTTGGCCGTATTGTGCAGCTCTCGTTCGAGTCTAACCATTCTAGGATTAAGTCTGTTACTCGAAGGATTATCTGATATCTGTTGCATGTGGCTATATTCATAAGGTAGGTAGTTGACATTATTGGGAATCTTTTTGCAGCTGAGGACTTGGTGACTTGGGAAACTAGGGAAGCCTAGGATATGCGCTAGTTGATGGGTTTTGAGCAAAACATCATTCCTATGGTGTACATGCAAACCCTAATAACTTTTGGATCTAGTTTGTCTAATGAACATGCAATTGAATATCCAAAGCTATAAACCCTAGATCTAGCATACAATTAATCATATTAACATAAGATTAGGGTTTAGATCTTACCTGATTGTTATGTAGCAATAACAATTTCAAATCCTCCTTTGTAATGGCTTTAGAAAGCTTAGAGTCACAAGTGTCACTCCTCTAATGGCTCACAAACACCAAGAGCAAGAGCATGAAGAATGATAAGAGAGGAGGCACCCAAAAACGTGTAGAAACCCTAAGGAAACTCTTCACCACGTTTTTGGTGCTCTAGGGATCCTTAAATAGTGAGGCTATTAGGGTTATCTAACAAGGAAACCCTAATTTGACTGCTTAGGCCCTAAGCAATCCATGGACTCCCTCCTTTGAGGCCTTGGACGATTTCTAATGGGTTTCCCCATTGAATTCGTCCACTCCATCGTCTATGGAGTCCATTAGCCCAATATTCAACTATCACACAATTGACAGTTCTAGTCCCTTTATTTAATTAATATCTTTTAGCCACAAAATTAATTCTTATTAATTCTTGACTGATATTAATTAAACAATATGATTTCTCCTTTAATATATTATTCTCATAATATAATAATAAATCATAATTAATCCTCTCTCTCCATAATTCATCCTATCAAGTTGCTTTGGTGAAGGCAACCGAAAAGGACCATGCACCATCGGGTCAAGTACATACCAAAGTAGTTATGGACCTAGACACTAATCCAACAGTCTCCCACTTGGAGAAGTCTAATAACTATTCTGCGTATGACTTCAGATCCTGATCTACAGTCGTAGCTTTCAAAAACCGTTGTCAACTCTGATCCTATCTGAAACGTGTCCTTTAGATAAGGGATCATAGATTCCTCCATTCCAGATATCGTATAGACTGAGACATGGATTTAAATCATTCCCTTTGTCTATGTGTTTTTTCCCGATTTCCGATTTATGACGACTGCCAACAGACTACAATTGAACACATCAAATTAGTCCCGGCTTGGCCAAGCACTTAGTGTCATCACTAAATCATCGAGGGGCCCACAGATATCACTTTCATCCCACTTTGGATAAAAGGAACGGATAAACTTTGATTCAATGATTGCTTGCACTCACTCACTGAATCACACACAACAATATGATTTATAACACCAAGTTACTGGTGCGTTTACATATTATCAATGTGTAACCGAATCGCAAGATATAACTCACACATCTCGGTTTCAAGAATATAAGATATTATCGTCTCACCAATCACTCATGATAAAATCCATGAAGTAATCCAAGTGAGCGTGGGTTTAATCCAATGCTGAAATCATATTCATAAGCACTCATGAACGTTGCAGCAAACATTTGCTTATGTCTAACACACTTTAGACAATCCACACACCAATTCACGACAGTCTTCATTCATACCTACTTCCAACATATGAACGACTGTGGTCCGTTCGAATAATTTGATTGTTCTGAACCGATTTAATTATTCAGGAAGTCAAAACATGCAAACTGAAACACAAGAATAATACTAATCACATATGGCCCCAAACTCTAGATATAAATAAAACATTTTATTTAATCACCATATTGATTACTCATTATTTGTTGTTTCGGGTAATCAACTTCTTACTTGAATTATTACTACACTTGTCCCATGCTCTCAGCATGCACACAATGTTTACCTACGGTCCTTACTTTATGAAATAGATCAAATGAACACATTTCCAATCATACTCATTTCATAACTCCTAATCCTTATCATAAGTATAAGAATATCAAATTCTTGTTACTTATGCTAGATTCTAACATTTTATGAAATGATTCTTTAGTAAAGTCATAGCTCAAAATCATCAAGACTTGGCCAATCTCTATCATAAACAATTCTATAGATATGGTGTCTCTCACGCAAAGTACATTCCTTTGAACATCCTTCTTGCATAAAAGTTTCTAATCTAGACATAGATTCTTAATATCCAACTCCCAATATGGAAACATTTCCATATTTGCCATATGACAATTCATTCTTAATAGAATCTTATCTATTCATAAATAATGTCGATATGGTCCATCCAATACCATACTTCCAACTACTCACAAACAACCAATATTTAGCGAACTTTGGATCGTCCTTTGATTGTTGTTTAATTATTTTAGTCAAAACCGATTCTAGTCCTTTTCCCTCTTAATGCGCTAGACATTTGGAAAATTTTAGAATGGTCAAATATAATAGCACTAGCAATCAATCCTATACCCGAAGCATATGGGATACGATGCATAATGTCTTACATGAAGATCTGATACTTTATCAATCTTGATGCCATAATCATAATCGAAATTTGAGAACACACTATGTATCCTTGACTAAATTTATTAACATTCCACAACCTAAGCCTTTAGATTTGAAATGAAGTACAATATTCTCTCCCTTAATTATAATAAAACAACTTTTCAACCCATACGACTTTGCAAAGTATAACTCTTGTTTTCTATAATTAATATTGCTAACTTGCAATACTTGCCTTAATAATCATACAACCACAACATTTATGCTCCCAGTAGCTTTGACATGTTTTAGAAAACAACTTAATTTCCAGAAAACAATACTTATTGAATTCCTGAAGTTCATATTTCTAATGATTTGATAATCCTTTATCTAAGCTTCTTAACTTATACACCTTTGCCTTAGATAGCTCATATGTGTGTCTAAACAATTCAGACTAATTGCTAAACCTCACAATTTGAATTATGGAAAGGGATACCGTAACTATAATCGAATTCGAGAATACAATTTCACAATCACTATCTTCTTAAAATCTCTCTTAGTGAACGCATTTCCTCACAGTCATTTTCATGAAGGAGGGAATCTTATGACACTTAGATTTTAGTGGTGTATGTGTTCCTATCCATGTGAATTTGTCAAAACCAACGTTTGCAACAAATCCAAACTCATATGGACTGAACTTTCTCAATCTTGATTTCTCGCCTTATGGTAACACGAGTGCCGACCATGTCTTCCAAGTAGTTAAGCAACTCACCCTTTCATATCAATGTACTTTTCATTGATCAAGGTGCTTGCTTTTTATGAGAACTCATGGAACTCACATGCATAATTAACTCAATTGGAATGGCACAGAAACAAAATAACACGATAGGTCATAAACTTCAAGTCATGTGCTAGTGATGATTGATAAGGTTTATTTTTGATTTGTTCTTGAAACCTTTCAAGACCATTGAGACTCCCACTGACTCCTTGACATATAAGATTCTCTTGTCAATAAACATTTCTCGACAAACAAATATTCAAGAGTTAGTGTAGTTTTTATCAAGACAAAACACTTCACAAAATTGGTCCTAGTTGGTCTTTGTCTTATCCAAGACATCACAACTTTCCAATTTCAAATGTGCAAGAATAAGAAAACCTTTTTCAAATTCCACATTTGCTGAATGTTATAAACCTTCTTAAGACTTGTCACTCAATTCACAATTTTAACTCTAAGACTTGTTTTTGGAACGAAGTATGATTGACTTCTTGATTTAACCATTTCTTCAATTCTTGATTCCTCTTCTCGGATATACAATTGCACTAAGACTCACTTAGAGGATCAGTTGAGATATGGTTCTTAATCATTAAGACCTATCATAAAACATACTAAAAAGTACTCTCCCTTCTTCTTAGAATAGAGAAACTTTTATCTTTCTGCCTACTTGATTCTTGTTTTTTCGTTCTGCTATTTATTGAAACTCTTTCAATCAACTGAGAATTACACTTAATCTCATAAATATAATCATATTTACTTAACCTTAGTAAATCATGACAAATATCTTTGTTACTCTTGTGGTGGACTTGATCAACACACAACCTTGTGTACTTGATCTCCTAGTCCTTCACTTGACACTTTGTAAATGAATTAGTCTAATTTCCAAATATGAAATTTCTCATTCATCATGCAACCAAGTTGTATGATTCCAAGTTTCTGTCCAATTGAAACTTGGGCGATGAGAAACTTTTCTTATTTGGTAAATTCTTGACCTTTCCACAAATAACATAATTAAGAATCAAATCCATTATTGCTAATAATAGAAAATTACAAACATGAATTTTTTTCATACACGCCATTGCAAGGATAAATATAAAAATCAAAATTTATTTTATTGTGGAAAAATTTGTCCTTACAATGCAATTCAATTGAAAAACTATGTTAATACATATTTCTTAGCAATCTTATTCTAACTCCAAGTAGTAGCTCAAGATTCTAATCTTCAAGTAATGCGATCGAAATCCATTTCTTCACGATTAGATTCCGCTCACTTCTTCCCTTAAGCTTCCTCTCTTTTCTTCGATCCTACAAAACATCGAAATGTAATCTTATCACATCACGTATTAAGAATCTAGAATAGGAACTTAAAAGAGTTATTTAATGGATTTTACCTAAAGTAGAGTCATACATTTAGACTCTCCCATCTCTTAGATCTCTTAGGTAAATAGGACAACTTTGTCTCCAATGCCCCTTCTCTTGGCAATAAAAGCAAATTGACTCTTTTGGAACAGCACATGGAACTACTTCTGACTTTGCCTTTCTCTTATGATCAAAATTTTTTGATAATGGCATGCCTTTCGTTGCCATTGCCTATATCCATAGAGGTCTGGAAGAAGATCTACCAATCAACTTTGCTTTTCCAGTGCGCCAAATCATTGCTGATTCAGCAGCAATAAGCATATAGGTGAGATCGATGAGGGTTACGTCGTGGTTCATCATATATTACTCTCTTACGAACTCACTATATGAGTCAGGAAGTGACTGAAGAATCCAATCAACAGCCAGCTCCTCATAGACAACAGATCTCAACATGCTTAACCTATCAATGTGTGACTTCATCTCTAGGACGTGTGCACACACTGACTTTCCTTATTCATGTTTACTTGCCAAAAGGGCTTGAGTGAGTTTGAACTTTTCAATCTTTTGAAATTGTGGGTTAGGGAGAACAATGGGAGGAGGTGGAGGAAGTGAAGCATGATCTCGTGTTCCTCAATCGAATCGTGGAATATCATCTTCATGTGAAAAGCTTGTTCCACGGGATTTGGGAAGACCACAGTTGTCATACTTTGACATCTACAAAACGGGAGAAAAATTCAAGTTAGGTTGATTAGAATCCTCAATGTGACACCCAAATGAAACATTGAGGCTAGGATCCAACACAATACTCTACAACCTAGAAGAGGGATGCCGTAATCTAGTTGCAGAATATTTGAAGGTAGGTAAATGACGATTTACTAATTTCCACCATGAAAAACGAAAAATTAATTCAAGTTTTAAATTTATGAAAATTCCTAGATCTTTTGAGATTCATTGAACATTTCAATGGCATGTTTAAATCTCGATATGCCCCTTGATTTGTTACCGGGATGCCGTGGATCACAAAATAGGGTGTGAATAACCATGCAAACTTACATGGTGCCCCAACATGTTACAATAACCTATTCGATGTGCCGGTTAACCACACACACTCCACCGAACTATAACAAACATTGAGTCACCCTTTGCTACCTTTGCTTAGAACCATTTAGTGTGCCGGTTAACCACACACGCTCTACTAACGTCTTCGCAAGGGCACAAAGTGTAATTTCATGGAATTACATCAATTCACTTTTGCCTAAAGTAATTAAGATTGGGAATTTTTATGAAAGCATTTAGTTACTTTTGTACTTCATTATATTTATAACGGAAGGTTTATGTCCTATCCTACCCGTTCGGCTAACGACCCTCCACTAGTCAAGAGTGCGGTGGGTAAGAGTGGATACCCATTAAATCGCCATTTTATAGGCAATTTCCTTAAACACCCCTTATAGACTAGCTTTGTGAATGAGACCTACTAACGGTAAGACTGACTGTTTACTCATACATATATAATACTAGACTTTTAATGTTATATATAGTATAGGGTGTATTTTATACTTTTAAAATACTAGGTGTTCTAATTTAATAAATTATACTTTTAAATTAGTTAAATGTAAACCAAAACTTTATGGGTTTATTAAATCTCTTTTAATTATACACCTTAATTAATTAATAAAACCATAAGGGTGTGATTTTAACTTTTCAAAACAATACTAGGGTTTTAGAATTTAACATTTCTAAATTAAACTTTTAATCAACTTTTAAATTCCAAACCTTGAGCACAAGTTTTGAAACATTTCAAAACATTAGGGAATAACTTATTTAAATTTCAAAAACAAAA
Source organism: Lactuca serriola (assembly GCF_051521515.1). Lineage (NCBI taxonomy): Eukaryota > Viridiplantae > Streptophyta > Magnoliopsida > Asterales > Asteraceae > Lactuca > Lactuca serriola. The sequence continues at coordinate 195,121,381 of NC_136411.1, forward strand.
CTTTTAAGTTCAAATTTAAACTATAAAACCTAAAGGGGGAAATTGAAACTTTTTCACAAGATAATTCAAATCTAAATTACAAATAATCAAACTTTATCTAATAAAACAAATGATTATCTAAATTTTGACAATTATCTTCAACTTTGGTAAGGATAACCACCAAATATTGATAAAAATCGAATTTTATTACAAAAACACGTTTATGGTAATTATCCAAAGACAAAATAGGAAGAAAATCGCGAATACGAGCTGTCAAACCCTTTGACTCGTCGAGTCTGGACCTAGACTCGTCGAGTACAGCCGACTCGGCGAGTTCACCAAGTGACTCGGCGAGTCAAACATTCAGAAGCCAAAAATTTTGATTTTCAGTTAATATTCAATCAAATAAGCATCAAATACATCAAAAAAAGAGCCATAGATCTCATACCACTGATGGGTTTTGAGCAAAACATCATTCCTATGGTGTACATGCAAACCCTAAAAACTTTTGGATCTAGTTTGTCTAATGAACATGCGATTGAATATCCAAAGCTATAAACCCTAGATCTAGCATACAATTAATCATATTAACATAAGATTAGGGTTTAGATCTTACCATGATTGTTATGTAGCAATAACAATCTCAAATCCTCCTTTGTAATGGCTTTAGAAAGCTTAGATTCACAAGTGTCACTCCTCTAATGGCTCACAAACACCAAGAGCAAGAGCATGAAGAATGATAAGAGAGGATGCACCAAAAAATGTGTAGAAACCCTAAGGAAACTCTTCACCACGTTTTTGGTGCTCTAGGGATCCTTAAATAGTGAGGCTATAAGGGTTATCTAACAAGGAAACCCTAATTTGACTGCTTAGGCCCTAAGCAACCCATGGACTCCCTCCTTAGAGGCCTTGGACGATTTCTAATGGGTTTCCGCATAGAATTCATCCACTCCATCCTCTATGGAGTCCATTAGCCCAATATTCAACTATCACACAATTGACAGTTCTAGTCCCCTTTATTTAATTAATATCCTTTAGCCACAAAATTAATTATTATTAATTCTTGACTAATATTAATTAAACAATATGATTTCTCCTTTAATATATTATTCTCATAATATAGTAATAAATCATAATTAATCCTCTCTCTGCATAATTCATCCTATCAAGTTGCTTTGGTGAAGGCAACCGAAAAGGACCATGCACCATCGGGTCAAGTACATACCAAAATAGTTATGGACTTAGACACTAATCCAACACTAGTAAGTTAGTGGGGCGATTTAGTGAGGTTGGGAACCTAGGAATGCCTAGGTGGTGCTTCAAGGAATATTGTGTTGCCGTTTAGCAGACATTTAGTATACTGGTAGAGTAAGTGACTTAGAGGATTCGGGAGGATTATTGAGGATAGTATAGATAGTTATGGAAGGTAGTATTGGGCCCATACTACTAAAAGCACAGGATCCATACTCGAATCAGTGAGAGTCTTGGAGAATTTGAGAAGCTTATGCGAAGGAGAATTCTTGGTTCTGCCTTGATCGTGGGAATAGTTGATTTGAAGAATGAGGATGAGCGCGCATAGGTAGGACCATGGTTTGGTCACAGCTCCGGTGGTGAGCTAGTTAGTGGAAGGACTTCTAGGATTTCGAGCTCGCCTTGGATCTCTTGTATCAGGTGGCAAGAGGTAATTGTGCGATTTATTATGCTTTGGGATTTAAAAATATGTCTTGGGAATAGTTTACAGCCAGCTTAGAGAAAAGGTTGCTCCAGCTACTGTAGTTCAGTCGTTGGCAATTGAACTGGTGAGGGTGTCATGGTGCGAGACCCTAAATGGTATGGATCTCAGAACCGAGGATGAAAGATTGATTAGGGGTACCTTAATGAGAGAGGTTTAGATCAGGTGAATTTATTGGAGGATTTCAGGCGGAGACCCAAGAGTTTGGATCAGTATTCGAGAGGCCAACAGGGTCGGATCCAGTGTAACGTTGCAGAAACTGTGTGACGAAGTTTCGTTCTAAGGGTTTGGATTGTCATTGGGATCGGAATGAGGTGTTGCATCATGCTATCAGGATAGTTGAGGTATCACAGGAGGATGTGGTCAGGATTCCCTCGGATGTTGTGGATACGCTATCTTTGTCAATATTTGGTGGATATCGGGTGTTTGTATTACTTGGGAATTGTGATAAGTTGGATCTCAGGTCGGTTTTATGCTATTGTCTGGTTAACAAGGGTTTTCAGATGCCATTCAACATGTCGGGGAATCTTTGAGAGATCTTCAGACGGATGTACCTCACGGAGAGGAATTCACTAGGACCGTGATTGCTCCGAGTCGTTGTCGGAATCTGTTCAGTGATCTGGGTTGCTACAGGTGTAGCAGGTTGGGTCACGTTTTCAGGGATTGCCCACAGGGGGCAACCCCGTTCTACTTGTTACGATCAAAAGGGTGACAAAGAGGTCGACCGTTTCAGTATCAGAGAGAAGCGATGAGTGCATCCGCTCCGGCAATTTTGAGGATTACCATTGGACGAGAGGGTAGAGCTGGAGCTGAGCTGGGAGGGGCCCCACTTTGCAGGGTCAGACTGGGGAGATCGGAACTCCTATAGGTAAGAGTGCTAGGTATGTAACCTTTTGCCTCGCCACCAGCGTTTCCTGTATTTAGTAGCAGATATTTTTCATTAGCATGGGAGGGCGTATCGTTAGTTGTTATCTCGGGTGGTGATTGAGTTACACGCATCTTCAAAAAGAGTTACATGCCATCTGCAAACCGTGAATTTGGGTGGAGTAGTATGAGGTCATCTCCTGATATATCGCGGATTTTATTCCAGCATTTGTGTCACACCCCAAAACCATGAACGGCGGAAACGTTCGGGGGTAGAGGACGTCATGTATAGTATCACAACAATGCAAAGTAGTAAACAAACAACCACATCATCCATTGCATTAATAATATAATTTCATACAAGTGTGTTCTGTCAAGTTATATAGACACCAAAAATATACATCAAAAGAAAAGAGGAGTCTTGAATGAGCTCCGTCTTCTCAAAAACCTGGCTCCAGTACCTGTCTACTGGTGACCTAAGAATACAAGTTATTTTGAAAGAGTTTATCAGCTTTAAAGCTGGTGAGATCATAAGTATATTAGTGTCTGTGTTTGTATGAAAGCATATGTAAGATGTTTGTAAGATGTGATGTATAAGTTTTGTAAAGTTTGTATTTGTTTGAACACTCCTAGAAAACCCTATGTTTCCTACTAATAGTAGCCTTCTACCAAGGCATCTAGTATCTATGTGTGTGTCTCTTGTAATAGTGTGTATTTTCCCAATTCTGACTATAATTAACCAAAAATATACTTTTCACATTACCGTGCATCGTGTGACTATTCACGAAGTGAATGTAATGAGAAAAATACTATAGTAATGTAGTATTGTATTAGTAACTACTGCTGTACTAACTACCTTAAACCAATTGTTATTTAAAGTACCATGTGATCGGCCTATACCCTGCTACCGACTCAATAGTAAAAGGACGATGTAAGACGCCGTAAGAAATGACATTTGGCACCCGTAGACTTGCAAGTCCCACTGTAGCGAGCAGCAAGGTGTAGGATAGTCAATCCAATATAGATCTATACGCAAACTCATATGCTCCCCAATGAAGGAGATTCTGGATACAAAAACGGTCATGGCAGGTAGTGTCATGCCCCGTTTAATGGCTCACATAATTGTATTAATGTATATTTAATGTATGTGATAGTTGTATTGTGTGTTCTTTCTCTGTCTAGCCTGTATGTTAGCTTCTCATCATAGTATCTATCATGTGTTTCTCGTTATAGTATCTCTTGTTAGTTTCTCATCACAGTATCTATTGTTTTTTTTTTAACTCATGTATGAACTGACTCTTTGTATGTTTCATTTTTCTAGTAATAGTATTAGTATATCTCTAAACTATACCTATTATAGTTTACTAGTAATGTTGTTTGTGTATATGAGCTTGTTTGTATACCCTTGTTACCCAAAGGTATTGTACTGAATGAAGTAACCTTTTATATCTATATACATATACATAATATGTAACTAGGATTCAAACGACCCTCGGACAGATAACCCTGATACCCTAAGTCCACAACCAAACAAGGAACATGAAGTAAGGTGAGCTATCAGTCCTAAGTCCTTTCAATCATACTTATATAACTGTATCTATATAGATACACTTTTAACAGAATATAACTTTAAAAGAGTTTAAGAAGCAGTTTTAGACATGTAAAAGAGTTTGTAAGATAGTTTGAAGTAAAACAGTTTGATATCACAATTTGAAAAGTAAGAAAACCACTTGTTTGGTAGTTATTAATCACATGTGATTGAGATAATAACTATAATTGTTCAAATTGTATTCCCCCCCCCCCATAATAGCATTTAAAAACATTTAAAAGGTTAATTAAGGGGAATGAACTCACCTGTAGTGAGTGGTTTGGATGAACGGATTGTATAGAATTGCTAAGTGTCAAGTGAAGACTTGAGCACACATGCGGATCATATGTAACATATAATGATACATATATGAATATTATTAGTAATAATAACAACTAATTATTGAATTGAAACCACCTTAGGGGCTAGTAAACATTTATTTTGAAGTGTTACAACCATATATGATTGTATATAAGGGGTATATAGCTATACAAGGGTGTGTATGGTCAAAATACACACTATTTCTGTGTGTGTGCGGCCACACACTCCTTATGGAATGTGTCAAAACATAATTTAAGGCTTTAGGACTCATCTAGGAAGGTTTATTACTTCATGCTTTAGCCTCATATGAAGTTTATTACCATTTTTGGACCTCAAAAGGGTGTGTGCGGCCAGCATGACGTGTGCAGTCGCACACCCTTTGTGAACATGATAAAATCATGTTTATCTAGCATATTATCAAGTGTTCTTAGCATAGAACACGTTATGATAAGTGTATACACGTTATAGAGGCTTGAAAGGGTGATTAAGGTCCAAAACTAGTGTGTGTTCTTCGTGTTGTTGGTGTTCTTGACTAAAAATGGATGTTTTCATGGATCAAGGCAAGGGGAAAGGCTAGTTAAGGTCACATATTAACTAAATAAAGGATGAATTAGTCACTTGATTGAAGTTTGGCGTGAAACTTTGGATGGTACTTGAGAGAAAACGTGTTCTAGCTTTGAAGAAGTGAAAAAGTGTTCAAAAATGATAAGTGTAGTATATATATGGGAGAGTGTGCAGCTGGGGATGGGTGTGCGGGCGCGCACACCTTGTTTGGTGTGTTTGGCCCGATTTTGTGTTGCTACACACATACTAACCCTTTCTACGACTCATAGCTTGATTATACTAAGTATCAAGCACTCCTATAGACCCAAAACTTCATTATAAAATAGCAAAACGAGGCTAACTTTGATAAAAATGAAGAATGTATAAGTTAGAAATTTCGGGTTGTCACATCATCCCCCGTTAAAGAAAATTTCGTCCCGAAATTAGAGTTGAAGCAATTAAGTAGTTACAAATAACTAAGTAAAAAGACGAGGGTATTTTAGTTTCATCTGATCCTCTCGCTCCCAAGTGAATTCAAGTCCTCTCTTGGCGATCCAGCGGACCTTCACTATCGGGATACGACTTTGTTTCGTTTGCTTGACCTCTCGGTCCATGATCTCTACATGTTCTTCCACAAAGTTGAGGCACTCATTGATCTCGATCTCGTCGAGTGGGATTACAAGAGTCTCGTCGGACAGACACTTTTTCATGTTCGAGACGTGGAAAGTAGAATGTACGTTACTGAGTTCGCGTCGTAAGTTAAGTTTGTAAGCTACAGGGCCGATTCTTGCGAGAATCTTGAAAGGCCCTATGTACCTTGGATTTAGCTTTCCACGCTTTCCGAAGCATGTCAAGCCCTTCCAGGGTGAGACCTTCAATAGAACGCGGTCGCCCGCCTGGAATTCCAACGGTTTCCTTTGCTGATCAACATAGCTTTTCTGTCGGTCTCCAGAGGCTTTCAATCGTTCACGAATCTGAACGATCTTCCTTGTCGTTTCCTGTATGATCTTCGGACCTGTGAGAGTGCTGTCAAGAACTTGTCCTTTAACTAAATGGGTATCACCCACCTCAGCCTAGCACAGAGGGGATCTGCACTTTCGGCCATAGAGGGCCTCGAATGGTGCAACCTTTATGCTCGTGTGATCATTGTTGTTGTAGGAAAATTCAAAAAGGGGTGAATGAGTATCCCATGCTTTCCCAAAGTCGATCACATAGGCTCGCAACATATCTTCCAAGGTTTGGATAGTTCTCTCACTCTGTCCGTCGGTCTGTGGATGGTAGGCGGTACTCATGTCTAGCCTAGTTCCTATGGAACTTTGTAGCAACTACCAGAACCTCGAAGTGAATCAACTATATCTGTCCGAGATAATAGATAAGGGAACACCGTGCAGTCGTACAATCTCCCTAATGTAAGTTCTTGTAAGTTTCTCCATCTTGTCTGTTTCCTTGATAGGCAGGAAGTGTGCAGACTTGGTCAATTTGTCGACGATGACCCATATGGTATCAAGTCCACCCGTTGTCTTGGGAAACTTGGTTATGAAATCCACAGTGATCCGCTCCCACTTCCATTCCGATATCTTCGGCTATTGTAGAAGACCGGAGAGTTTCTGGTATTCAACCTTGACCTTGGCGCAAGTAAGGCATTTACTCACGAAGGTAGCAATCTCTGCTTTCATGTTAGGCCACCAGTATAAATTTTTAAGATCCAGATACATCTTATGTGAACCTGGGTGCATGGAATAACGAGTGTTGTGCGCCTCGTTCATGACCAAGTCTCTGAAGCCATCGTGTTTCGGTGTCCAGATCCGATCCACGAGGTATAAGGCTCCGCCACACTTGACTTCCAAATTCTTTTCCATCCCTCGCAGGGATTCACCCGCCACATTTTCAGGTTTCAAAGCATCGAGCTGAGCCACCTTAATCTGTGTGGACAAGTGTGAATGGATAGTCATAGTCAATGATTTGACTCGACACCCAAAATATTCTTTCCGACTGGCGTCAGCTACTACATTGGCTTTACCCGGATGATAACGAATTTCGCATTCGTAATCACGGAGTAGCCTGATCCACCATCGTTGTCTCATGTTGAGCTCCTTCTGGTCGAATATGTGTTGTAGGCTTTTGTGGTTTGTAAAGATCATGCTTTTTGTACCTTACAAGTAGTGTCTCCAGATCTTCAGAGCAAACACAACTGCTCCTAGTTCAAGATCATGAGTTGTGCAGTTGACTTCGTGTGTCTTTAGCTGTCTCGAAGCATAGGCGATAACCTTACCTCGCTGCATCAGAACACATCCGTGCCCTTGATTCGATGCATCGCAATAGACTACGAAGTCTTCTATCCCTTCGGGGAGGGATAGTATTGGTGCGGTACACAAGGCTCACTTGAGTGTTTGGAACGCTCTCTCCTGTTTTTCTTCCCAGTCAAAAGCGACACCCTTCTGGGTCAGTGTTGTAAGAGGTTTTGCTATGCGGGAGAAGTTCTGAATGAACCTGTGATAGTAGCCAACGAGGCCTAGAAATTGACGAATTTTTGTAGGCATCTTCGGTGCTGACCAGTTCTCAATAGCTTTGGTTTGGAAGGGTCCACATGTATTCCCTCTTCGCTAACCACGTGCCCTAGGAATTCGACTCTTCGTATCCAAAATTCGCATTTCGAGAACTTTGCATAGAGCTTCTCCGAACATAATGTGTCTAGGACTTGTCGTAGATGTTGACTATGCTCCTCCTTACTACGAGAGTAGATAAGTATGTCATCGATGAAGAAGATGACGAACTGATCCAAGTAAGGATGACACACCCTATTCATTAAGTCCATGAATACAGCGGGTGCGTTTGTTAATCCGAATGGCATCACTACGAATTCGTATTGCCCATAACGAGTTCGGAAGGTTCTCTTCGGAACATCCTCCCCTAATACTAGTAGTTGGTGATATCCGGATCTTAATTGGATTTTTGAAAAGAAATTCGCCCCCCTGAAGTTGGCCAAATAAATCGTCGATACACGGCAACGGATAACGATTTTTGACGGTCAGTTTGTTGAGCTCCCTGTAGTCGATACACATACGAAACGATCCATTTTTCTTCTTGACGAACAAGACTGGAGCTCCTCATGGTGAGAAGCTTGGTCTTATCAAGCCCTTGCTGAGTAGTTCGTTAAGTTGACAGGATATTTCTTGCATCTCTGCAGGTTCTAGACGATAGGGCGATTTGGCTATGGAGGTAGCCCCTAGATCTACGTCGATTCAGAAATCGACTTGACGTTGCGGAGGTAATCCTGGGAGTTCTTCTGGAAAGACGTCGGGAAAGTCGCGTACTACCAGAATGTTCTGAATGTCCTTTGTTTCTTGGCTCACATCGACCACATGAGCAAGGAATGCTCTACATTCCTTTTGCAAGAATTTCTGAGCTTGAATGCTCGAGATGATACGAAGGTTCGTGCCGGGTTTGTCGCCATAAACTACTAGGGTTTCGCCAGATGGCAGATTAAGGAGAACAACCTTTTCGGAACACATGACATCGACACGATGTAAACACAACCAATCCATGCCGATAATGATGTCGAAACTTTTAATTGAGACCGACATGAGATTGATTAAAAATGAATGGCTATCTAAAGTTAGGGTACACCCTATGAATATACTGCTAGTGCTCTCTGTCTTGCCATTAGCCATTTCGACTATGAACGGTTCCTTAAGTGCTCGTGATTTTTGCTTATGTAAATGAAGAAATTTTTAGTTCACGAAACTCCTCTCTGCTCCACTATCAAATAGAATGCATGCATAAGAGTTATCGAGGAGGAACGTACCAGTGACCACTATAGGGTCGGCAACTGCCTCCTCATGGCCTATGGCCAGAAGTCTTGCCACTCCACCGGCAAACCCTGCCTTCGGGCGGTTCCTTTTGAAGTGGCCTACCTCTCCACATCCGTAGCAAGTTTGGCCCACTCCAGTACTGGGGACTTGGTTGATTGGCTTCGCCGGAGCTTTACAGAAACGGGCAGTGTGCCCCTTCATGTTGCAGTTCAAACACTGCATTTCTCGCCAGGCACGGACGTGGTGGAATTTGCATTTGTTGCACTTGGGCAAACTTCCAGCGCATTGCTTTACCGAAGCAGCAGCGATAGGTGCTATCACAGCATGAATTGCCACGACCTGCTGCTTTTTGGCAGTCTTCGCCTTCCTTTTGTCCTCCCAGAACTTCCACTTGGGGTCAGCGGTTTTGGAAGGTTCTGAGATGACCAGGGTTGTTGTTGCGGATGTTGTACGAACCCCATGGTCTATGAGTCGTTGTGCCAATCGTTTGACACTATCAAATATAGTGGGCTGTAATGCCAAAACATTTCCCTCGTATGGTGGCATCAGCCCGCATATATATCTCTCGATTTTCTTTCCCTCAATATGAACCATGTTGGGACAGAGGGCCACCAGTTCACAGAATCTGGTGGTGTAGGCGACTACGTTGGAGCCCTTCATGGTTAGGCTCCATAGTTCTTCCTCCAGTTTCTGGATCTCTCCTCTCGGGCAGTACTCCTCAACCATGAGGTCTTTCAAAGTTTCCTAGCCCATAGCATTAGCCACTATGAGAGATAGTGACTTAACATGGCTATTCCACCATGTTAGAGCTTTTGTTTCAAAGGTGCAAGCAGCAAACTTGACCTTTCTCTCTTTTGGACAGGAGCAGGTTTTGAAAACTGATTCGGTTTTCTCGAACCATTACGAGAGAGCAATGACTCCGCCAGTCCCTTTGAAGGACAATGGCTTGCAGTTGGTGAAGTCCTTGTAGGAGCACTATTTCATGCACACATGGATTTCACTATGAGTAGATAGAACAGGGGTTCCTCCTCCAGTGGAACCGGATGAATGATATTGAGCCATGGCTGTAGCCACAGCTGCAGCTACAGCCGCATTTAAAGCTGTCGTGTGGAACTGAGCAGTAGGTGGTGTTGGTGCGGGAGGATTGCGTCTTGGTGATTTACGTGGAGGCATCTTTGAACTGTAAGTTTATGAAGGTGAAGACATTGATAAAAATTTAATAGAAGAATTGACGAGAATGACTCATGGACTAACTCTCCATAGTCCAACAGTATAATTGAATAACACGACTAATTGTAAATGAAAGCATTTGGATATAATTTCCATGAGACAAGATATCTGTCAATAATACTGGAATTAGAGATGTAATGAGTTCGGGAAAAAATGACCTAGAAGTAGGTCTTACATCAACCAAGATGGGAAAATTTTGACAGACTACAACCTAATCAAGACCTAACGGGTCTAAGATTTACAAAGATAGGAAATTAGACTAGAGTTTTTACACAAAATAGGTTATATCCAATAGAAAAGTTGATGAGAATCTATCGGCGAAGAGAACTACTAGAGTGAGTTCTAGAATCCGACAGTAGACGTTCTATGTCCCTCACACGCCTATCGGATCTTAATTGCTGAGCATGAATTTCCCTGAATTCAGCTTAGGTTTCAACAAGTTCTCTCTACAGAGCTGCATTGTGGACCGGAGTCCTTTCATGAGAAGACTCTAGCTGGCGAATGCGGACTGTGTTAATGCTAGTGTTGGCGTCACTCTCCACGACTCGGCCGATAGCTTCTTGACACTGCTCTATGTTCCGAGCCATCCTACGAACTATGATGGGTAGGACTCTGTCAGCGGAACTGTGACAACCCGAAATTTCCATTCTATATAACATATCAAGTCAATAGAAGTTAGAACAGTTGCAGTAAATTTTCAGACATTTGGTATAAGTTTGTGTATTTCAGGATTTACACTTTAAGGGATATCAGGAGAGAGGATGCGTCAGGGTATTGTGGAAATCTATTATTCCAAAACCCTATGATATTAGAGTTCAATGCCTGAATAAAAATATTTTCTGCCAAAAACCCCAGGAGTATATATAGGATTCTAAGCCATAATTATTCATTAGTTACATTTCCAACTAGAGAAAAGCCGATTTCTCTCTCAAGGATCTTCGGACTTTCGTCCCAGAAAGTGAGTACTTCTATCTAGTTGTATTATAGAGCTTATTATGTGCTTAATACACTATAAATCATAGGAAAACATCAAGATTAAAGAGTTTACGGCGTAAGAGCATCTTGGACCGTAAACCCTTCTTTAAGTGGCAAAAAGTGCCCTAGTCCCTTCCTTGTGCAATAAAACAAGTTTAGACTTCTACCCTAATGTGTTTAGGACTAGAAAACGACCCTAGAACACCAAAAGAGTAAGGTGTTCACGGTCCAAGGAGTTCTTGGACCGTGAACTCCAAACAATAGGGCCAAAGGGTGCTTTAAACTCTCCTAAATCCTTGAACACTAGCCTAGATTAGTTCTTAGTTGAATTAGGGACTTGAAATCACCAAAAACACCCTTCCATGGGAGATTACAGCCATAATCTCCAAGGGGTTTGGTCCCAGGGCCATAAACTCCTCAAAGGAGTTATAGGATGCCCTAAACTCTTCCAAAGACCATGCCATTAAGTATAAATGCTTCTTAGGGTCTTGTAAAGCCTCAAAACAACAAATGTCAAGTAAGTAGGAGCTTACGGCCGTAAACCCATGAGTTTACGACCATAAACTCCTTTTTTGATGACCTTAGGGCCGTGAACTCCCTTATGGAGTTTTCCTTGAACCCTACACACACTAGCTTCTCCCTACAACACTTAGATGCAATCCTAGAGGCTTAAAACACTTGTTAAAGGTGTTTAACATGTCCTAGGGTGTCTTGACTTGTTTATTAGTTGTTCAAAGACTAATTTGATACATATATGTGATATTATATGTAAACTAGGATCATAGAGTGTGTTCAAGACTTCACTTGATAGCTAGCAATCCTACGTCTTCAGTTCATTCATACCACTCACTGCAGGTGAGTTCATACCCCTTAATCAATGTTTTTAAATGTTTTATGGGGGGGGGGATACAAGTAGATTCATGCTAGTTATTATATCAATCACATGTGATTAATAAGCAGCATTCAAATGATTTACAACTCATTCGCTGTTTTACCAAACAGTTTTCTTCACATGATTTTCATAAACGTTTTATATGTTTAAAACTCCTTATTTGACTGTTCATTATACACTGTATGTTTCATTTCAAACTCATTTACAATTGTGTTTCAAACAAATGTTTCGTTATACTTAAACTATTTTATCAAACACATGCTTTCAACCCGTTTTATAGATTGACATCAAGTCGATCTTTTCTTAGATAGTAATCATGTTAAAAGGTTTTAAAAAACTTATTTTATGCTTTCATATTATCAATTGCATGTCTACGTATGTATAGTTATATAAGTAAATGTTCAATAGGCTTAGGAAGGCCTGCCCGCCCTATTTCCTTTTCGCGCTTGAGATGTGGTCTGGTGGGATATCGGGTACCCGTCCAAAGGCCGTTTAAATATTAGTTATATATCATGTGTACATATATAGTCATAAAGGTTCTTCCAGTTCATTCAGTACCCTTGGGTAGCAAGGGTATACTTCCATGTTCATACGTACCAGTTACATTACTAGTAAGCTACCATATGTGTAGTTTAGGAAGATACTAGAACCATTACTAGAACCCGATATCATACAATGAGTCAGGTCATTCATGAGTCCATACTTGCTAGATAGAGAGAACATACATTACAGCTAGTACACATAGTACATTACTATACATGCTAGATAGAGAGAACATACATTATAGCTAGCACACACAGAACATTTCAGTACATAAAGGCTAGACAGAGAAAGATTACACTTTTAGTTAGCACATTCATTACATATACATTCATGCAGTTATGTGAATCATTGAGCGGGTCATGGCACTTCCTGCCATGACCGCTCTTGTATCCCGAATCTCCTTAATTGGGGAGCGTATGAGTTTGCATATAGATCTATACAGGATTGACTATCCTACACCTTGCTGCTCGCTACAGTGGGACTTGCAAGTCTACGGGTGCCAAATGTCATTTCTTACGGCGTCTTAGATCGTCATTTTACTAGAGTCGGTAGCAGGATACAGGTGGATCACATGTTACTTTAAATTACAATAGATTTAAGGTAGTTAGTACGGTGGTAGTTCGATACTACAACATAGTACTATTTCATTTTCCCATTACATTCACTTCGTGAACATTCACACGATGCACGGTAATGTAGAAGCTATATTTTTGGTTAATGATAGTCAGATTTGGGAAAATACACACTCTTATAGGATACACACACAGATACTAGATGCCTTGGTAGAAGGCTACTCTTAGTAGGAAGCATAGGGCTTTCTAGGATGTTCAAAACATTTTCATACTTACATTTCATATACATACAAATACTTATAGTTCATATACATACAAATACTTACATACAAATTAAGACACTAAAATACTTATGATCTCACCAGCTTTAAAGCTGATACTCTCTTTCAAAACAACTTGTATCCTCAGGTCAACAGTAGACAGGTACTGATGCAAGGTTTAGAGAAGATGGAGCTCGTTCAAGACTCATCTTTCATTTTGTTTTATACTTTAGTGTTTATTATAATTTGACAGAACACACTTGTATTAAAATTATATTATTAATGCAATGAATGATGTTGTTGCTTGTTTACTTCTTTTCATTGTTGTGATACTGTACATGACGTCCTCCGCCCCAGAACGTTTCCACCGTTCATGGTTTTGGGGTGTCATAGGAACCTCCCTCAATAAGTTTGTAGAAGCTTCTGTCTCCGTTGTAGGGAATGGGTTGACCTTGTTCCTGACTCCATCTATTCAAGTTTGTGGCCCACCGGGGTGTGGGTCCTTGAAATGTTGGATGATTGTTTGGGTTTGGGTCTTGAGCAGCTGGGGGTTGGTTGTTGACTTCCGGCTCTGAGTTAGAACAATCAGAAAAGCCTTCAGCTTCATGATCATCCAAAGGGCTTGGGTGATCATCTTCTGGATCTTCTTCCAGCCATCCTACAATGTCGTGGTTGGGGTAGTACGGGTCCCCGGGAAGATGGAATCCAACCATTAGATCTACGCGAGAAAAGAGGTATTAAGATATAACTAAGTAGACGATCTAATTAGATAATTATAAGATGATCTTTATCAGTCACTCTAATATTTGTCAAGAGGATACGAGTTATATGTATTCCGGGACATGATAGACCTTCGAATAAGTGATCCTAACTCTAAGTCCACAACCAAACAAGGAACATGAAGTCGAGCAAAGATCACAGATTCTAAGTCTATGACATCCTAGTTACATATAACCTTAGCATGTCCACTAAACAACTATTGACATATTAATAAAGACCTTTAGTTCTCAGATAAGTAATTATAGTAACACAAAATACTCCTATAGTAATTTAAGTTTAATGTTCTATTCTACTATTCTCATTCTAGTAGTGTTGGTAAGTTTTTAGACTTGTTGCAACCTCACAACCATACTTAGGCACATGCTAATCACTCCTCAGATAATGTAGTTGATCAGGCTACATCTTCCCAGGGTTGACCATATGTCTCTAAGTCTAATTGTGCTACCCAATAATCGTAATACTTTTGTTCTGTCCCAGTGACACTGATTTTAGTATAAATGCAGGTATGTATACTTGGTTAATAATTTATTATTTAAAAGTAGAAAATCTTTATCAGAGTATTTTAATCCCGCTTGTGTTTATAGTTCGTATATCTTTTATGGGTTGATACACTCGATTCACTATAAAAAAAGCTCTGATACCAATCTGTCACACCCCAAAACCATGAACGACGGTAACGTTCGGGGGTGGAGGACGTCATGTACAGTATCACAACAATGCAAAGTAGTAAGCAAGCTACAACATGATCCATTGCATTAATAATATAATTTCATACAAGTGTGTTCTATCAAGTTATATAGACACCAAAAATATACATCAAAATAAAAGAGGATTCTTGAACGAGCTCCGTCTTCTCAAAAACCTGGCTCCGCTACCTATCTACTGGTGGCCTGAGAATACAAGTTATTTTAAAAGAGTTTATCAGCTTTAAAGCTGCTGAGATCATAAGTATATTAGTGTATGTGTTTGTATGAAAGCATTTTTAAGATGTTTGTAAGATGTGATGTATAAGTTTTGTAAAGTTTGTATTTGCTTGAACACTCCTAGAAAACCCTATGTTTCCTACTAATAGTAGCCTTCTACCAAGGCATCTAGTATCTGTGTGTGTCTCTTGTAAGAGTATGTATTTTCCTAATTCCAACTATCCTTAACCAAAAATACAGTTTTTACATTACCGTGCATCGTATGAATGTTCACGAAGTGAATGTAATAGGAAAAATATTATAGTACTGTAGTGTTGTATTAAGTAACTACTCTATACTAACTACCTTAAACCAATTGTTATTTAAAGTACCATGTGATCGGCCTGTACCCTGCTACCGACTCAATAGTAAAACAAAGATGTAAGACACAATAACAAACGACATTTCGGACCCATAGACTTGGAAGTCCCACTGTAGCGAGCAACAAGGTGTAGGATAGTCAATCCAGTATAGATCTATACGCAAACTCATACGCTCCCAAATTAAGGAGACTCTGGATACAAAAACGGTCATGGAAGGTAGTGCCATGACCCGTTTAATGGCTCACATAACTGTATTAATGTATATTTAATGTATGTGCTAGCTGTATTGTGTGTTCTTTATTTGTCTAGCCTGTATGTTAGTTTCTCATCATAGTATCTATCGTGTGTTTCTCGTTATAGTATCTCTTGTTAGTTTCTCATCATAGTATCTATTGTTTGTTATTGAATCATGTATGAACTGACTCTTTGTATGTTTCATTTTTCTAGTAATAGTATTAGTATATCTCTAAACTATACCTATTATAGTTTACTAGTAATGTTGTTTGTGTATATGAGCTTGTTTGTATACCCTTGTTACCCAAAGGTATTGTACTGAATGAAGTAACCTTTTATATCTATATACATATACATAATATATAACTAGGATTCAAACGACCCTCGGACAGATAACCTTGATAGCCTAAGTCCACAACCAAACAAGGAACAGGAAGTAAGGTGAGCTATCAGTCCTAAGTCCTTTCAATCCTACTTATATAACTATATCTATATAGATACACTTTTAACAGAATATAAGTTTAAAAGAGTTTAAGAAATAGTTTTTGACATGTAAAAGAGTTTGTAAGACAATTTGAAGTAGAACTGTTTGATATCACAGTTTGAAAAGTAAGAAAACCACTTGTTTGGTAGTTATTAATCACATGTGATTGACACATAATAAGTATAATTGTTCAACTTGTATTCCCCCCCCCCCCCATAATAGCATTTAAAAACATTTAAAAGGCTAATTAAGGGGTATAAAGTCACCTGTAGTGAGTGGTTTGGATGAACGGATTGTATAGAATTGCTAAGTGTCAAGTGAAGAGTTGAGCACACACGCGGATCCTATTTAACATATAATGATACATATATGAATATAATTAGTGCTAATAACAATTAATTATTGAATTGAAACCACCTTAGGGTTAGTAAATACTTATTTTGAAGTGTTACAACCATATATGATTGTATATAAGGGGTATATGTCTATACAAAGGAGTGTATGGTCAAAATACACACTATTTATGTCTATGCAAGAGATATAGCCTATTTTGAGTGCAAGACATTCTCTCTCAAGTCCGCCATTGTTGGTAGTGTTGTGTGAAGCATTTGAGGCATCACATTTGAGGTGCTAGGATCTTAAAGGTCCAAGGAATCAAGCTACAAGAAAAGGTATGCCATCTAACTAGTTTTGTTACACAAGTACCCATGTTTGTATGATAGTTATGGAAATGCTTAGGCAAATCATATTTGAATGTATAATTAGAGAAAATGTAGATCCAAAGCATTTAGGTTTGTATGTGCACCTTAAGGTTGTTAGGATGCTCAAAACCCATCAGTCCACCCCCGGGGTTTGAGTAAATCCCTTTCGCAACCAGTCGTGCCTTAAATGTCTGCACTTTTCCATCCATGTCGGTCTTTTCTTGAAGATCCACTTGCACTCGACAATGTTATGACCCAAAAAATTGTCAACCAAGTTCCAAACTTGATTATCATACATGGACTAAATCTCGCTGTCCATTTCCTTTTTCTATTTTGCCGACTCCAGGCCCGACATGGCTTCCTTGTAGTTGTTAGGTTCATCGAAATTTATCAGTGTACTATCGTTGATAAACGTATCACGTTCAGCTGTTATATGGAAACCATACAACATAGGTGGAGCACTAACTCTACTTGAACGTCTTAGAAGTAAGGACTCGCCAACTGGTTCAACAGGAATCTCTTCCTCAAGTTGAGCGCTAGTGTTAGAGGTTCCTTCATCGCTTGACTCTTGAAGCTCTTCAAGATCAATTTACCTCCTACTCTCCTCTTGGTCTGTAGAAAAGATATCCAAAGGAATTCTGTGGGTAGTTGATAAAAATACACTGCTCACAGCGAGGTTCAAGCTTATCGTGAGTCTCTCGTCTTATGAAAGCCTCGCAACCCCAAACCTTGATATGTGCCAGGGAGGGAAACTTCCCTGTCCACATATTGTGAGGTGTTTTGGCAACATTTTTAGTTGGGGCTAGATTAAAGATATTGGAGGTAGTCTTTAAGGCGTACCCTGAAATTGAGATAAGTAGCCAAGGTCGACTCATCATGGAACAAACCATGTCCACCAAGGTTCGATAACGCCTCTCAGCCACACCATTGACCTGCGGTGTCCTAGGCGGCTTCAATTGTGAAAGAATTCCACATTTCATAAGATAGTCATGGAACTCAATACTAAGATACTCACCACCCCTATCGGATCTGAACATCTTTATCTTCCTACCCAATTGATTCTCCACTTCATGTTTAAACTCTTTAAATTTTTCAAAGGTTTCCGAATTGCGCTTGATTAAGTAGATATACTCATATCTGCAACAATCATCGGTGAATGTAACATAGAAGCGGTTAGCATCCCTTGTGGTGGATCTAAAGGGCCCACACACATTGGTGTGTATGAGATCCAACAATCACTCACCTCTTTCATAACTTCCAATGAAAGGTGATTTATTCATCTTTCCAAGCAAACAAGATTCACACGTGTCATCTGACTTTAGGTCAAATGACTCCAAGACTCCATCCATTTTGAGTTGGGCTATGCGGTTCTTGTTGACATGTCTAAGACGACAATGCCACAAGCATGCCTTGTCTAAACCATCAAACGAATCGATACGCAACACATTACTCCTACGTTGTCTACAACCATCACAGTTTCATATCACCATTACAAGGCAATGCTTCAAAATATAAAGTACCATTATAGAAAGCATTAATAGAACCAATTTCATTACTGAATCGATACGCAACACAATTTCCTCGTCATTTATGACGAGTAGCAACAATCATTCAATTCTAAACCTAACCTACAACTAAGTACTAAAGAATAAATCCTAATCTTGGTGACAGGCAATGATTTCCTATTCCCCATTATCATGTTCATCTTCCCATGCTCCACATTTGCCCATGCAATCAAAACAAATGTGAAAACCACATCCTGTATCAAGGACCCAAGAAATAGCATGTGATGAGTTATTAGATTGAATAGTATAAACACCTAGGAAGGAGGGCTTTATTTTCTGATCCTTGATGACCTGCAAGTATTTCAGGTGGCTTCGTTTCCAATGTCCTTTTTTGTGACAGTAGAAGCACTCTGCTTTTTTTGGATCATAAGAAGGAGCAGCAAAACCACCTTTTCCTTTGGATCCATTTGAAGAAGATCCATCATGAGAC
The DNA here is from genome assembly GCF_051521515.1 of Lactuca serriola. Taxonomy (NCBI): domain Eukaryota; kingdom Viridiplantae; phylum Streptophyta; class Magnoliopsida; order Asterales; family Asteraceae; genus Lactuca; species Lactuca serriola. The sequence continues at coordinate 195,140,171 of NC_136411.1, forward strand.
TTTCCCTTGTAATTCTTAGAGGGAGCTTTCCACTTCTTCCCTTCCTATGTCCAATAGCCAGGACTGGGGAAGCAGTAGTAGGAGTGGATGCAACAACTTTGCCTTTCAATCCACTTTCAGCAATTCTTAACAGACCTTGAAGTTTGCTCAAGGTGACTTCCTCCTTGTTCATATGACAAGTCATCTTGAACTGATCATAAAAAGGAGGTAAAGAGTGGAGAATGATATCAATCACCAACTCTTCGTTAAAGTTGACATTCAACTTGAGCAGACGATCCACATACCTTTGCATCCTTTGCAAGTGACTCGTGATGGACTTCCCATCTTTCGTCTTGGTTATTATCAAAGAGGCGATAATCTCGTACTTTTCTTGAGTTGCACTTTGATGGTACTGTTCCATCAAATCTTGGCACATCTCGTAAGGCCAATAGTCCTCGTAGAACCGTTGGAGATCAGGAGTGATATTGGCTAGCATTATACACGACACCTTTTTCATGTCCTTTTCGTGATCAATATACTCATCTATTTCTTCAGCAGAAGCTTTGGTTTCATCTATCTCTTTGAGCTTTTCGTCGAGCACATATTCTTTCTCCTCGTATCGAAGGGCCATGTGAATGTTGCGGATCCAATCATTTATATTGGACCCATTGAAGGTGACCCTCCCACAAATGTTCATAAGAGAAATGGAGCTTGAGGAGTTGGAGTTGAAGCTGGAAGCGTTGTTTAAGCCGAACATCTGAAAAACAAAAGGAACAAAGTTTAGATTAGATAAGCAATCCTTAATATAACAACAAAATGAAATATTAAGGCTAGGACCCAACACTATAATTCACAATTCGGAAGAGGGATGTCGTAATCCAATTGCAAATTATATGAAGGTAGGTAAACGACGATTTACCAATTTCACCAAAAAAAGCGAAATAAATAATTAGGTTTTAAATGAAATGAAATTCCTAAATTCTTTTGAGATTCATTGAACTTTTCAATGGTATATTTAATCTCGATTATGACCTTCAAGTTTGTGACTGGGATACCGAGGATCACAAACAAGGTGTGAAGAACCATGCAAATTAGCTTGGTACTCTAGAATCATTTACCACCTAATCTAAGTGCCGGTTAACCACACACTCTCCATTGATCTATGATAATTTTCTAGCTACCCTTCGCCACCCTTGTTAGTCCAAGTTAGTGTGTCAGTCAACCACACACGCTCCACTAACGACTTGGCAAGGTGCAAGGTGCAATTTCATTGAATGACATCATTTTTATACTTTTCCTAAAGTAACTAAGATTGGGAATTTATAAAACATTTAGTTACTTTATAGTATTCTTATACTTATTAATGAGCAATTAATGTCATATTCTACCCATTCGGCTAACGAACCTCCACTAGTCAAGAGTGCGGTGGATAAGAGTGGATACCTAATGGCGGTCATTTTACAGGTCGCTTCCAAAAACACCCCTTATAGACCAGCTTCGTGAATGAGGCCTACTAACGGTAAGACTGACTCATCTTATATATATATATATATATATATATATATATATATATATATATATATAAGTATTAAGCTTTTAATATTATAATAGTATAAGGGTTGTATTTGAATCATTTAAAACACTAGGGTTGTAGAATTTAATATTTAAAATTTAAAACTTCTAATCAAATTTTTAATTCCAAAACATGAGGGCAAGTTTGAAACTATTCAAAACTTCTAGATCAAATTTTAAAATAATTAAATTTATCATATAATTTATCCTTATTAGAAATTTGACCTTATCTATTTTACTTGGTAAGACAATTCAAATAAAATTTTACAAATAATTAATTTATCACAAAATCTCATAATTATCTTAAAATATGATAGTTATCTTTCAATTAGATGAGGATACACATTACCATATTAGAAATTTTGAATTTAATCATTAAAACAACTTATGGTAATTATCCAAATCTATTTTAGGCCAAAAATCCGAAAAATCTGCCATCTGACGAACCAACTCGTCGAGTCAGGGCATGGACTCGTCGAGTAGGTCCAACTCGTCAAGTTCATCTTAGGACTCGTCGAGTTCTTCAGTCAGAAGCGAAAAATGATTTTTTGTTTCAGCTTTGAAAACACAATAGCATCAAATATAATAGAAAACACCCTAATCTCTGATACCATTGATGGGTTTTGAGCATTACAACATTCCTATGGTGCACATGCAACCGTAATTGCTTTGGATCTAGCTTTTTTCTAAAGTTATACATGCATAATAATTTTCCAAAGCAAAACCCTAATCTAGCATACATGTTTTCGGATTCAATGAATAAAACAAGAGTTACAAGAATTCCTTTCTTGTTGATTGCTTGATCTTGACCTTCAAGAGCTTAGTGCCTCAATTGGTGCACCTAGAATTTCGTCACAAACACCAAGTAGCAATGGATGAACAAGAGAGAGTGGATGGAGGCTACTAAAATTAGCTAGGGTTCTCTCTGAATGCATAGCGGCTGATTTCAACTAGCCAAGGAGTCCTTATATAGTTGTGCTGCTAGGGTTTTAGACTGAAACCCTAATTATATGCTTAGGCCTTAAGCAATCTATGGAACCCTTATATAATTCCCTTTGGATGAATTCTCTTATGGGCTTCCCATATAATTCGTCCACCCCTTCTATTAGGAGTCCACAACCCCATTTGCAACTAACTATAAATTGCAACATCAGTCCCCATATATTTAATCAGTTTCTTTTGATCACCAAATTAATTTCTGATCAATACTAATTAAATAATATGATTTCTCAATAAATGTATTATTATTATAATATATTAATAAATCATTAATTAACCTCTTTCTCCAAAAAACATCCTATCAAATTGCTATGGTGAAGACTAACCAAAAGGACCATGCTACTATCGGGTCAAGTACATTCTAGTTGTAGTTATGGACTTAGATACCTAATCCAACACAAACATGGAGGTGATAGGACTTGAGAGCTCGAGGAATATATGAGGGCTTGTTACCCTCATATGTTCGTTCCGGTTCCTGATTCCAGGATGGAATCCTCTTTAGGAGGGGAACATTATGATGACCCGAATTTTCGTACTTCACTTTTGAGGTTAGTTCCATTACGTTCTCATGTTAAGTTAATTTTCCATTAATTAAATTTAACTTAAGGGGCTAAAGTGTAGAAAATGATTCCTTGATTGTGTGCATGGGTCATAAGATCATTTTTACATACTTTGAGGGGCCTACAATCAAAATAGACTCATATTATTACCACACTACACCCTAATCGAGGATTAATATATCATTTATATCCAACAAACCCTCCTCTAAGTCTTCATCCTCTTGAGACAGTGAAGAAGAATAGTGGAAAATTTGGTTCACTTGGTGGACTTGTGGTTGGACTCATAGAGCTTCTCACTTGGCATCCTTTTGGTGGTTCATTTAAGGATTTCCAAAAGGTAATATATCTATTTGAAGTTTATAAGTTGTTCTCCTTCTAGTCACACACAAGGAGAAGCCATGAATGATAAAAAAAATATTGATTTTGGTGTGTTTGATTGTCCCACTCATGTCCCTATCATTGAGGTCACCTAATAGGGGTATTTAAGGGTTAAGAACACCCTAATGGAGGCTTCAATCAGACCCAAATGGAGTAAAAGGAAGGGATCAATCGATGACTAAGAAGTTGTAACTGATAGTTCTCACGACATGAACACTGCCATGTCACGTTGTGAGGTTGAATGTGGAATGATTGAATTTTCAACTGTTTAATTAGTCACGATGTGAGCAAAGACTTTATCACTTCGTTATGATTTAGAATTTACTAGTCAAACCCTAACGGTTGTTTGATGTCATGACATGAAAACCCTAAGTGTCACGACGTAAAAATGGAACTAATCGAGCCTAAAACATGAAGAAGCCTGAGCTCACAACGTGACACCCACTTGGTGAAATCGTGAGACTCGTCTGGACAAAACCAACTCATTTTTATGAGCTATATATAATCAGTTCTTTTGGTATTTCTTTAGGCGTGCTAGATTTCTTGTAACAAGGTGGATGTCCTCTATTCATCAATTCACAAAACTTGGACTAGAGGTGAGTCATTTCCTGTGTAGTTTTAGCACTAGTATGGAAGGATAGCATCCACTTATGTTTTTTTTTCTTACTTATTGATGTTATGTGAAGTTAGAAAGTGAATCTTAAGGCTAAATGTAACTTGGACATGTAATTATATTATTGATGCAGTTGAACTTAGGATATTCTTGTATGCTAGAATCCTTGAACTAAACAATTGAAGCAATTTGTAAGTGTTAGGTCCATGCTAGAAGTGAGGAATTTTGTCTACTTAATTTGTGATGTTGTACATGTAATATTATCTACATGGTCACCCTTAAATGAAACAAGGAGAGTCATGCTAGATGTTGTGTGATTGAAATGTGTATCTCATTATATGCCATGACATATTGTTATGTATACTTTGTGTTGATATGCATCAAATGTGTGTTTGTTAGATGTAGTATGACATGGATTGGTACTAATAATTCACATGCATGATTACATCCTAATATTGTTGAGTTGTGTGTTTTAACCATGAGAGAGAAAATTAATTAAATACCTAATTAATTAAATAAAAGGGGAAATACGCATCTTGAGGCTAAAGGGTAGTAACCTAAATTAGGTACGTGCCCTTATGGGATATCGCCGCAGGAGGATATCGTTAGAGGAAAATAGCTTAAGCCAAGTCGACGTCGAATGGTTTTCTAGTTCACCATTTTGAAGCATTGTTTTAGCGCACTTGATGTTTAGGAACTAGAGTGATTTTAGCTACTCAGAGACTGGAACAACAGCAAAAATTCAGGTCAAAATTTAAACTTTTATAAAACCGTAATTAAGTATACTAAGTGGTAGATATTGTAACAAGGTTTTCATACATATAAAGAACACTAAAATCCGAGTTATAACGAAGAAATTATGACCATTCTAAGTTTTCCGACAAAAACCGGCAATACAAAGTTACGTAAAAACTCGAATCGGAGATCGAGTGACTTTTGGCCGGAATGACCTAAACGAGAATCGAAGGTCTCGACAATGGCATTTCAGCGGTAAAAATTCTGGCAAAAACCGACATCAGATAAAGAAGTTATGAATTTTTAAAGAAATTCCTTAATCACGTCATTTTAATAAATAAATAATAAAAATAATTTCATAATTTGCCGACGGAATATAAACGAAAGTTGTAGATCGTAATCTCACCTTCGCGTGGATATAAAGAACGTCGAAAACGGAGTTCGTATGAAGGAGATATGAATTTTAGAAGTTTATTTAAAATAAATATAAATTTAAATAAAAACTCCCGGTAATATCCGAAGAGGAGTCAGCAGATAGGACCGAAGTACGCGCTGCGTACCCTCGTACGCCCCGCGTACTCAGATCAAGGGCCTCGGATCGTCCACGTCGCCCCTACTCCTCTATGCTCTCCCATCCGAAGTGCGTAAGCGATGACGCCCCAGTACGCGCTGCGTACCCTCGTACGCCCAGCGTACCGAGGCGGTTCAGCACCCCTATATAAGGGATGCGAGGGTCTCCGGGAAATTTGCTCATTTCTTCTCTTTTCTCTTGCGTTTTGCCTCGTTTTCCGTGCCCGTTCAAACCCGAAGCCCTTGTCTTTTTGCTCAAATCCTGAAGGTCAATTTTACTCCCGAGATTCCCGAGAATCCCGAGAAAAATCCGTTTCCCGAGACGAAACTCTGCCCGGTTTTCTGCTCGCTTTCTTCAAACTTTCAGGTGAGTTCATACCCCTGCAAAGACACTTTAAATACGTTTTTAAATGCTTTTTATACTCTTTTAGGGGGGAATACAAGTAAACACACGACTAAAATCGAGTGAAACATCGATCTTTTTATATACCTTTCATACTGTTGTTTTAACTATCTTATGAAGTCATTATCATGCAAAACACCTCACAACACAACTTTACCCTCTTGGGGTACAATATGTTTTATAAATAGAAATAGGTTTTATTTATACGTTTGCATACTACATCATATCAAGAGTAACCATTTCAACTATAACATAATGCTTTTACAAGAAAACTCAACTCATCATCACGTTTTTGTAACACGGTAGAAAACGAAATCATTTCATACGAACGATTTTCATCATATTACTCATGAACTTGTTGTTAGCAATCATGTGATGGCATATGGCTTTGTTTGTACCAAACGAAAGTCCCCACCTATAACCAGAGTCTCTTGGAGGGAGAGCGTGACAAGTGTGTATAGATCTATACGGGGTTGACAACTCCGCACCCTGACTGTTAGCTACAGTCCGTCGTTGGGGTGACAAATGTCAACATTAGGTACTGCGTCTAGTATGGTTATGAGGAACTCACAACACCCGGAAACAATGACTCATGCACGTAGTAATACATAACTCAATCATGCTTGGGGGTAATAACTATATTCTAGGGTATTATCGGCATGATCAAAACTCAGGTTAAAACACTTCCACAACTAGTTTTATTTAAGACTGCACTTCACTTTTAGGAAAATAAGGGATTTTCCTGGTTCAAATACATATAGTACATACAACAATCTTTCAAACTCATTTCATACATCAAATAGAAAATAAGGGATTTTCTGGAAAACATACACGCACTTTCGAATGGCATACATTTTCTCAAAACACCACTTATGAACTCACCAACTTAAATGTTGACACTTTTTCTTTGAAATAACTTGTATTCTCAGGAAACCGCAAGACCAGGTAGCAACTACATTTGAAGACTAACGCGCTGGCGTTAGTAACATATTTTGGATCACCATATTGTATTTGATGTCTTTTGCAAACATGTAATACATACAATTATGTAAACTTTTCAAATATATTCATATATGGTGGTGTGTACTTTCCTTTCTATGAACTGTTATGATACTGAATATGACGTCCTCCGCCCCCCGAACGTTTCCGTCGTTCTGGTTTGGGGGTGTGACTGATTGGTATCAGAGCATTGTTTATAGTGAATTAAGTATATCAAAACCATTTTGGTATATAACTATAAACACAACTGGGCAAAAACACTCTGAGTAAGAGTCATACTTTTAAAATTAAATTTATTTAGTTTTTGTAAAGTAGGCATGCATTCATTTCATATTAATAACATGGTCAGTATCATAATTAAAACAATATAGAAGTATTATAAATAAGTTGTGCAGTGCAGGTATGCCTTGGGACATGTAATCGGAACTGGGAAGAATATAGCCTGATCAACTATATTTGTCCAAGAGCGGACTAACGTATGCCAACGAGTGTCTGCAATGGACAACAAATTTAAAACTTACCAAACTTACAAACTTTAGAATCAAACATAACATTTAGAATACTATAGGAGTATTTTATGCATACGATAGTTTAACTTTGATGTCAACCTTATCTGCCTTAGTTCTAGACAATCCTTATCTCCCTATTCTCGTACAAACACAATGGCCGGATTTCCACCTAGCAGGAGACCCCTACTACCCAAACCATACAATCATTAAAAGACTTATTGTCTTCATTGTTATTTCTTTGGCAGCGATGCTGCCTCGTAGATCTGCACGTCGCATCAACAACGCAACACCTACGCCGCCGCCACCACCCCCACAATATGATATTGTCATGGTTCAGGCTGCTATCACTGCAGTAGTAGCGGCTGCTCTTACGCAGATAAACACTAACGGAGCTGGTGGAACTGGAAGCAGTACCAACCACTTGAATCATGGCACTAGCCATGGTTATATCAGAGAATGCACATACAAGGAATTTTCGAATGCAAAGCCAAAAACTTTCAACGGAGTAGGAGGAGTCATTGCACTTATGCAATGGTTCGAGAAAACCGAAACGGTCTTCGAGATATGTGCATGCCCAAAGACCAGCAAAGTCAAGTTCGCCGCTTGGACTTTCTCTGATCGAGCGCTCACCTGGTAGAAGGGACATGTGGAAGCCCTATCTCTCCCAATTGCTAATGCCATGAGCTGGGAAGATCTCAAAATCTTGATGCTGGAAGAATATTGCCCGAGGGGCGAAATCCAAAAATTAGAGCATGAGCTATGGAACCTAAGGATGACCGGATCGGACGTAATTGCTTACACGGCTAGGTTCAGTGATTTGTCAGCCTTGTGCCCAAGTATGGTAAACCCAGAATCGAAGAAGGTGGAGAGGTGCATTTGGGGATTATCACCCCAGATCCAAGGGCATTTCCTGGCCTCTAACCCAGTCACGTTTGACGGCGCGAAGCGCTTGGCTCAACGATTGATTGATCACGGTGTTAAACAGGGTACTATTACCGCTGTCTCGGAGCCACCGAAGGATATAAAGGACCGAAGGAAACCCTGGGATAAGAGGAAGGGGGAAATCATGCAAGAGAACCCCAAGAGGAAACAATTAGTGACAGCTCATTCTGTTACTATCCCTACCACCCTTACACCCACAAGGTCGTACAATGGCAACCAGCCTAAGTGCAACCGATGCAACTTTCATCATCACGGACCCTGTCGTGAAATGCATTGCATTAGGTGCAATAGTAAGGGACACTCCGTCCGCTACTGCAGGGAAATAGCCCAACCAACCGCTCCAGCCGCAAATGTGGGAGTAGACCGTACTTGCTATGAGTGCGGAGCAACGGGACACTTCCGACGGAACTGCCCGAAGGCAAACAACAAGAATGCTAGTGGAGGAGGCCGAGTATTCGCAATGGGCCAAGAGGAGGCTATTGCAGACCCCATGGTTATTCTGGGTACATTTTTCCTTGATAACTTATTTACATACATTCCATTTTGATAGTAGGAACGCAGAAGAGTTCCGTGAATCACAAGTTTAAAAATCTACTCGAATAAACACCCTGATCATTAAACAAAACTTTCATAGTAGTAATAATAAAGATAGACTAAAAAGCACTGAGAACACATACGTAGAATGCACTATCCCACTAACGAACGTCTTACAATGAGAAGTACCGACATCGGCATTCGACGTGGATTGGTGTTGCCCTACCCATACCAGTAGACCCTTTCACTTTAACCATCGACTAACGAAACTTGATCGATTTATCACGACAAACCCGACACTAACCCCAATTGGTTTCTAGTTTCAAAACCCCGAGGTACTCATGTGAGGAGTACTATATCTTTACAACCTTCGCGTAGTATCCCCCAACAGATCATTTAGAAATACCACACATACAACGAGTCAAATCCAAGCTCAGAAACTAGGAGTGAATTCAACCATGAACTTCAAAACGTAGCTGCCCTAATGCAACGAGTGAATATGCTAACATTTAGAAGAACATAAGTAAATAAACACAAAACCACATGATCCCGATCAGTCGAAGTGATAAGCGGAGTAATGAAGGTCCGCTGAAACACACACATTAGGATCTAGATTCATAAAGGAAAAAGAGGAACAAATGGACCATAAGCACTCACGCCTGCCCGCAAGTACTGGAGTCCCAGTCAAAATGCGAATTTCGGGACGAAATTCTCTCTAACGGGGGGATAATGTAACAACAGCAAAAATTCAGGTCAAAATTTAAACTTTTATAAAATCGTAATTAAGTATACTAAGTGGTAGATATTGTAACAAGGTTTTCATACATATAAAGAACACTAAAATCCGAGTTATAACGAAAAAGTTATGACCATTCTAAGTTTTCCGACAAAAATCGCCAATACGAAGTTACGTAAAAACTCGAATCGGAGATCGAGCGACTTTTGGCCAGAATGACCTAAACGAGAATCGAAGGTCTCGACAATGGTATTTCAGCGGTAAAAAGTCTGGCAAAAACCAACATCAGATAAAGAAGTTATGAATTTTTAAAGAAATTCCTTAATCACGTCATTTTAATAAATAAATAATAAAAATAATTTCATAGTTTTCCGACGGAATCTAAACGAAAGTTGTAGATCGTAGTCTCACCTTCGCGTGGATATAAAGAACGTCGAAAACGGAGTTCGTATGAAGGAGATATGAATTTTAGAAGTTTATTTAAAATAAATATAAATTTAAATAAAAACTCTCGGTAATATCCGAAGAGGAGTCAGCAGATAGGACCGAAGTACGCGCTGCGTACCCTCGTACGCCCCGCGTACTCAGATCAAGGGCCTCGGATCGTCCACGTCGCCCCTACTCCTCTATGCTCTCCCATCCGAAGTGCGTAAGCGATGACGCCCCAGTACGCGCTGCGTACCCTCGTACGCCCATCGTACCGAGGCGGTTCAGCACCCCTATATAAGGGATGCGAGGGTCTCCGGGAAATTTGCTCATTTCTTCTCTTTTCTCTTGCGTTTTGCCTCGTTTTCCGTGCCCGTTCAAACCCGAAGCCCTGGTCTTTTTGCTCAAATCCCGAAGGTCGATTTTACTCCCGAGATTCCCGAGAATCCCGAGAAAAATCCGTTTCCCGAGACGAAACTCTGCCCGGTTTTCTGCTCGCTTTCTTCAAACTTTCAGGTGAGTTCATACCCCTGCAAAGACACTTTAAATACGTTTTTAAATGCTTTTTATACTCTTTTAGGGGGGAATACAAGTAAACACACGACTAAAATCGAGTGAAACATCGATCTTTTTATATACCTTTCATACTGTTGTTTTAACTATCTTATGAAGTCATTATCATGCAAAACACCTCACAACACAACTTTACCCTCTTGGGGTACAATATGTTTTATAAATAGAAATAGGTTTTATTTATACGTTTGCATACTACATCATATCAAGAGTAACCATTTCAACTATAACATAATGCTTTTACAAGAAAACTCAACTCATCATCACGTTTTTGTAACACGGTAGAAAACGAAATCATTTCATACGAACGATTTTCATCATATTACTCGTGAACTTGTTGTTAGTAATCATGTGATGGCATATGGCTTTGTTTGTACCAAACGAAAGTCCCCACCTATAACCAGAGTCTCTTGCAGGGAGAGCGTGACAAGTGTGTATAGATCTATACGGGGCTGACAACTCCGCACCCTGACTGTTAGCTACAGTCCGTCATTGGGGTGACAAATGTCAACATTAGGTACTGCGTCTAGTATGGTTATGAGGAACTCACAACACCCGGAAACAATGACTCATGCACGTAGTAATACATAACTCAATCATGCTTGGGGGTAATAACTATATTCTAGGGTATTATCGGCATGATCAAAACTCAGGTTAAAACACTTCCACAACTAGTTTTACTTAAGACTGCACTTCACTTTTAGGAAAATAAGGGATTTTCCTGGTTCAAATACATATAGTACATACAACAATCTTTCAAACTCATTTCATATATCAAATAGAAAATAAGGGATTTTCTGGAAAACATACACGCACTTTCGAATGGCATACATTTTCTCAAAACACCACTTATGAACTCACCAACTTAAATGTTGACACTTTTTCTTTGAAATAACTTGTATTCTCAGGAAACCGCTAGACCAGGTAGCAACTACATTTGGAGACTAACGCGCTGGCGTTAGTAACATATTTTGGATCACCATATTGTATTTGATGTCTTTTGCAAACATGTAACACATACAATTATGTAAACTTTTCAAATATATTCATATATGGTGGTGTGTACTTTCCTTTCTATGAACTGCTATGATACTGAATATGACGTCCTCCGCCCCCGAACGTTTCCGCTGTTCTGGTTTGGGGGTGTGACAGAGACACCGAATCAAGTATCACATATGGGTAGGGGGAAGCTTTTTGAAGTCCCTTTGAACCACCCTTAAATGACAACGCATTGTCTTGTATGTGCAATGTCGGATTACTGAAGATGTCCAACTAGGGACAATGTTACGAGTGGGATTCGCGCTCCATTTAGTGCACTGGGTTGCTAGGTCATGTTAGTGAAAAACAAGGTCTTTATTTGGGGTGTGTAAGTGATGAAATAGACCTTACTTAGCGAGGGGCATTAGAAGTAATTATAGTGAAGCAAATAAGTAAACAATTACCACGATGAAAGAATATATGAATTATAGTATATATGTATATGTTAATATTTATCGATGTATGATGCATTGATCGATATGAATACATGATTTCCGTGATGTATGTGTATGCTTTATTTCCATGCTTATGTTCTTGAGATTAACTCATTGTGTTGGGGTTGACACTTGTTTCTTGCCTGTTGTTGTGGATTTTGCAGTAGTATAGGTAGGTTTATTATCGATGTCCGGGTGAGGTTCGATTCTTATAGGTAGTTATAGTTTTTGAATAATAGTGATCATACCAGTTTGAGACTCCTTGTGATGTTTCATGTACACTAGGTTTTGATGTTTGTTTTGGTTGGATTTACAACTATGGAGTTTGATGGATTGTTTTTGAAAGATTTTCTAATTAACTATTGATAATGTTTTTATAAGACTTCCACTATCGTTTTTCTAATAACAAATGGTTAAAATAATAGAAAATTTTTGGGTTAAAAATTATGGGATTACTTCTTAAAGGCTTAAGAAGTATTTTACAAAAGATAAGTAGCATTCTTTGTGCTTAATCTTGTTGGTGGATCCATTATACAGAAGCTCTATCTTCCATTTTTGTTGATTCTCTTGTCGCTTAAAAGTAATCTAAAAAGATATATTTTAACTTCCAGAAACCCATCATGTATTACATACATGCACACATGCTTTTACTTTATATGCTTCTTTATTTCGATCACAGTTGAAGAAGAAAAACCCAGAAAATTTTGAGTAATTTGAATCGTAAACATTGTTACATATAAAACCGATTATTTTTATTACTTCTATGAAAACAAACCAAATCTTAATCCTTTTTTTCTTATTCTTAGTAAAATCCCTAAAACATACTTTCAGTACTAATGTAGTAATTCTCTTTAAGGAATAATGATAACATTTATCATTTAATCAAGTAAATAAGCCTAATAACATCCTCTATGGTTTATGTACTTTGCTATGTCATTATTCAAAATAACTAGAGCACAAAAATTAGGGCATTACAAATTGTACCATTTTGAAAGTTAATTATGTAGTTGAATTGAAGCGGAATCTCATCAGTGTAGCTTAACTTCTGTATGTAGGACATCAAGTGGAATTTGAAGATATGTACAACTAACTACCAAGGAAGAAAAGTTCGTGATATTTAGTCACCTCAAAGTGAAATGGAACATCATATCATCTAGACATCTCTAATAGTTGGAAAAGGTCTATTATGTTTGATGTTAAAAGAAGTCTTTGAGGTCAGTTAGTCGTGCCATAAAAGACTAGAACAATGCCACTTTGCGTATATGAACAATCTTGTAAATGGAGAAATGGGAAGTTGAGTGCATCTCATAAAAACTAGCATAAAAAACTCTCTGTTAATTTCAAATATGGAGAACAAGTAAAGAAGAAACACCCATTGATTCATGATTCTACCATTTCATAACCTCTACAACTTTATATATATATATATATATATATATATATACACATAGGGCTAGGTTATTGTATTCCCAACATCTATTGTGTGTTCGTAAGCACAATTCTGGACCAATGGATTAATATAATTAATGGTTATTGATATAAGGGTCTATGATATTACAATGAAATAACATTTATCATATAATCACACAAATATCAACATAAGGGTATTTTCGAATTAATTTTATTTAAAAAAGGAAATTTTTGGAATTTTAAGGACGATTGATTCTCCTCAATATGGTTATACATATTCTAACATATAATATCATCAAAAAATGAATAAAATTCTTAAAAACTAACATTCTTAAATATACAATCATTAAAAGGATACACTTGACTTCTTATGGTCAAAATAATCCACTTAATACCAACTATTCTAATGAAAATGTGTTGTATTATCGTAAGAATGTAATTACTCACAAATATACTTGTTGAACTTGATTCCAAATCCTGTTGTATGATTATTATTTGATACATTCTTCAAGTCATTCTGAAAGAATAACATGTATTACTTATTAGTATTACCGGTTAAGCAAATATACTTTTTGTTAACAAATATTCTTAAAGACATTCTGACAGAATGCATTTATACAAATAAATTATAATAGACTACACTATAGAATGCACTTAAATCATAGTCTTTTCTTCTCTATTACAAAAAATAAGACATACTTTAAATCATAGCGGAATGTTTTTTACATTTTCTATGTTGCAATCTTTTTTAATTTTCCTATCTTGATAAATAAGGATATTGACATCAAATTCTGTCAGAATAATATGCATCAAATCAATGAGTGTTACTAACCTCATTCTAAAAGAATACTGTGTTTTCTGATTCTGAAAAAATTTGTAAGTTTGAAATAATACTCATTAGGTAAGACAAATAAATTTCATTACTCTAGGGAGAAATAACATTCTTCAGGTAAAACAAATAAATTTCATTCCTTTAGGCGATTCTTGAATAAGTCAACGAAAAAAACAAGATTTGAAGGGACTACGATGCCTTAATTCATGGACTTGATGAAATTCAAATTTGTGTTCATACAACTAATAGCATGTTATGGATTTCTTCATTTCAGTATGTTAATAGGTTAAAATAAGTCAACTCCTAGCGAAAACAATGTAGAATAATTTATTGAGTGATCAACGCTTGTCTGCATTCCTCTTTGTAACAGTATTGCGATACATAAAAGCATAACTATGGATGTTTTTTTTCAACTTAACCGGTCTTAATTTTCAAAAGAATCAAGTTGCTTTACAATAATTTAACCAGTGCCCAACAACCGATTATGAACACCATATTCAATAAAATGGAAACTTAAAAACATATATAATGGCCAATGATTAGATCTATAAAGTTGATATAGAGTGGTTACAACCTTTATGAGAAAAACAAGACCATTTGAAGAAACGTCAGTTTTTTGCTATGTTCAACGAACTACGTCGACTTCACCCCCAACAAGGGAAAAGATTTCATAACACATAGCTACTGACGCAAAATGATGGATTCATAAAACCATTGTGATGATCTGCCGGTCCCTTATTCAACCGTTAATCCCAACAGAACAACCAAATTTGTTTTCATGTTCACTCCTCCATTTAGTTCAATAAAATGAGCCCTAATAAACTCAAAACTAATACAAAGCGGCGATGATAAAATAATGGTGACAATTGTTAGCTTTGTTTTAGCGGTTCAGATGCTTGTGGGGAAATATTTTGGTAGTTCCATTTGTTGTAGGGAAGGAGGGGGCTGGACTGGTGAATGAAGATGGGGATCGTTAACATGATGGAGATGATGGTAGGCGTTCTTCCTCCTTTTAATTTGGTGATTCTAAAATCAAATTCCCCATTTATATCAATTACCATAATTTTAGTTCATGATTTACTAATTTACACATATTAATGTATTTAATGATTAAATTGTTATTAAATTCTCATTGGTCCATACATGTATACAATAGTTGTAGGAAACATTTGTACTTATATATATATATATATATATATATATATATATATATATATATATATATATATATATATATATATATAGAAAGAGAGAGAGAGAGAGATGTTGTAAAAGTCATTAGATGATACTTGGACGATCGAGTGTGTGAATTAATCGACTAATTGGTCTAGGAAGGCACTAATCATCGCCTACATTAGGACCCTTAATTTTATTAGACTTTTCTTTTAAAAATTAAATATTACTTTTATCTTAAAAAAATTATAAATTGTGACAAATTTTTATCGTTAATTACTTATTTGGTGAAGGTATATATATTTTATTGAAAAATTCTTTAAAAATTAACATACAATAGGAAATGGTTATTTGAAAATTTGAAATTTTAAAATTTGAATATTCCAAAATTTTAGTGTAATATTTAATAGTATGGTGTTTTGGAAATTTTAAAATTTAACTGTGAAATTTTAAAAATTGGAAATTTTGGCTACCTAGGCCCGGCTAGATCGATATTGGACATTGTTGACTGACTACGCCTAATTTCACTACCTAGCAAAAATCATAGGCAGTTTCTATTTGGCTATCACTTAGGTGGCTGCCTAGACCTCCATTTGCAACATTGATATATATACATATATATATATATATATATATATATATATATATATATATATATATATATATATATATATATATATATATGTATGTATATATATCAATGTTGCAAATGGAGGTCTAGGCAGCCACCTAAGTGATAGTTGGTTAGTTAGTTAGCTTTTTATATATACATACATATATATACATATATATATATATATATATATATATATATATATATATAGTTGGTTAGTTAGTTAGCTTTTTATACATAATTAACTTCAAAAACTAGAGATTTTAGGAAATGCATGACTTCAAATTTCTAAGAACTTAACTAATGTAGTTCCACAAAGGATCATCTTGTAAGAGTTGGAAAGAAAACAACAACCATAGAGGAGTTAAAAGATGAACAACCTTTGAAGTCATTTTAAACCTCTAAGGGAGGCTTGAATGTTAATTGAAAAGACAAAGATCCAAGCTAGGAGTTCTCTATATGTATCCACTCAAAACAAGTCACCAATCCACAAGTGGATGCTAGCCCTTCACATATATGGATAAGTTCTTATGCCTTTAAGCCATATATGAATAGGAATTCAAAATAGAACTAAATCCTAACACAAATGGCATGAAACAAAAAACAAGAAAATGAGAAGGAATCCTTTGATAAGGTTCCATTCATCAACATCCATGTCCCCAAAAGCTCAAAAATACAACTGATGAATCAGGTAAGTAATTAGTATCCATTTGTTACAAACATCATATTGAAGATAAGATACAAATCACATGCAATATCATTTAAGTGTTCAAATTTAGATAAGCCTTATATTTCTATCTATTAATGAATAATAGGAACAAATCCCATGTCGACTACGAACATCTCTCACACGTTCACATTATACCTTATAATAGCCTTTATAATTTCCTAATTAAGGAACGACATTTGACTACATTAGAGAACAACACTCCCTATACTTAAGTCTAAAATATGTATTTCAGGTGTTACGGATACAAAGATGTTACCTTTATCAAGTATCATTCATGAAAATGATCCAAAAAGTGATCTTGAATGGATCAATCCAATACTTGTTCTCTAACAAGTACCGATGAACCTAGTTGCAACGCTTTGTAAATTAATCCAATTCATATTAGTCTTACTTCATTACTATTCCCATAATAATGACCAAGTATGGATTTTAGAGTGAATAAAATTATTCAAGGATTAACATGTTAATATAGAATTAAAACCAATAATGAATGAAAAATATCATACTCTATATATATCAATGTTATTACACCAGTTGATGTCTTACATAGTTATAATTACAATACCAAAAAAAAAGGTCAAATCCAATCATTAGAATAGTAAAGTATTATTCCTTAAGCATGAACTTCAAACATGGATTAAGGAAGGGGCTTCTTGAAAAGTTCTACCAAATTCTAATTTGTGTGTGCTTTGAGAATATTGATTTCACCATTTTCAATTTCATGCCAAATGTATTTGAACCCTTGATTAATTTGTATGTTCATCTGATGTGATTTAGATTCCTTGGCTAAAGCAATAGCACCCTCATTTTCATATAAAATTTCTTAGGGATCCTGAACAGAAGCAACAACCCCTAAATATCGATGAATTTCTTTATCTTAGTGCGTTATTGTGCATCTTTTCTAGCAGCTATATATTCTGACTCTATAGATGATTATGCTAAAACCGTCTACTTGGGGGGTTTTTTAAGAAATTGCACCCATATTGATGATAAAAAACATATCCTGATTGTGACTTACAGTCATATCGATTTGTTATGAAAGAAGCATCAATGTAGCACCTTACACTTAGGTCATCATCCAAACCTCCATAAACAAGGAACATATCTATAGTTCCTTGGAAATATTTGATGATGTTCTTCATATTTATCTAATGAATTGCTCCTGGATTTTTTTGATACTTGATTTTCATGCTCATAGCACAAGTAAGATCAGGCCTAATGTAATTGATAGTATACATGATAGAACCAACTGTCGAAGCAATGAAACATCTTTCATCTTTTCCAGCTCCCCCTTTATGCTAGGACATTAAGATGAAGGTAGTATTGTTCCACGTGCCATTGGTACATATCAATTATAGGAGATTTCCATCTTGAAAAGCTTCAAGACTTTGTTAATGTATGTACTTTGATTTAAATGTATTAATCATTTTATTCAATCTCTATAGATTTTAACGCGAAGAATGCCTGCTGCATCACCTAGATCCTTCATTGAAAAACACTTCCTAAGCCAATACTTTACACCTTGTAAAGTCGGAATGTGATTTCCTATTTCAAGTATGTCATGCACATATAGAACTAGGAAGTTCACAGGCTACCCACTAGTTTTTATGTAAACAAAGATTCATCTTTGTTTCTAACAAAACCAGACTTTCTGATTTTATCATTGAAATGATGATTCTAATTCCGAGATGCTTTATTTAAACCATAAATATATCTCTTGAGTTTACCACCTTTATCAGGATGTTTTTGATCAACAAAATCTTCAGGATAAACCATGTAGACATTTTCTTCCAAATGACCATTAAGAAAAGCAGTTTTCACATCTATTTTCCATATCTCATAGTCATAATATGCGGCTTTTGCAAATAGTATCATGATCGATTTTATCATAGCGATTGATGAAAAGGTTTCATCACAATCAACTCCTTGGGTATGAGTAAATCCTTTTGCAACAACTCTTGCTTTGAATGTGTGTAAATTGCCGTCAATGTCATTCTTTTTCTTGAAGACTCACCTACTCCCAGTAGTCTTACAGTTAGGAGGAAGTTCAACTAAGTCCTAGCCTTGGTTTTATGTCAAGGATTGCATCTCTGTATTCATGGCTTCAAGCCATTTTATCAGATTTAGAATTTTCCATTGCATATCGATAGCTGATGTGCTCATCAACATTCATCATGGGAAATCCATATCTCTTAGGTTCATAACGAGTGTTATTGGATCTGCGAACATCTTGTGTTTCAGTAGATTAAAGAACTACAATTTCTTCATCTTTAACAACATCTTGTTGGGATCTAGTGCCAACTTAAGTTTCATTGAGTTGTGTTTCTTGATATTCTTCAAGCTCCATGCGCCTCGTAGTTGCTTCATCCATTAGAAACTTGTTGTCTAGGAATTCAAATTTTCATGAAATAAATATCTTATCAAACATAAACTATCTTTAGGGTATCCTACAAAGATGCATTTAGTAGGCCTAGAATTGAGTTTTCTTGAAGTCTCTTGTCAAACATTACCTTCATAACCCTAAACATTCAAAACGATAAGTATGGAGCTTTTCCATACCACCTCTCATAATGTCCCATGTCTAATTTATTATTTGGTGCCTTACTCAAGATAAGGTAGGGTGGAAATGGGTTCGGTTGGGTCATAAATGGATTGACATGTTTAGTTATATGGGTTGAAAATATCTATATAACCCAACATATTTAAGTAAATGGGTTGAGAATATCCAACCTAACCCAATCGTTTTAGTAAATGGATTGAAATCAAGTTGATATGATTATTGTTTTCCCAACCCAATCAATTTACTAAACATGTTAAACCCGAGTTGGCCTGATTAATTTTTCACAAAAATCCCCTTAAAAAGCAAATAATCCATAAAATCAAAATAAATACAATTTAAAAGCTATAATAAATTGTTTAAGTTAAAATTATACAACAATAAAAATTTATAGTCACATAATATAAACGTAAATAAGTGTTTACAACGATAAACCATTATAAATGTTTAATTTCTAAATTCTACACAACTTGATTATCACTTTTACAAACTTGAATTCTAGTAACGGTTATTGACCCATGGTTCTTGATAAATTAAAAATAATTAAACTATATTGATCAACTAAACACTAATACTAAATAAATATAAATTAAAAAATATTAAACGGGTTTGACGGGTTGTAAACAGGTTAGGAATTTCAACCCTAACCCAACCCATTTAATTAAATGAGTTAGAAGGGTTTACCCATTTACTTAAATGGGTTTAACATCTCAACCCAAATTGCTATTTATTCGGTTGGGCTTGGGTGGGGTTGGCATATTCGGGTTGGGATTTTCACGCCGATGATACAGGTTGCGGTGAGTAAGGAATAACTCCAAAATGATAATGGATAATAGTTTTGCTAATCATACATAGAACCATATGAAGTAAGGTCTGATTTCTCTTCTTAGACACACCATTAAGATGTGGTGTTCTTGAAGGAGTAAACTATGAGATAATCCCACGACTTCTAAGATGATCTTGGAAGTCTTGGCTTAAGTACTCACCACCTCTATCCGAGCGAAGGATTTTTATTATCTTGTCGAGTTGGTTTTCAACTTCACTTTCAAACATTTTGAACTTCTCAAAAGCTTCATTTTTATGTTTCATCAAACAAACACAACCAAAATGACTGACGTCGTTAGTGAAGGTGATATAGTATCTTTCACAATATGTTGACATTGTTTTGAAATGAACACAAAAATCAGTATGTGTGATGCCTAGCAAAACACTAGACCTTTCACTTGAACCAGATAAAGTTGAATTTTTCTTCTTACCAAACAAGCATGATTCACATATATCAACTAACTCAGTGTCCAAAAAGTCCACTCTTTGAAGTTGGGGTATGCACTTCTTGCTTATGTGTCCAATGCAACAATGTCATAGATATGTTTGGTTCAAATCATTTTTGAGGCTTGCGGTTTTAACATGACAAATGGATCTGTTTTTTAAAAATACATCAAGTTTTAATTCATAAATTGCATTTATTAGTTTAGCCTCAAAATAGAATACTTGATTCATAAAGGAACGGATATTATCATCAACATATTTGAAAATTAAGACCAAATTTTCATAAACGCGAAACTAAATGATATTTCTAATAATAGAAGTTATCAAATGCACATTATTTAACAAAAACACATACTAGATGGTAAATATAATTCAAAATGTCCTATAGTTTTGACAGCAACCCATGCACCGTTTCCAACATGCAATACCATTTTATCTACTTCCAACTCCTTACTCTTTCTAAACCCATGAAACATTTTGCATATGTGAGTTCTACATCTAGTATGAAATACCCAAGTGTTAGTTGAAAAAAGTAAATAATCCAAATCCAACCATGAAAACAGATTTATTGAAGTGTCTTCCCTAATCCTTTTTGCTTTCAACATTGCATGATAGGTAGGACATTTCCTTTTCTAATTCTCAACAACACCACACATGAAGCATGTGCCATCTTTGGCTAACTTCTCCTTCTTCTTTTTTGGTGGGTTTTAGGGAGCTTTCTTCTCTTTTCACTTTACATATTGTGGCTTCCCTTTCATATTTTTTTCGTTTTTCTTCTACTTGACTTGTCCTTCACGAATCATGAGCAATTAGGGGTTTTCCGGGGGACATTTTTCGCAGTAGTTTTAAGCATCAAGTGTAACTCACAGATAGGAATGTCCCATTTATTCATGTTTTATTTCATGATGAAAGTATCATAAGATTTTGCTAATGAGTTCTTAATTAAATCTGTGGCCATGTCTTGGGGATATGGAGAGCTTAATCTCTCTAGTTGATGCATATAGTTTTTCATCTTGAGAACATGTGTGCTTATATTTCCGATCTGCTCTATTTTGCAACCATGTAGAGATCTAAAATTTTCAAATCTCTCAATTATGGCTTGCTGACAAAATATCTGCTTGAGATGTTCAATCATATCAATAGTAATAAAAAGTTCTTGATCCCACCAAAGATCTGGAATCATGGTGGCAAGCATTAGGCATGAAACATCAAGAGAGTAATAAACATACTTGAGCCATCCATCACGAGTAGCCTTAGGAGTAGGTGATGGTTCTTTGGGAACTATAGTTTTCAAGAACGTAGTCTCTATTTTCTTGTTTCAAAATGATTGTTAATTTTCTGTGCCAATCCAAAAAGTTGGAATGGCCTAGTTTTTCTTTGTCGAGTATAAATAATAGAATTTTCATTGGTTGATGGTGTGTTATAATCGTATGTAAGGCCATATATAATTTTTTAATAAATTTTTGTTTAGTATTTATTTCTTCAAAATTAATACTCTTTGGATTTCCAAAAACATTAATTATTAAAGTCCAAATACAAGTTACATATAAATTAAGTGTTTAAGTATCATTGATCCCATCTACTTTGTTCTAACAAGGTAAATAACTATTATTAATTACACCAAGTTTAATTCCAAGATATATAGTACTCTTAAAAATCCATTTATTAATTGACAAGTTTGGTCTCATCTATACCTCAGAACACTCTTCCTTAGGTGACCTTTATCACAAGCTGTTTCCAATCCTGTCATCCAATTAGAGAAACTTGTATAATCTGCATATAACTTAGTTATAGAAATAATGAATACACTTTGGGCACCAAAAAAATGACAGAAGTGGTTATGTATCCTTTTTCCCACAAGTATAATGCAAATGGTGTGCAAATGTTTCTAAAGTTAGATGAGATAGACTTGTCTTTTTGAAAAGGGATTTATATGTTTTTTTTTATTTAATATTATGTGATATCATGGTAATTGCATGCATATAATTAATCACGACACCCATTTTCAAAAATCACTTTTAAACGTTCCATATAAAATGTAGTTTTTATAGAATTTGGTGCCGTTCAATTTTAAAGTTAATATCTAATATTAAGTTCGAGTTTGAGCATTATAAAACATTTGATGTCATTGAATAAAACCTCATTTGATTATTTAGATATAAGAGTTTGTATAAGATTTGAACTCACCATTTTTAGAATTATAATTTAGTTTTTAAAAATTTGCCATTATTAACATTTCAATGAAACCAATTTTCATCTTAAAGTCATAACATGTTACGTTTTATGTTTATGTTTTAAATTTTGAAAAACCAACTCCATGTGATGTTTATTTTGTTCTAAAAATTATTTAAACATTTGAAAAGCTAATTTATCAAACATACATAATAATCAACTTTTAAAAAACACAAGAAAGAAAATATAGTGCAAAACAAGCCATGATCCACCAACATTTTTATGAGCCAACATAAAAGAGTCAAGTCCTTTCCTAAGGGATTAAATGGACCAAAATCTTGAAGTTGTTCCTCATTTTGAATTCAGGCTCCACTTGCAATGATTCTTCAAAATATCCATCATCTTCGTCTTGTTACATTTTATATAAAATAAATATAGTATAAAACTAATTTATTACATAAAAAATAACAAAGATGATAACTAGTAATTTATAATTACATACCATTTGTCTATGACTTGTTTACCACTATAAAATACATCTAGCATACAAAAAAACCTTTGTTTTTTAAGACAACTTTAATGAACAAAATATGCATGTAAATGTTTTCACATAAAATAATAATTATACAGTTGTCAAAGAATATATATATATATATATATATATATATATATATATATATATATATATATATATAGACACACACACACACACCTGTCTTTAACAGAAAAAAAGCTATCCATACATTTCGCAAACCAAGATTATCCTAATAATCATAAATTATAACCAAGTTTGAAAGATGGCTCTGATACTAATTGTTGGGTTTTTGTTCAAAATTAATTTCAAAAACTCAAGATTTTAGCAAACAGAAAACTTAAAATTTAGAACAAAATAACTAGTTTATACCCTCCAAGGATCATCTTACAAGAGTTGGAAAGAAACAACACCCATAAAGGAGTTAAAAGATGAATAACGTTTGTAGTTAGGCCTGGCAATGGAGCGGGTTTTGATCTTGATCCGATCCAAACCCTTAAGAATTATATGGGTTTGGAGCATAGTTTTTCATTCATTTACCCGTTAATGACCTATACCCCCTAACCCTTTTATTAAAAGGGATGGGTATGGATCATCACTGATCCGCTCCGTTTATAACCCGCCCCATATAAATTTTGAATTGTTGATTTATATTGTACATTTCTTAAAGTTTAATTTTAATTTCAATCGAAAGTCTAAAGGGAAAATTCCAAAGTCCAAACTGTTTATACATAAGAATCGAGGAGTTGACTTCTAGACTTCCAGTCTTCTACTAAGAATTATGATGACATTTCATTTATATTTCATCAAGCAATCATCATATTTCATTCATAAATCACTAAATTCATTCATCAACTGAAAGAAAGTTTGTCGTTGTTATTCTCTATCACTACAATTGACAGTAAAAAATAAATCAGAAGTTACTACAATAGTGATTTTTAATTCCAATCGGAAGTCCTCGAGTATGTATTGTGCTTTGTAAATCGACATTTGTTTTATTTAAGAAATATTAATTTTGAATTAAGTAAAATGTGTTTGATAATTCAAAAAGCCTATGGGTTACGGGTCGGGTTTGGATATGCGTTGATTAGGTGGATAAGGGTATGGATTTGATTATTCAAAACCCTGCGGGTTACGGATCGGGTTTGGATCGGATTTTGAAAATTTTTAACAGGGTTTGGATCAAAGTTTATTCGCTCCAAACCCGCCCCATTGCCAGGTCTATTTGTAGCCCTTTGAGACTTCAGCCGGGGGGGGGGGGGATTAAATTTTTATTGATAAGGCAAAGATCTAAGGAAGCAACTCTCTATAGGTATCCACGCAAAAGAAGTCACCTCATCAGTAATTGAATTGAGGAAGTGAAAGCTAGAAACAAGCCTATGCTTTGATGGTTCCAAGACTGAAGAGAAAGGGTGAGTGGAATTCCACCTCATCAGTAATCAATCTTGTACACAACATGTCTAAATGGTATGTAACAAGTCCGAAAAATGTGTGTAAAATTTAAATCATACAACATAATTAAATGTAGCTAGTTAAAGTCATTATAATTTTTATTTTCATGAAACAATAATTTCCCAATTAATTTCAAGTGATGATTTAATTTATTAATAATCATATTACTTAAAAAGTAATCAATTAGTGTTCGATTGCATATGTGGTGATCTTATCGTATCAAAAGTACTAATTAGCATATATCATTTCATAATGATGTGTTGGCATAGAAGGTTTTCCGTGAGTGTGTGTGTGTGTGTATATATATATATATATATATATATATATATATATATATATATATATATATATATATATATATGGTAAATCAATAGAAAATGCATAAACCTAAAAATGTATAAAACAATACTTTAAGATATCTAATCTTTTTTGTTACTTTAAAAATAAAAAAATAGCTACTTTTCATATAAAACCATTGAATTTTTTTTTAAAAAAAGAATGCTTTTTAAAAGAAAAATATTATAAATTTTTTTTTAAATTTTTTTCTTCGTCGAATGTGTTCCAAAACTTGCGATGTTTAGCCCTTTAAAAAAAAGAATAAATATATTTAAGTATTTATTTTCAATGTTTTTCTATTGATTTTTTTAAGTTTTAGGATTTTCAAACCATTATACATTTTCTATTGATTTGTCCTCCCCCCTTTATATATATATATATATATATATATATATATATATATATATATATATATATATATATATATATATATCGAAATAGGTTCAAGTATTCTAAATAATTATTGTACAGATATCGTATGCTATGAAAATTAGTAAGAGAATAAGTTGTTTAGCAATGCGAATACGTTCAACCTTACAAAAATATCATCATTTTCATGTATTCTCGCTAATTATTATTTATTTTTATTTTCACACATCGTTTTTCACACATTTTCTTTATGACAGAATACAAAGAAATAAATATTCTGACAATATTCTGACAGAAATGAGAATAATAATAATAAATGTATAATAACCTTATAGAGAATTTAATTAGTAAGAATGTGTGTTAGTGACAATAGTTATGTAAGATTGAACGTATTCTCATTTGCTAAAGAACTTATTTTCTTACTAATTCTCATAGCATACGATATCCGCCCAATAATTTGTTAGAATAGAATAACCGAAGTCTCTCTCTCTCTCTCTCTCTCTATATATATATATATATATATATATATATATATATATATATATATATATATATATATATATATATATATATATATATACTAGCCGTTTACCCGCGCTACGCGACGGGTGCTAATATTTTTTTTCAGAAATTAGTTTCTAGAAGCGATTAACTTTTTTATACAAATAGATACTACATCTAAATATGTTAGCATAAAATCAATAAGAACTAAAACTGAAAAGTTGAGATTTTTTACAAATATAAATACGGTTGTTGATTTTTAATAAATGAAATGTATGTCGTAAGTTTGACGTAAGAATAAAACCATTTATTTCATTTTTCTATTTTCATTACATTAATTATTTTCATTTGATTTTTAATAAATGAAATGTATGTCGTAAGTTTGGGTTAAAATTAAAACCATTTATGTAATTTTTCTATTTTTATTACATTAATGATTTTCATTTAGTATTTCTTCGAATAAATATCATTTTCAAATCAAATTTGGGCCAATAAATTTATACATGAAACAAATAACTTACAGATTAAACATGTGATCCTTAATGAGAAAACATTCAAACAGATATTTTTTGTCAAAGTTCATATAAACACAACACATATCTTAAACTTATATGTTGTCAAGATTCATACAAACACAACATATATCTTAAATTTTCTACGTGAGCTAAATTAAAGTATGGATGTTTCATAAATTTCATAAAAGTCTATTTAAGAAGCCTCTTATCCAATTCTTAGTAAGGCCTTGTGGCATGAGTTGCAGAAGTTTTGCCGTCATCTTACACAATAAGACAATGAGCAAATTGACCTCTATCTTTAGAAAAAAAATAGTGTCACATTGCATCCAAATGTATTTCATTAACATTAAATCAATTACACAATTCAAAAGATTTCATTATCGTTCTACCCCATATAAAGTAATAAAAAAAGTTTCAAATACAATGTTTTGTGGCTTATGATTGTAATATCGTCGGTTGACTTGATGTCAGCAATAATAAAACTCTCATGTCTTCTTTTGCTTGTCCATACAAAAATTAATGCAACTTTGTCTTGTGTCTCAATTGGATTTTCATAGTAATAAGAAACAAACAATAAGTATACAGATATAATTGGAAAGATCTTCCAAATTGCTGTACAAAAAAAACCTCGTGTAAGTAAGCCACACATCCTCTGTACTAACCTCATGCAAGTAAGACAACTCAATTGCTCATGTCATCCACACAGTCTGAGTTCCAATAAACTATGCAAAAGCACTCGTATTCAAGAAAAATCTATTATTTAACAACATCAACAACTTGAGATGCTTAGGTGGACTGTTCAGCCTTTTCATTATCTTTCAGCTGAAATTTCAAATAAAACTACACTTTTATCCCATGGAAAATTACATAATATTCAAAAGGATAAAAGAAAATTCACCTTATTAGCCATCTCAGTCAACTGAATAACATCATAAATGCAC
Source organism: Lactuca serriola (assembly GCF_051521515.1). Lineage (NCBI taxonomy): Eukaryota > Viridiplantae > Streptophyta > Magnoliopsida > Asterales > Asteraceae > Lactuca > Lactuca serriola. The sequence continues at coordinate 195,167,573 of NC_136411.1, forward strand.
TGCACTGAGCATGCTTCACATTATCAAAGGCTAAACACCTTATATATCCATTTGGATATGCCTTCTTGCATTCTTGGAATTCGGTCAAAACTTCTCACGCATCCATGCAACCAAACTTGTGTACTTTCCACATTTTCCAATATATTAGATCATAGTAATTTGGGATCCTACTATCATGGTGGATCAATTAATCCAATCTAAATACCTAAAACGGAATAAAAGAAACTCAAATTGTAGATTAAATCACAATATCCAAGAAAAGTTCACTACTATAATAGAAAAATGAAGGCATGCCACTATTATGTTTGAATACATATCCACTTACCATTTTTAAGAGGCAACATGTGATGTTTTGGAGATTAATTCTCTTGTTTTCTCAAATACACAGATTTCTAGATTTCTTGTTGAAGTTTCTTTGCAACATTAAGTTTTTCCTTTATTACCAAGATTAATTACAATTATGAAAATCTTTCATATATATGTAATCTTGTTATTAAAAAAGTAATCAAAGAGACCCATCATGAATTTGACACATGGAATCCTCTTTATTGCTTCATCATTATGAGTAATTAGATGAAAGAAAGTTTTCTTCACAAGGTCAGTCAACCCGTTGGTACCTTTTGGGTAGCTGGCGCCAATAATGATTTGTAAAAACTTTGAGATGATAATAAAATAAACAAAAAACCTAAAATTAATTGAACCAAACCATATGCCACTTGAAATGCTTTATTGAATAGATCAACTGTAATTAGCATCATGCAAATCTGTCAATTTTTCAATACAAACAAAATCTGAGATCACAAATCCCCGCAAAACATACAAAAAAACATATAAACATAGTGCCAAGAAATATTAAAAGTTAAAATAAATCTGAAAATTCTTTTTTAAATCTAATTTACCCATATCCAAAAACTATCTTTCATCTCAAAAGCCATTTCTCATCCAGATCTGCAACATAGATCTGAAATATCAATATAAACAAATCTAAAATACCATAAAAAGAGTTATTTCTAGTCCTGATTGCAAAATATACTGCCAACATAACAATATCGAATACAAAAAAAATTTCGCATCTAATGACAAATTAAAATGCAAAAAATGAAAGAAACACAACAAATCGAGCATAATTTTATAGTAGGGACATTTAATACACACATTATTATCATCCGTTTCTCTGTTTGGATCTATTTGGATCTATTTTGGCCAAAATCGATCATAATTCAGGTTAAGAAATACGAAAAGGATGAGTATTTGATAAGAAAAATGGAAAACATAAGGTGGAAAACATGTAAGTTGTAACTGTACAAAGTTTTGACTTTTTTGTCAGCTTCAGTCTTGAGTTGTTTATGTTTCGTCAGTGGATCTATCAAACCTACAAAACAAACATGAAACAACATAAAACTGATGTAGAGATAGTAAACATGCCACACGAATTCCATATCTAATGAGTTCATCCATCAGTTCAGTGATCAAATTAGATTGTTAAAACTTACAAAGCCAAGACATACAAGCACCAACAGGATGAAACAAAAATTAATAAACATTATCCAAGACAAAACCAACATGTTTACCAGTCAAGATCTATTGATTGAAATTTGATATGAAGAATTGAGAAATCTTAGAATCTCGATTCAATTCAACTTAATTTTAGTGCTTTTGAAACTACAAATAAAGAATATATGATTTTTACCCTAGATAATGGTTTAGGAATAATTTTTTTAACGTTTTCTCTATGAAGAGGCTCCATTATGTTTTTCACTGAAGCAAAAAAAGAAATAAGAAACAAATTAGAGACATTGATGGATCTGATGGCTTTGATGGTGTGATCGTACCTGGACTCGACGAATCCGCCTACATAACTTTGAGGTGGTGATGGTGGATGTTAGAAAGACAAAGAAAGGTGGAGAATATAGGGTTTACAGGTTATTTGTGTTGACAGATCTAGTAAGGGGGTGGACGATAGAGAAGATGGTGAAGCCGACAGTTGGTGGCGACGATGCTTACGATCAAGGAAGTGGCCAAGTGGGATAGGAGAGGAGAGATTAAGGTGAAGGTGTTGTTGGTTTGACTGGATTTTAAGGAGATGGGATACTGAACCATCGTGAGATGAAGTGAGACAGTGGTGAAGGTGGTCATGGAGGAGGGTGAACCGAGTTCCAAAATTCGTTGATAAGAGGGATAGTTTAGAGTGTGGCAGTGGTGGGGAAGAGATAGGATATGCTATATAGACTTCATCTGTAGACCGATTCTATTTGCTTAAAATAGGGAATACTAAGACTGATTTTGACCTATTCAATCGACTAAAATTGAGGAAATTGAGGGATTGTTAGGTTCAGTTTTGACGGATTCATAAATGTTGACCGAATAAAATTCCAAAGCATAAGGTCATTGTACATAATGTAATAACGACTTGTACCTCTTAAAATTCAGCCTTTGACCAAATATGTATATTAAGGTATAAACATATATATATATATATATATATATATATATATATATATATATATATATATAAACATATATATATATATATATATATATATATATATATATATATATATATATAAATTTCTAAGAATACGTATTTTGATGAAAGATAATCTACACAATGTATTAGGAAATCATGCTTTTGGAAACTAAACCATATCAACAATTGATATTGAAAAACAATGCCAGTTTACTTCTTTTGTTCATTTGGTCGAACAAAAGATTACCAAAGAAACATTAGAGCATCATAATTGGATAGTGTTCGTGCAAGAAGATTTTTCTCAATTAGAGAGATATAAGTTATGGAAACTTGGTGCATTCATCATAAAAAAAAAGCAAAATTAATTGGTGGCTAAATGAGATAGTCAACAATAAAGTATTGGCTACAACAAGGCCTTTTCCCTGTAGCATTGCTCGACGGTATACATATTTTCCTTGCACATGTTGTGCATTGGAATCCGAAAGTATATCAAATTGACGTAAAAAAAGTTTATGAAACTCTAATTTACTAACCGTTGTTTTAAATTAAATACATTTATGCATGGCTTAAAGTAGCTACCAAGAGGTTGCTACGAAACTTTATCAATGTTTCTTACTAATTCCTGTTTCAATCGTGGCATATTATAGACCCACCCTCTTTCGAATATCTAGTGAAAAGCATCCCATGCTATGGATGACCTTATTTTTGGTTAGATTAATCAGAATTTGTAGTTTAGACTTTTTATGGAGGCGCAAATGGTAGAGATGAAAACATAAAAATGGAGGTAAACATAAATTGATCTTGTATTTTTGTGATTTCTTCATCTGTAGACATAAATGATATATGTTTCTTCTAATTTAGGATCTGAAATTATCTATTGCTTGATGATTCATCAAAAATCTCAAGTGCCCATGTTAGCATCTATTTCTTATCTTTAAGTTCGCTTTTTCCTATTTTTTATTATTATTATTATTATTTTTTAATTTGTCATTGTTTATGTTATATAATCGACCCTATGCCAATATAGGTGTGTGGATTATAAGCTTTAATTGGCATGTTTTGATAGTTCCTAATAAATTGATTTTGGTAGGTAGTGTTGCAAATGTCACGCGATGCACCCAACAACCTCTCTAAGACGTAAGTATTGTCTCTCTTTATGCACGAATGCTTTTGTATCATATGTTTCTTATTATTCACTTAGATTGATATGGTTGATTTCAAACATTAGGAATACATTTACGACAATGATTTGGGTTTAAGAACTTCAACAAATGATAAACCATTTCACACACACAAAGTAATAATGCCACCAAACGATAAATATACAATTTTATTGGTACATTTGAATTTCTTTCTTAGCTTACGTTACACAGGTTCATAAGAGATCGATATATAGAATGTATATGAGCAAGTTGAAATAAATAAACACCTTGTTTATATGCACCTCCAAATTGACAACTATAATACACTAAGCTTTCGAAATACACATTTCTAGTGTTGGTTCGATTCGGTTCGGGTATTTTGGAAAATACCAAATCAGGAATTTTGGTGGACATGGGAATTGATGACAAACCGTTTAGCTACTTCCGCTATGGTCCATTACCCATTCTGGTTCGGTTCGGGAAATCTCTTCAATATGTTCAACCCTTGGTAGTGACTTGAAAGCTTCATTTTCAATATAACTATGAATAAGTTATATGTATGGCAAGATTTAGTGAAAATTTTCCAAGTTTATAGCATTACATGTATAGCTAATTTTAAGTGCAGATTTTGGTTTATTTATGGGTTAAGTTACAGTTCTGGCTAGATTGTTATTAATATGAAGCTTTCAATTCTTAACGAACGTGATGGTTGGACCGAATTTAATAACATTTAAGCTTTCACTATCAATTTAAGGTTTTTTCTTTTGTAGCAATTTATGCGCATTTGCTTGACATCTTTGCTTACAGGTTTAAATGCTCTCATTTTTATTTTAGGTAAATTTTGGTTTTTCTATTAAAATTCAACAAATATTTTTAAACTACTTGATGGGTTCGTAAACAATAAGGGTTTAGGTTTTTTTTTTTTTTTTTTTTCTTTTTTTTTTGTTTAATTTTATTTAATTTTTTTTTTAACTATTATGCATTGTATATTTTTATTTCACTGCCTATTTGTTGTTTTTAACCATGGAGCTTGCAATCTCATTAAAAATCGAAGAAATTGACACGTCCACTGTTCCACACGTCAACGAGGTATGGTATTTTTTTGAGCTTTTATATATGTTAGCCAGTAAACCAATTAATGGTTGATAATAACCTCATAGAAAAATGGTACTGGGAGCGAACTTGTTCAAGGGGTCCGGGGGCAGCGCTAATGGGAGCGAGGTCCAAGAGGTGCCAGCCTCACGCGATCCAATATCCGATTTTTAGAGAATGGACTCATTTTGACCCTTTTCCCTAAGATCTTTTTTATGATGGGTTTAGACAATTTTATGACAGTTTGTAATTCTCTTGTGACAGTTTTAAGACATGAATCATATAGCCGTTTTTTCGTCATTTTTCTGGTACACTTCTTCAAGAACATTTCACATACATTCTTTGATTCCATAATCTCTGAATTTCATCCAATTGAGTGTTCGATATGTACCATCAAAATACTTCAATTTGATAGTGAATCATGACTTTTAGAGAATCCAAGCAACCTGTTCATTCCCTATTTCTAACAAAAATTGAAGTATTTCGTGATCATGGCAAGTGGGAATTATGTGAAGGATATGACAAGCAAGTTTGACAAACTTAACAAGTTTGAAGGGCAAGATTTTCGTAAATGGCAGAAGAAGATGTACTTTCTCCTTACTACTCTTAAAGTGGTGTATGTCTTGAGTACACCCATGCTTGAATTTGATAAAGACGAAACTGTGGAGGCAACAAGGAGGAGATCTAGGTGGGACAATGATAACAATCTATTGTGGGCATATTGTCAATGGTATGTCTGATTCCCTGTGTAATATCTATCAAAAATGTTGAAACTGCAAAAAAGAACAATGAGATTCTCTTGAATCGAAGTATATGACTGCAGATGCTTAAAGCAAAAAGTTTATAGTCAGTAATTGTTTGGGTTACAAGATGACTGACTCTAGCCCTGTTATGAAACAATTTCATGAAAATGTTAAGGATCCTAGGATAGTTTGCTGAACACAATCTGAAAATGGATGAAGCTCTTTTTGTGGCTGTGATCATTGACAAACTGCCCTTTCCATGAAAGTTTTTGAACATAATCTAAAAATAACAAAGAGGAATTAACTTTGACTCAAATTGGAAGCCATTTATGGATTGAAGAGTCCTTAAGGACTCAAGAACTTGATGGAAGGAGAAAGTTCAAAGAATCACAAGAAGTCTAATGGAAAAAAGGAAGTTTAAAGGAAAGGATGACAACTCTTCCAACAAAAAGGCTAAGTTGGTTTGTTAGAATTGTAACAAACCGGGTCACTTTAAGAAAGATTGTTAACTTCGTAAAGTAAAATGGGATGGTGACGGACCAAATGGATCCAAGGATCCAGAAAAGCAACAAGGTTAGATTTATGTTTTCATGTAGAATTCTAAATATGTTCAACATTATATTTCTATGATTTCTGAAGAATTTAATGTGCATGATGATGATGTTGGATGGTGGTTTGATTTAGGAGAAACAAGCTATATATGTAAAGATCTTCGATGGTTCAAGGAATGTTAAGCAGTTGAAGATGGATTTGTGGTGAAAATGGGAAATATTGCAACTGAAGCCATCAAGGGTTTAAGATTTCTTTTACTTTACTTTACATCTGGAAAGTGTTTGTGTCTGAACAACGTTTTATATGTACGGGGGATTCGAAAGAATCTTGTGTTTGAAATTGTTTTAAATAGTTGTGGTTACAAAAAAGTATTAGAAAGTGACAAGTATATCTTATCAAGACATGGTTCTTTTATGGGTCTCAAATATGTATGTAATGGAATGATTAGGCTTAGCATTAATTATTCAAGTTTTGATAATTTTTTTTGCATGGCTTCTTCTTGTACTAGCAATAACTTTAATAAATCTGATTTATTGCAAGTTAGACTAGGACACATTCATTACAAGAGATTAAAAGACATGTAAAAAATGAGTTTAATTCCTGATTTTTATACAAAAAATGAAAAATGTAAAACATGCATGTTAACCAAAATCACAAGAAAAACTTTTAAAGATGTTGTTAGTGAAATCAAGGTGTTGGAACTTATACATAGTGATTTATGTTATTTCCACGCAACACCTTCCCTTGGAAACAAAAAGTATGTTGTCATTTTTATTGATGATGCATCTACGTATTGTTATGTTTATTGCTATATTCCAAAGATGAAGCTTTAGACAAATTTAAGACTTATAAACATGAGGTTGAACGTCATAAAAGTGAATTAACAAAGTTTTACGTACTGATAGAGGTGGTGAGTATGATGATATGATTTATTTTGAATCAAATGGAATAATACATCAAACCATGAGTCCGTATACACGACAACAAATTGGTGTAGTTGAAAGGAAAAATCGGACTTTAAAAGAAATGGTTAAATCCATGTTGTCCTAATCAGGTTTAAATGAAGTTTTCAGGGGTGAGGCTATGTTAACTACATGTTATATTTTGAATAGAACTCCAAACAAAAGAAGTAAGAATAATCCTTATGAACATTGGTATAAAAAGATACCAAATATAAGTTATCTCAAAGTTTTAAGTTGTCGAGCAGTTGTGAGGCCCACTAAACCCAAAAGGAAAACATTGGGTGTAAAAGGTATAATTGTATCTTTATTGGATATCCTGAGCATTCCAAAGCTTATAGATTCTATGTTTTATTATCTAAAGACTCCGTTTCTGTGTACATTGTTATAGACTGAAGATATGTTATCATTGATGAAGAAAGATTTACATCTATACCTAGACCAAGGGACATGATTCAACAATCTTTTAGCAAGAACACAACTCTAGCTGAAGATGTTTCTGTTGGTACAAGTTCTATGCTTGAACTTAGAAAGAGTATTAGAGCTAGAAAAGCTAATTTTTTTTTATCTGATTTTCAACTACATTTAGGTGAAGGAAAGAAGGGATGAGATTGTGTCTCAACATCAATACTCTTTTAATATTGAGAAGGATGCAATGGCTTTTAGTGAAGCTTTGGCTTCTAGGGACGTTCATTTCTAGAAAGAGGCAATTTAGTATGAGATTAACTCTATCATGCATAAGAATACTTGGGTATTGCCTGATTTACCACCTGGTTGCAAGGCATTAGGATGTAAATAGATCCTCAAAAGAAAAATGAAGGTGAATAGCACAATTAATAACTATAAAGCTAGTATGGTTATCCAAGCTTTTAGACAAAAGGAAGACATGAATTTCTTTGATACTTATGCTCTTGTTGCTAGAATTTCTGCTATTAGATTATTATAAGCTCTTACAACTATATATTATCTTGTGATTAACCAAATATATGTAAAAACTGCATTCTTGAATGTTGACTTGGATGTGGAAATACACATGAAACAACCTGAAGGGTTTGTGATGCCCATAAATGAACATAAAGTGTGCAAGTTAAAGAAATCATTATATGATTTGAAACAAGCACCAAAGTAATGACATCAAAAGTTTGATGACGTTGCCTTGTCTAATGGTTTTTCATTAAATCAAGCTAAAAATTGTGTATATAACAAATTTGATACTTCTGTTAAAGGAGTTATGATTTGTATATATGTGTATGATAGGTTGATTTTTGGTACAAATTTAGAAGAAGTTGATAAAACCATGAAATTCTTATCATCTATATTTCGAAATGAAAGACCTAGGGGAGGCTGAGATAATTCTTGGTATAAGAATTAAGAAAGGAAAGAATGGGATTTATATTTCTCAATCTCATTACATTGAGAAGATATTGAAAAAGTTTAACATTGCGAATTGTTCTCCTGTTAGCATTCCTATAAATCCTACTCTTAAGCTTTTACCTAATAACGGATATCTAGTGTCTCAACTTGAATACTGAAGGGCTATTAGTTGTCTATTTTATGCCATGATTAGTATTATTCATGATATAACATACGTTGTAGGAAGGCTTAGTAGGTATACTACTAATCCTAGTACACATCATTCGCAAGATGTAAGTAGAGTATTCAAGTATTTGAAAGAGACCAAGAATTTGATGGGTTTATGCAAATCAAATAAAATCCTAAGTGTGCATGCAACCCTAATATTGATCTATGTTTTCTCTAATTGAACTTACAACTTTGAACATCAAATAAGAACCTTAAGGATACCTAGGACTTTTCAAAATATATAAACAAAGAAAGAAAAGATACCTTTTGATCATTTGGAAGCAAGCACTATAATTATCGTGCCTCTAGTGGTTCACACCCAAGCTAGCAAGAAGGATGTTGAGGAGAGAGGAGATAAGGGATTTTTGACTTTCTATTGGATTATAATGTATTATCATCTTAGAATTACTCGTAATAAAATTTCATGAAGTAATTCTTTGAACGTGGGTTAATCCAATACTTAAATCTCCATTTCAAAGTACTCATGAATATTGTAGCAGTACTATTTCTATGTCTAAAACATTTTAGACAATCAAATTCATGAAAGTCTTAATTCACTACATACTTCCAAAAGTATGATCGACTATGGATGTTTGAATAATCGAATTATTCGGGAAGTAAAACATGCAAAATGAAACACAATAATAAACAATTGACAAAATGTAGTAAACAAGCTCATAAATAAATGTCTATTATTTAATCACCAAAATTAAATTGCATTTACTTGTTACAAGTTTCAAAATAACTATCTAACTACTCAAACTAATATGATCTTTCAAACCAATGCTCCTTGCATGTTGAACGTGATGGACCCTATTCATACCCTTTGTGTGGGGACCAACAAGATTTTCTTTAGATGACTCTCTTTTTACAATGAGGTGACCTTGTTTAACTCTATGTCTAATGAAATGGTATTTTTTGTCGATATGTCTTGATCTGCCACGATCTGTTGGTTCCTTCGTTAAGGAAACCACCCCTCCATTATTATAGAAAATCTTCATTGGATCCTTAATGGATGGAAGAAATCCAAGGTCTCTGATAAAGTTCTTCAAACAAATTGCCTCCTTTGATGCTTCGCTTGCCACTATATATTTTGATTCACAGGTAGAATCGGCTATTGTTTCTTTTTTAGAACTTTTCCAAGTTACCGCTCCTCCATTTAAGGTAAACACCCGACCAGATTGAGAACGGAAGTTGTCTCTAATTGTTTGAAAGGTGGCGTCACTATACCCTGTTATTCTCAATGTATCACAACCACCAAGTACAAGGACCTAGTCCTTAGCTCTATTCAGATACTTGAGAATATTGTTAACTACTATCCAATGAGCCCTACCTGGATTTCCCTGATAATAACTAACCATACTCAAAGCAAAATCCACATTATGGTGAATACATGTCATACCATACAACATAGATCCAATAGCAGAAGCGTATGGAACTCTACTCATTTCTGCTATCCCTATATCGGTACTCGGGCCTTGAGTCTTACTGAATTTGGTATTACTTTGGATAGCTAGTTCAACTTTTTAGGAATTCTCCATGTGAAAACGTTTAAGCAACTTTTCCAAGTTTGTACTTTGACTAAGTCCATTTAGTCTTTTACTCATGTCCCTCACAATCCTTATCCCCAAAATATAGGCAGTCTCTCCCAGATCGTTCAGAGCAAAACACTTTTCCAGCCAAGACTTAACATCTTGCAAAGTTGTAATGTTGTTTCCTATAAGGAGTGTGTCATCAACATACAATACTAGGAATGTGACTATACTCCCACTAGCTTTGACATATACACAAGATTCGTCTTCACTTCGAGGGAATCCGATCTCTTTGACCTTCTCATTAAAGCAAAGATTCCATCTACGAGAAGCTTTTTTTAATCCATCAATTGTTTTCTTTAGCTCACACACTCTATTCAGATATTTTGCATCTACAAATCCTTCTGGATAACTCATGTAAACATCTTCAGCCAGTTTCCCATTAATAAAAGCGGTCTTGACGTCGATATAATAGATTGCATAGTCATAAAAGCCAGCTATGGCCAACATTACCCTAATAAATTTTATCTAGGCCAATGTTGAGAAAGTCTCATCGTAGTCAACCCTTGGGGTTTGAGTAAAGCCCTTTGCAGCCAGTCGAACCTTGAAGGTGTGTACCTTACCATCCATTTCTATCTTCTTCTTAAAGATCTATTTGTACCCAACATTCTTATGACCTGTTACATTGTTAACCAAATGCCAAACTTGATTGTCTTACATTGACTTGATCTCGCTGTCCATTGCCTCTTTCTATTTGGCTGACTCAGGGACTGCCATTTCTTCCTTGTAGTTAGTTAGTTCATGCAAATTTACCAATGTACTATCACTGATAAACGTATCACCATCTGTAGTGATATGTAAACCATATAACTCAGGTAGCATTCTAATTCTACTGAAATGGATAAGAGGGATTGATTCGTCAACTGATTCAACTAGAATTTATTTCTTAGGTTGAGCCTGAGGAACTTCAGAAGTTCTTTCATCATTTGACTCTTATATTTCTTCATTATCAATCGTACTCCCACTATTCTCTTTGCATATGGGCTCTCTTTTACGAAAGACTCCCCTTCGTGCTTTAAAGTCCACGTTCTTACTAGGTCTGTAGAACAAATATCAACAGGACTTTTGTGGCTAGCCGATGAAAACACATCTCTCACTTCAAGGTTCAAGCTTTTCATGCGTCTCTCGTCTAATAAAAATGTGCACAACCCTAAACATTGATATGTGCTAACAAGGGAACCTTCCCTGTCCACATCTCCTGAGGTGTTTTGTCAACCTTATTTGTTGGGACAAGATTAAGAATGTGGGTGGCAACCTCTAAGGGATGCCCCCAAAATGAGATTGGAAGTGAAGCTCGACTCATCATGGAACGAACCATGTCCAAAAAGGTTCGATTCCACCTCTCATCCACACCATTAAGTTGTGGCGTCCTAGGAGGAGTCAATTGTGAAACTATTCCACATTCCATGAGGTGGTCGTGGAACTCGATAATAAGATACTCACCGCCTCTATCGGATCTAAACATCTTTATCTTCCTGCCCAATTGATTCTCTACTTCTTGTTTAAACTCTTTGAACGTTTCAAATGTTTCTGATTTATGCTTGATTAAGTAGATATAGCCATATCTGCTATAATCATCAGTAAAAGTCACATAGAATCAATTTACATTCCTTGTGCTAGATCTGAAGTGCCCACACACATCTGTGTGTATGAGATCCAACAAACCTTAACCTTTTTCACAAGATCCAATGAAAGGTGATTTTTTCATTTTACCCAATAAACAAGATTCACATGTATCATCCGACCTTAAGTCAAATGATTCCAACACTCCATCGTTTTGGAGTTAGGCAATGTGTTTCTTATTGACATATCCAAGACGACAATGTCACAAGTATGCTTTGTCTATACCATTAGATGAATCAACATGAAAAAATACTATTACCAAAATTGTATATAATCATCACAGTTGCATACAGACCATCACAAGGTAAAACATCAAAATAAGAAACACCAGTTTTTAAAAGCATAAATAGAACCATTCTCATCATTAGAAGAATATCTAAAACGTTGATTAAAAAATGCTTGAAATAAAATAATGTTTCATGCCATTTATGACGAGTAGCAACAATTTATTAAATCTAATCGTAACCCAATACGCACTATGCCATAAAATCCAATCATGATTACGGGGGAATATCGCCTATTCCCCATGATTAAGTTCATCCTTCAATGCTCCACATCCTCAAGTCTTCTTAGCCCCTGATAATCAGAATAAATGTGAAATCCACATCCTGTATCAAGGACCCAAGAACAAGAATATGATGAGTCATTAGATAATATAGTGTATATACCTGCCAAAGTTGGCTTCACCTTACGATCTTTCATATCTTGAAAGTATTTTAGGTTTCTTCTTTCCCGTTGCCCTTTGTCGTTTAGTAGAAGCAAATGGTCTCTCTACAATCAGAGACAGGGGGCATCACAACTTGATTTTCCCTCAGGTGCATTGATTGATGATGCAACTTGTGATTTCCCTTTCCATTTTTCCTTAGGATGAGGTTTCCTTTTTTTACCTTTCCCTTGACTTATGGCCAGAGCTGGAGCAATAGCAGGCGTGGATGCAACACCCTTTCCCTTGACCTATGGCTAGAATTGGAGTAGTAGCAGGTGTAAATGAAACACCCTTTCCCTTCGTTCCTGCTTAAGATGTGTGCAGGAGGTTTTGAAGTTCAGACAAAGTCATGTCATTGTTGTTCAAAAGATAAGTTAAAATGATTTGATCATAACAATTGGGTATAGAGTAAAAGACTACATCAATAGCCAATTCCGCATCAAAAATCACGTTGATCTTGATCAAACAATCCACGTATCGTTGCATCCTCCGCACATGGCTACTCACATACTCTCCATCTTTCATCTTGTTTTTTATGAGGGACTTTACCACCTCGTACTTTTCTTGACGAGTTCGCTTATGGTTCTTTTCCATACGGTCCTTGTACATCTTGTAGGGATAGTAATCCTCATAGTGTCTCTATAACTCAGGAGTAATTGTGGCCACTAGGGATGTTCACTATTTGGATAAAACTGAATGGTCCAATTTGACAATTTGGATTGGGTATTCGGATTTTTAGACGCTTTTAAGCAAAACCGAATTATTATTTTGGATTTCATATTGATTTTGGTTGATAAAATAAAAACTGAATAGTCCAAAAAAAACTAAATAAAAATTTATTATTTATTAATTTCATAATTTAGTTTTTCAAATAAGTTCAAAAGTTTCACCTAATAATAAAACACTAATATGCATTTTCTGTCAAACGTTTTTTATCTAATAAATATTAAACTCTAATATAAATTCTTAGTAGTTGTTTACAAACTTTAAATCACAATTATATAATTTGTTTTTTCTTTTCTATAAAAATTAGATAATATTATAATTATATATTGTTTTAAAATGTTCTGATTTTTAAAAACAGAAGTATAAAAACCAATCCAACCGAACTGTAATTGGATCAGATCGGATGGGATTTGAATGTAGTTTTTCCGTTCGCTCTTCCCGAAGTGATCTTGCATGTAGAGATCCGTAGGGGATTATAGTTTAATTGGTTGAAACGTACCGCTAAGAAAACCCTATCAATACCTATCAATTTTCGAAATTAGTGACTTGGGGATGAAGGTAAAGATTTCAATCCGTACCTTATTTTCGAAATCTTGAGGGGCAACAAATGCCCTCTCCTAAATCAAAACTCGTAGGGCAATGTAAGGGTTTCAAACCATACCAAAATTTTGAAAATTAGGGCCTGAGAAACACTAATTTCTAAACCCTTGTCTAAGAGGGTTTAATAGTGTAAGTCCCAAATCTTCTTGTGTGTCAATCACATCCGTTTGATGGTGCGGAATCCCAATCAAACGGATGATGCCAGATCTAATGAAGAAGAATGAGAAGAAGAAGATGATGAATCTAATGTATTGATGATATGAATGAAGATGCTCACAAGAGATTCACACACACACACACACACACTAAAGCTTCTCTCTAGTTTCCTTCTCTACAATATGCTCTCCTTCTCTGTCTATTGGCCGTACACTCTCTTTCGTTCATCAATCACTCCTCACCCACCTAACACCTATATATATATATATATATATATATATATATATATATATATATATATATATATATATATATATATATATATATATATACTTGGGGAATATGGCCCATAAATGGGTTTACGGCCGTAAACACCCATTGCGCCGTAAATACAACTGCAAAATATATTACACGACAGAAAACTATTAATGCCTAGAAAAGTAAAGTATAAACCATATTTTTGACCCAACAATCTCCCCCTTGGTTTATAGCTTTATTTTCTAACTAACCCAACACACCCCCCTAAAAAATAGTTGGTTATTGTTATGAGTCTTTATTTGGAGCTTGGCCTCAGCTTTAATCTTCAATTTCTTCGCAACTTCAATATGAACTAGATGAATCTTCAATGAATGACTTCATCTTGAGCAGTTGGGCTTTTCTTCAGAATTTAGCTGTGAACGCACGTTGGGTGAGGAGGCTTCTTGTAGAGATTCTTGAAGAATGGCGCTTTTATCTTGAGAATCTTCAGATAGAATAAAAAGTGAATTAATCTTCTAGATCACTTCAGCAGGTTCATTGATAGCAGCAGACTGATTGGTGAGCTTTTAATTTTGTAGGAAGGCTTAGTAGGTATACTACTAATCCTAGTACACACCATTCGCAAGATGTAAGTAGAGTATTCAAGTATTTGAAAGAGACCAAGAATTTGATGGGTTTTATGCAAATCAAATAAAATCCTAAGTGTGCATGCAACCCTAATATTGATCTATGTTTTCTCTAATTGAACTTACAACTTTGAACATCAAATAAGAACCTTAAGGATACCTAGGACTTTTCAAAATATATAAACAAAGAAAGAAAAGATACCTTTTGATCATTTGGAAGCAAGCACTACAATTATCGTGCCTCTAGTGGTTCACACCCAAGCTAGCAAGAAGGATGTTGAGGAGAGAGGAGATAAGGGATTTTTGACTTTCTATTGGATTATAATGTATTATCATCTTAGAATTACTCGTAATAAAATTTCATGAAGTAATTCTTTGAACGTGGGTTAATCCGATACTTAAATCTCCATTTCAAAGTACTCATGAATATTGTAGCAGTACTATTTCTATGTCTAAAACCTTTTAGACAATCAAATTCATGAAAGTCTTAATTCACTACATACTTCTAAAAGTATGATCGACTATGGATGTTTGAATAATCGAATTATTCGGGAAGTAAAACATGAAAAATGAAACACAATAATAAACAATTGACAAAATGTAGTAAACAAGCTCATAAATAAATGTCTATTATTTAATCACCAAAATTCAATTGCATTTACTTGTTACAAGTTTCAAAATAACTATCTAACTACTCAAACTAATATGATCTTTCAAACCAATGCTCCTTGCATGTTGAACGTGATAGACCCTATTCATACCCTTTGTGTGGGGACCAACAAGATTTTCTTTAGATGACTCTCTTTTTTTACAATGAGGTGACCTTGTGTAACTCTATGTCTAATGAAATGGTATTTTTTGTCGATATGTCTTGATCTGCCACGATCTGTTGGTTCCTTCGTTAAGGAAACCACCCCTCCATTATTATAGAAAATCTTCATTGGATCCTTAATGGATGGAAGAAATCCAAGGTCTCTGATAAAGTTCTTCAAACAAATTGCCTCCTTTGATGCTTCGCTTGCCACTATATATTCTGATTCACAGGTAGAATCGGCTATTGTTTCTTTTTAGAACTTTTCCAAGTTACCGCTCCTCCATTTAAGGTAAACACCCGACCAGATTGAGAACGGAAGTTGTCTCTAATTGTTTGAAAGGTGGCGTCACTATACCCTGTTATTCTCAATGTATCACAACCACCAATTACAAGGACCCAGTCCTTAGTTCTATTCAGATACTTGAGAATATTGTTAACTACTATCCAATGAGCCCTACCTGGATTTCCCTGATAATAACTAACCATACTCAAAGCAAAAGCCACATTATGGTGAATACATGTCATACCATACATGATAGATCCAATGGCCGAAGCGTATGGAACTCTACTCATTTCTGCTATCCCTGTATCGGTACTCAGGCCTTGAGTCTTACTCAATTTGATATTACTTTGGATAGCCAGTTCAACTTTTTAGGAATTCTCCATGTGAAAATGTTTAAGCAACTTTTCCAAGTTTGTACTTTGACTAAGTCCATTTAGTCTTTTACTCATGTCCCTCACAATCCTTATCCCCAAAATATAGGCAGTCTCTCCCAGATCGTTCAGAGCAAAACACTTTTCCAGCCAAGACTTAACATCTTGCAAAGTTGTAATGTTGTTTCCTATAAGGAGTGTGTCATCAACATACAATACTAGGAATGTGATTGTACTCCCACTAGCTTTGACATATACACAAGATTCATCTTCACTTCAAGGGAATCCGATCTCTTTGACCTTCTCGTTAAAGCAAAGATTCCATCTACGAGAAGCTTGTTTTAATCCATCAATTGTTTTCTTTAGCTCACACACTCTATTCAGATATTTTGCATCTACAAATCCTTCTGGATAACTCATGTAAACATCTTCAGCCAGTTTCCCATTAATAAAAGCGGTCTTGACGTCGATATAATAGATTGCATAGTCATAAAAGCCAGCTATGGCCAACATTACCCTAATAAATTTTATCTAGGCCAATGTTGAGAAAGTCTCATCGTAGTCAACCCCTGGGGTTTGAGTAAAGCCCTTTGCAGCCAGTCGAATCTTGAAGGTGTGTACGTTACCATCCATTTCTATCTTCTTCTTAAAGATCTATTTGTACCCAACTTTCTTATGACCTGGTACATTGTTAACCAAATGCCAAACTTGATTGTCTTACATTGACTTGATCGCGCTGTCCATTGTCTCTTTCTATTTGGCTGACTCAGGGACTGTCATTTCTTCCTTGTAGTTAGTTAGTTCATGCAAATTTACCAATGTACTATCACTGATAAATGTATCACCATCTGTAGTGATATGTAAACCATATAACTCGGGTAGCATTCTAATTCTACTGAAATGGATAAGAGGGAATGATTCGTCAACTGATTCAACTAGAATTTATTTCTTAGGTTGAGCCTGAGCAACTTCAGAAGTTCTTTCATCATTTGACTCTTATATTTCTTCATTATCAATCGTACTCCCACTATTCTCTTTGCATATGGGCTCTCTCTTGCGAAAGACTCCCCTTCGTGCTTTAAAGTCCACGTTCTAACTAGGTCTGTAGAACAAATATCAACAAAACTTTTGTGGCTAGCCGATGAAAACACATCTCTCACTTCAAGGTTCAAGCTTTTCATGCGTCTCTCGTCTAATAAAAATGTTCACAACCCTAAACATTGATATGTGCTAACAAGGGAACCTTCCCTGTCCACATCTTGTGAGGTGTTTTGTCAACCTTCTTTGTTGGGACAAGATCAAGAATGCGGGTGGCAAGCTCTAAGGGATGCCCCCAAAATGAGATTGGAAGTGAATCTCGACTCATCATGGAACGAACCATGTCCAAAAAGGTTCGATTACACCTCTCATCCACACCATTAAGTTGTGGCGTCCCAGGAGGAGTCAATTGTGAAACTATTCCACATTCCATGAGGTGGTCGTGGAACTCGATAATAAGATACTCACCGCCTCTATCGGATCTAAACATCTTTATCTTCCTGCCCAATTGATTCTCTACTTCTTTTTTAAACTCTTTGAACGTTTCAAATGTTTCTGATTTATGCTTGATTAAGTAGATATAGCCATATCTGCTATAATCATCAGTAAAAGTCACATAGAATCAATTTACATTCCTTGTGCTAGATCTGAAGTGCCCACACACATCTGTGTGTATGAGATCCAACAAACCTTAACCTTTTTCACAAGATCCAATGAAAGGTGATTTTTTCATTTTACCCAATGAAATTTTATTTAAATTGAAATTTAACCAAATGATTTAATAATTATATATAAATTGAAATTTTATTTAATATTATTAAATCAATTGATGATTATTCAATTAAATTAATGAAAACAATTTATAACCAGTTTAACTGATAATTACCAAAACTAAGAAAACCCTATCAATACCTATCAATTTTCGAAATTAGTGACTCGGGGATGAAGGTAAAGATTTCAATCCGTACCTTATTTTCGAAATCTTGAGGGGCAAAAAATGCCCTCTCCAAAAACGAAACTTGTAGGGTAATGTAAGGGTTTCAAACCTTACCAAAATTTTGAAAATTAGGGCCTGAGAAACACTAATTTCTAAACCCTTGTCTAAGAGGGTTTAATAGTGTAAGTCCCAAATCTTCTTGTGTGTCAATCAGATTCGTTTGATGGTGCGGAATCCCAATCAAACGGATGATGCCAAATCTAATGAAGAAGAATGAGAAGAAGAAGATGATGAATCTAATGTATTGATGATATGAATGAAGATGCTCACAAGAGATTCACACACACACACTAAAGCTTCTCTCTAGTTTCCTTCTCTACAATATGCTCTCCTTCTCTCTCTATTGGCCGTACACTCTCTTTCGTTCATCAATCACTCCTCACCCACCTAACACCTATATATATATATATATATATATATATATATATATATATATATATATATATATACTTGGGGAATATGGCCCATAAATGGGTTTATGGCCGTAAACACCCATTGCGCCGTAAATACAACTGCAAAATATATTACACGACAGAAAACTATTAATGCCTAGAAAAGTAAAGTATAAACCATATTTTTGACCCAACAATCTCCCCCTTGGTTTATAGCTTTATTTTCTAATTAACCCAACACACCCCCCTAAAAAAATAGCTGGTTATTGTTGTGAGTCTTTATTTTGAGCTTGGCCTAAGCTTTAATCTTCAATTTCTTCACAACTTCAATATGAACTTGATGAATCTTCAATGAATGACTTCATCTTGAGCAGTTGGGCTTTTCTTCAGAATTTGGCTTTGAACGCACGTTGGGTGAGGAGGCTTCTTGTAGAGATTCTTGAAGAATGGCGCTTTTATCTTGAGAATCTTCAGATAGAATAAAAAGTAAATTAATCTTCTAGATCACTTCAGCAGGTTCATAGATAGCAGCAGACTGATTGGTGAGCTTTTAATGTAATCTGTCATATAATCTTCAATTGCAGCTTCACCTAGCTTCTGGGGTTGAAAGAATAATCTTCATTTCTTCAGAATTTGGCTCAGAAATTTTCGATGCAGTCTCCATGAGTCTCATCTACACCTGAATTCACTTTTCAAGACAAAACAAAACTTAAAGAAAACTAAGCACACACCATTTTTTTGATTTTTTTAATATTTTCTAAAAAAGATAAAATAGAAACAAAAATATTTTTGGATTTTAGATTTTTCTGAACAAGAAATAAAACATAAATAACATTTTTTTTAATTTTTTGATTTTTGTTTGATTTTTGATTTTTCTGATATTTTTATATATTTTTTAATAGTTCTTTTAATTCTCTCTCTAAATTTGTGCATAGAGGAAAACTATGAACAAATTTAATAAAAACAAAAATATTTTGGGATCAAAGTTAACAAGCAATCCAGTATCGTTTATCAGTACACGCCTGCTTGTCTAGATCTGGTCTATCATCGATATTGTGATCCATTTAAACACAAAGGATGTTGACAAATTCGACAGGTTATAAGTGACAAGATAGTGAGATCTATATTCTTAAATGGAAATTTACTAGAAGACGACCAAGAATATTGTTGTCCACTTAAATTAAGCAGCAAGATCTAAAGACAACCTATTAAATGGTTCAATTTTAGATTAACTATAACGTGTTTCCTACTTCCCGATATACCCCGATCATCAAGAACTTCCAAAGAACTCCTTACTTTAGGTGAGTATTCAATCAATATGAAAGAAGTCAGATATAGAAGTGCATATGTTGTATCCCAGGTTGGATGTCTTCCAATCACCTAGAGGAAACAACATATGACTAACGTAGATAGAGGGTTATAGAAATAGTAGGGTGCATATGCTGTGTCTCAGGTTGGATCTTCCGATCACGCATAGGGGACAACATATGGCTAACAGATAGAAAGAAATTGATAGATATGGATATGCATAGAGATAGAGTTTCATATGTTGCATTCCAGTTTGGATATATTCCAATCACACAAAGGAAGCAACATATGACTGACAGATAGAAAGCAAGAATTTTTTTTCCTACATACCTATTTTATCAGAACCTGCAGTTGCCCTATCCATACCAGAAATGAGGACATGAGTCCATACATCAAGGAAGTGTTGAGCCACAGTTCTAGATAATTAACTTTTAGTATATCTCGTAGGTTCCCATGTTTATCTCACTGATCAATCTACCCGAGCGTCGTATTTTCAGTCCAAATGAAACTATCGAAGTCCATATTGTCTAGTGCTTTCATATGTGAATCTAAGTCTAGTCCTTTTAAATCCTTTGTTCCTACCAGCACATTGAACACATAGTCTAGACATTTCGGCTTTAGTGCATTACACGAATTTTATATTTCCCTTTAGCACTAGACTACATATCACTTCCCAAACAATGCCTACTAAAAATAACTATAAGAAAATAAAAGATTATCTTTAAAGCGAATCAATGTAAGAAAAACTCAGGAGTATCGAGAAGAAAACTCAAACCGTAATTCACCGATTGAATTCGCATCCAGAAGGTCTGAGAACTGCACGCATAATCTCAAAACAGATCCAAAAATTCTTCATGTCATTAAGCATTAAACGCATGTGTGATCCCTTCCTTTCTTCCTTTCCCGCAAAGGAAACATACTCTGAAACAAAGTTATGAGTGTTACATAGTTGAGAGATGTCCCCTATCATGTGCCTGGAACAACCACTATCAACAAACCAAAGTCTGATGATATGGCTCCATAGTTGTTCCGACATAGAGCAAGATCAGTTCGTCTTTGGAACCCAGTCCATTTTGAAACTGGGTTGACCTTTTTCATCCTTGCAAGGTACTCTCTCCCATGACATATCCTGTTTATCACAAACAGAGGATGAAGAAATATCAGAGTCATTAGATAATTTGGGGGAGTAAACCTTCGGAACCCATCTATAGTCGGGTATAACCCATTTCTTCTTTGAGCAGATGGGTGTCTCGGCACTTGATTTTGAACTTGAAGTCGGCTGCCGAGATGACTTTAATATTTTTTTCTTGACCGTTATTCCCTTCTTGACCTTGGGAGTTGGATTCATGGCCTTGTGAGTTTGATCCTTAGCCTTCTGCTTTCCAGTCACCATTGCGCGATTGTGACCTGGAAGGGTTTCTTTTGGAGCATGTCCCTCTTGGTGCATTCTGCCAACCTTGTGCATAGTAGGGAACGTATGCACGATTTGGATCATTTTTGGCAATGTGTCCAGGTGTTCCACAGTGAAAACATGTCTTTTTCTTCACTGTAAAGTTGTTTCTTCCTACCCCTGGTGGCGTATCCTTGCTTTGTATCTTGCTTTTCCCACATGCACAGTTACAGCAGGCTCTTTGTTTAACATGTGTTGGTGGCCTGTATTTGTCAATAGCAGGCTTGTTTGGAGTAACAGAATTAGAAGCAACTGAGTTCGAAACAATAGATTCAGAGTTCAAGGAGTCATTGGATTGTTCAATAGTTTTCTCCTTGTTCTCATCCTCTACTACTTTACCTACACAGGAAGTAGAATCATTAGTATTTTCATCTAAACACCCTCAGTTGCCTATTCAGTAGTTGGTTTACCGTATACCATAAATGGTTCTTGGTCATTCTCTTCCTGAGTCAATGGTTTGGCAGTGTAGTTGTGATTGAATGGGGGAGGGACACCCTCATAACCTATTCCTAGTTGCTTCCTGTCCTTCCATTTCGTTTGAAGTTCAATTACTTTTGCAACTCTATCACTTGACACATCAAATTTTTTAAAGTTAAAATCAGCATTTTCAAAATGTATTTTCAGTGTTTTAAGTTCCTCAGTTACAATGTCAAAATCTTTCTTAAGATATCTATAATGAACGCATTTATCACTATACTCTGACTGTAATTTCTTAAAGTCATTAGTCTTGGCCTATAGTTGTTCTTTTATTGGTTTCAGACCTTTCCTAAGTTGGTATCCTTCATATTTTAATTTCTCTATCTCTCTAGGCATCAAATCAGCCTGTTCACGTAAAAAGTTGATAGTTATTGTCCGAAATGTTTGAGGAACTCATTGTTTAAAAAATATGCCCTTTGACTTAAAACTCAATAGTCAACCTTAAAAGTCAAATTTAAAAAAGTCAAACTTAAAAGTCAAACCGAAAAGCTAAATTTGAAAATTTAAAAGTTAAATGAGAAAGTCAAAGTTTAAAGTCAAAGGTCAAATTTAAAAGTCAAAGTTAAAACTTAAGTAAAAAGTCAAAAATTAAAGTAAAAAATTAAAAACTATAATTTTTGGGTGAAAAAGTAATTTAAAAATAAAAGAAATTGAATTTTTGGGGTTAAAAGTGTCAAAATCGTAAAAGAAACCGAGAAAGTGAGACTTTAAGAATAAAAAACGGGAATTATGAAACAACACGAATGCTAGAGGAGTTGGTAAGGCGTTGAGGTTGATTAGGGAGGAGACCCGGGTTCGATCCCCGGCTCCCCTAAATTGTTCTACCTTTTTTTTAACTGTATGTTGCGCTGCACGGACGTGTGAGGATGAGATGAAGACTGTTGCGAATGCGAGACCGAGGCTGACCATGAATGCGAGGCGAGGACCGCAAACCCCGACTGTACATGTGCGATTCTGGCCGTGAACTTCAGACCGAACATGTGTCTTTGGACCTTAAACTCGCGAGACCTCGGACCGCAAACTCCGGCCGTAAACTCCGACTCTGACCGTAAACTCTTCGGAACCCCTAGCTTTTGGCCGTACACGCCGCCACCCCTTCACTGGTTACGACCAAAAACAACGTTTTTTGCCCCTTTTTGCTCCATAACTCGATCAAATACTCGTTTTTATGAAAAACGCGAGGAACAAACCCCCCTTATTTTTCAGAGATCTATCCAAAATGGAAAAAATCCTTCAAAAATAAGATCAAATAAGCTCCAGATTTGACAAAATTGATTGATACAATCCAAGCTCTGATACCACTTATAAGTGCCAAATCTGCTTGTGTATAAATCAGATCCGTTTGATGGTGCGGAATCCCAATCAAACGGATGATGCTAGATCTAATGAAGAAGAAGGAGAAGAAGAAGATGATGAATATGATGTATTGATGATATGAATGAAGATCCTTACAAGAGATTCACACACACACTAAAGCTCCTCTCTAGTTTCTCTCTCTACAATATGCTCTCCCTCTCTCTCTCTTGGCCGTACCCTCTCTTTTGTTCATCAATCACTCCTCACCCACCTAACATCTATATATATATATATATATATATATATATATATATATATATATATATATATATATATATATATATATATATATACTTGGGGAATATGGGCCATAAATGAGTTTACGGCCATAAATCGGTTTACGGTCGTAAACACCCCTATCTAGTTTCTCTCTATACAATATGCTCTCCTCTCTCTCATGGCCGTACAATCTCTTTTGTTCATCAATCCCTCCTCAACCACCTAGCACCTATATATATACTTGGGGAATATGGGCCATAAATGTGTTTACGGCCGTAAACAACCATTGGGCCGTAAATACAACTGCAAAAATAGAGTAAATTACACGAATGGTCCCTATAGTTTGGGGTAATTTCTGTGCTTGGTCCCTAACTTATTTTTTTAACTCTGAAAGTCCCTACTTTTTGTTTTTGTTATGCGCTTGGACCCTACTTTTTGTTTTTGTTACGCGATTGGTCCTTATCTTATCTAAAAAAAACTATTATTTAAATAGAAAAAATGGTAGGATAGGTAAGGTAAGGTGATGGGGGTTGGGGTTGGGGTGTGTTTATTTAAATATTTTTAAAAATCAAGGGCAAAATACTTTTTTTAGGTAAGACAGGGACCAAGCGTGTAACAAAAACAAACAATAGGGACCTTCCGAGTTAAAAAAATAAGTTAGGCACCAAATATGCAAATTATTCTAAACCATAGGGACTGTTCGTGTAATTTACTCGCAAAAATATATTACATGACCAAAAACTATTAATGCCTAGAAAAGTAAAGTATAAACCATATTTTTGACCTAACAATCTCCCCCTTTGTTTATAATTTTCTTTTCTAATTAACCCAACACACTCGCTAAAAAAGTAGCCTGGGTTTTCTTGTGAATCTTTATTAGGAGATTGACCTCAACTTTAATCTTCAATTTCTTCACAGCTTCAA
Source organism: Lactuca serriola (assembly GCF_051521515.1). Classification (NCBI taxonomy): domain Eukaryota; kingdom Viridiplantae; phylum Streptophyta; class Magnoliopsida; order Asterales; family Asteraceae; genus Lactuca; species Lactuca serriola. Next base: position 195,192,025 of record NC_136411.1, read on the forward strand.
GATGAACATGATGAATCTTCAATGCATGACTTCATCTTGAGCAATTGGGATTTTCTTCACATTTTGGCTTTGAACGCACGTTGGGTGAGGAGGCTTGTTGTAGAGATTCTTGAAAAATGGCGCTTTCAGCTTGAGAATCTTCACAGAGAATAAAAGAGTGAACTAATCTTCTGGATCACTTCAGCAGGTTTATAGATAGCAACAGACTGAATGATGAGGCTTCAATACAATCTATCACATAATCTTCAATTGTAGCTTCACCTAGTCTCTGGGTTGAAAGATTGAATGTTGAAAAAATAATCTTCATTTCTTGCTCCTTCGAATGAGAATTCTTTGATGCTCACATATGAAGCCTTGGCTCAGAAATCTCGATACAGTCTCCATGAGTCTCATCTACATCTGAATTCACTTTTCAAGACAAAACAAAACTAAAAGAAAACTTAGTACAAAATATTTTTGGATTTTTCATATTTTCTGAAAAAAATAAAAAATAAAAAATAAAACAGAAACAAAAATATTTTTGGATTTTAGATTTTTCTGAACAAGAAATAAAACAAAAATAACACAATTTTTTTTTTATTTTTAATTTTCTGATTTTTGTTGGATTTTTTATTTTTCTGATTTTTTATATATTTTTTAATAATAATTTTTTAATTCTCCCCCTAAATTTGTGCATAAAAGAAAACTATGAACAAATTTAATAAAAAACAAAACAAAAGCTAAATTTAAGACTATTTTGGGATCTAAGTTGTCAGGCAATCCAATATCGTTTATCTGCACACACCTACATGTTTAGATTTTGTCAATCACCGGTATTGTGATCCACTTAAACACAAAGGATATAGACAAATTGGACATGTTATTAGTGCAAGACAATAAGATCTATATTCTTAAATAGACATTTAGCTGACGACGACCAAGGATATTGCTGTCCACTTAAATTAAGTAGCGAGATCTATAGAAAACCTATTAAATGGTTCAATTTTAGATGAACTATAATGTGTTTCGCACTTTCCGATATAGCTTGATCATCAAGAACTTCCAAAGAGCTCCTTACTTTAGGTGAATATTCAATCAGTAAGAAAGAAGTCGGATATAGAAGTGCATATGTTATATCTTAGGTCGGATGTCTTCTAATCACACAGAGGGAACAACATATGACTAACGCAGATAGAGGGTTATAGAAATAGTAGGGTGCATATGTTGTGTCCTAGGTTGGATCTTCCGATCATGCAGAGGGGACAACATATGGCTAACAGACAGAAATAAATTCATAGATATGGATATGCATAGAGATAGAGTTGCATATGTTGCATTCCAGTTCAGATATATTCCAATCACGCAAAGGAGCAACATATGACTGATAGATAGAAAGCAAGAAAACAATTTCCTACATACCTATTTTATCAGAACCCCCAGTTGCCCTATCAATACCGGAAGTAAGGACATGAGTCCACACATCAAGGAAATGTTGAGCCATAGTTCTAGATAATTAACTTTTAGTGTATCTCGCAGGTTCCCATGTTTATGTCACTACTCAATCTACCCGAGCGCCGTATTGTCAGTCTAAATGAAACTATCAAAGTCCATATTGTCTATTCCTTTCATTTGTCAATCTAAGTCTAGTCCTTTTGAATCCTTTATGCCTACCAGTACATTGAAAACAGAGTCTATTTTAGTGCATTACACAAATTTTATATTGCCCTTTATAACTAGACTTCATATCACTTCCCAAACAATACCTACTAACGCAAAGCTATAAGAAAATAAAGAATTGTCTTTAAAATGAATCAGTATAAGATAAACTCGGGAGTAGAGAGAAAACTTAAACCGTAAGTCACCAATTGAATTTGCATCCAGAAGGTCTGAGAACTGCACACATAATCTTATAACAGATCCGAAAATTCATCATGTCATTAAGCACTAACGCCATGTGTGATCCCTTATTTTTTTCCTTTCCCGCAAAGGATACATACTCTCAAACAAAGTTCTGAGTGTTGCACAGTTGAGAGATGCCTTGTATCATGTGCCTGGAATAGTCACTACCAACAAACCAAAGTCTGATGATATGCATGCATAGCTGCTCCGACATAGAGCGGGACCAGTTGGTCTTTGGAACCCAGTCCATTTTGAAACTGGGTTGACCTTTTTCATCCTTGCACGGGACTCTCTCCCATGACATATCCTGCTTATCACAAACAGAAGATGTAGCAACTGTTGGATAAGGTGTCTAAGTCCATAACTATTTCTGCTATGTACTTGACCCGACCCGACATGGTCCATTTGGGTTGCATGGCATCATCCATTTGGATAAACTAAATGATAGAATTAACACTTTTGGTTTATTAATATATTATCAGTTCTAATATATTAATAGTATTATTTAATTAGTATTGATCAAGAATTAATCTAGAATTCATTAAGTGATCAAATTGTGACTAATTAAATATATGGGTTGATAATGTAAATCATTCATAACTTATATAGTGGGCTAAAGGGATCCATGGATAATCAAATTGGGTTAAACCCATTGGATACTCCATGGGAGTTACAAACCCATGGGTCATGGAAATGAAGAGTCATGCCACATTAGGGTTTACATGGTGTAACCCTAGATGTGCACACTATATAAAGAACATCATACTTACCAAAATCGGCTACACTCGCACCCACCGCTTCCTTGATCGGTGGAGGGTCGTTAGCCGAACGGTAAGACAATGACTTAAAATTCTCATTAAAAGTATAGTGATTATTATAAAGTAACTAAATGTTTTATAAATTCCCAATGTTAGTTACTTTAGGAAAAATGTGAATAAGGTGCTAATCCATGAAATTACACTCTGCACTTCGATTAAGTCGTTGGTGGAGTGTGTGTGGTTTACCAACACACTAACTTGGACTTAACAAGGTAGGCAAAGGGTGACTTAAGGTTTTTCCATAAGGCCGGTGGAGCACGTGTGGTTTACCGGCACATCGATTAAGTGGAAAAACATTAAGGGTACCATGTAATTTGCATTGTTACTTCACACCTTGTTTTGTGATCCTCGGTATCCCAGTCACAAAACATGAAGGGCACACTCGAGATTGAAACATGCCATTGAAAAGATAAATGAATCTAAAAAGAATCGAAGAATTTCTAAAAACCAAATGAAACCTAATAATTTATATTTCGTTTTCATGGTGGAAATTGGTGAATCGTCATTCAGCTACCTTTCAAATATGTTATAGCTTGGATTACGACATCCCTCTTCTGAGTTATAATATATTCTGATTGGATCCTAGCCTTAATATTACATTTGGGTGTTTTATTAAGAACTTTCTCTATATCTAAGCTAAACTTGTTTTCTTCGTTTCAGATGTCTTCGAACAATGCTACTCCTGGTTCAAACCCTACTGGCTCCTTCTCTCTCATGAAACTTTGTGGGAGAGTCATCTTTGATGGATCCAACTTTATTGATTGGATCAGAAACATCAGGATGGTCACTCGGTATGAGAAAAAAGAATATGTTCTAGACAAGGAGCTAAAGGTACCCGAGCCAACTGCTACTCCTAAGGAGTTTGCTGAATATGAGGCACATGAAAGAGATGCTACTAAAGTGGCATGCATCATGATGGCCACTATGACAATCGAGCTCCAAAAGTCCTATGAGGATTACTATTCTTTTGAGATACACCAGGATTTGATGGACCACTATCATCAGTGTGCTCATCAAGAGCGATATGAAATCATCTCCTCCATGATAACAACTTGAATGAAAGATGGTGAACCCATCACATGCCATATGCAGAAAATGCAAAGGTATGTGGACTGTCCGATGAAGCTGAATGTGAACTTCCTAGAGGAGTTAGCAATAGATATCATTTTGCACTCCTTACCATCGTGTTATGATCAATTCCGCATCACATACCACATGAACAAGGAAGAAGTCACCCTCAACAAACTTCAGGGACTCCTTAAGACCGCAGAATTAGGTCTTAAAGGTAAGTAGGTTGTTACCACTTCTACTCCTACTACAAACTCCGCAACTGTCCTGGCAATCGGGAAAGGGAAAGGTAAGAAGAGGAAGACGCCTTCGAAGGGTACCAAGGGTAAGACCCTTAATGGCTCCTCTTCTAGTGGAACCAAGAAAGGTTTTGTTACACCTTCTTCTGATCCCAAAGAGGCTGAATGCTTTTATTGCCATGAAAAGGCACACTGGAAGCGGAACTGCTCAAAGTACCAGCAAGATTTGATGGATGGGAAAGTGAAACCCAACCATGCAGATATTTACACTATCTTATCTAATAATTCACTCTATTCTAACTATTGGGTCCTTGATACCGACTGCGGTATTCACATTTGTTCTGATTTGCAGGGACTAAGAAGAAGTGAGAATGTGGAGCATCGAAAGATAAATTTGATCATGGGAAATAGGAAAGGTTCACCTGTCACCAAGATTGGAGTTTATACTTTGTTGCTAAGTAGTGGGTTTACTTTAGATTTGAATAAATGTTCTTATTCGCTAGAAATGGCAAGAAATTTTATTTCCTTTCATGCTTTCTACAAACAAGGTTTTACCTTTTCTTTTGATCATGAAATTAGTGGAATAAATGCTTTCTTTAATAATGAATTTTATTTTAAAGCATTACCTTGTGATGGTGTGTATGAAGATGTGTCTGTTGTAGACAATTTAGGAAATAATGTGATGTGTAGTGATTCTACAAATGATAATAACTTGGATAAAGCATCATTATGGCATTGTCGTCTTACACATATAAGCAAGAAACGCATAGGCCAAATCCAAAAGGATCGAGTTTTGGAATCATTTGACCTAAAGTCAGATGATAGTTGGGAATCATGCTTAGTTGGAAAAATGACAAAGTCACCCTTCACTGGTTCTTGTGAGAGGGGTGAAGGTTTGTTGGATCTTATACACATGGATGTGTGTGGACCCTTCAAACATGCCACCAGGGATGCAAATCATTATTATTTGACTTTTACTGATGATTACAGTATATATATGGATATGTGTACTTAATCAAGCATAAGTCAGAGACTTTTGAATGATTTAAAGAGTTTAAACAGGAAGTTGAGAATCAATTGGGCAGGAACATTAAGATGCTTCGATCCGATTGAGGTGGTAAGTATCTTAGTTCAGAGTTCCTCGACTATCTTTGGGAATGTGGGATTGTTTCACAATTGACACCTCCTAGGACACCACAGTTGAATTGTGTAGCTGAGAGGTGTAACCCAACCTTGTTGGACATGGTTCGTTCAATGATGAGTCGAGCTTCGTTACCAATCTCATTTTGGGGGTATGCCTTAGAGACTGTCATCTGGTCCCTACAATGAAGGTTGCCAAAACACCTCACGAGATGTGGACTGGAAAAGTTCCTAGTCTAGCCCACATCAAGATTTGGGGTTGCGAGGCTTTTGTGAGACGCGAGACTCACGACAAGCTCGAACCTCGATGTGAGAGGTGTATTTTCATCGGCTACCCACAAAAATCCTTTGGTTACCTCTTTTACAGACCTAGTGAAAATGTGGTCTTTGTAGCAAGGAAGGCGGTCTTTCGAGAGAGAGAGTTCATAAGTCAGGGAAACAGTGGGAGGCAAATTGACCTTGAAGAAATTCAAGACTCAAGTGGTGAAGGAACCTCAAACCCTAGCAGTCAACTTGAGGAAGAAACTCCTGTTGATCAAATTATACCTCCAATTGTACTTCTGAGGCGTTCCACAAGGGTTAGGAATGTACCTGAGCATTACTATGGTTTCCATATTACTACGGAAGGTGAGACACTTATCAGTGATAGGACATTGGTAAGTTTGGATGAACCTAACAGCTAAGCGGAAGCCATGGTAGGCCCCGAGTCTATTAAATGGAAAGAGGCAATGGATATCGAGATATAGTCCATGTATGAAAATCAGGTCTGGGACTTGGTTGACAATGTGCCAGGTCGTAAGACAGTTAGGTGCAAATGGATCTTCAAGAAGAAGACCGACATGGATGGTAATGTACACACTTATAAGGCACGACTGGTTGCAAAGGGCTTTTCTCAAACTCCAGGAGTTGACTATGATGAGACCTTTTCACCAGTAGCCAAGATTAAGTCTATTAGGGTATTGTTATCCATTGTTGCATTTCATGACTATGATATATGGAAAATGGATGTCAAAACCGCTTTCCTTAATGGAAAGTTAGCTTAAGATGTTTACATGAATCAGCCAGAGGGTTTTGTCAGCACAGAGTACCCTAATAGAGTTTGTAAGCTTGAGAAATCCATCTATGGATTAAAGCAAGCACCTCGTAGATGGAATCATTGCTTTGATGAGAAAGTCAAAGGGTTTGGCTTTTCGAGGAGTGAAGATGAATCTTGTGTATATATCAAGGCTAGTGGAAGTATAGTTAGCTTTTTGGTACTGTATGTGGATGAAATACTACTCATAGGAAATGACATCCCAACCTTGCAGGAAGTTAAGTCCTGTCTTGGGAAGTGTTTCGCTATGAAGGACCTTGGAGAAGCTGCCTATATTCTAGGGATAAGGATTCTGAGAGACCGGAGTAAAAGACTTATTGGGCTTAGTCAGAGTACATACTTGGAGAAGGTGCTGAAGAGATTTAGCATGCAAGATTCCAAGAAGGAAGAGTTACCCATCAAGAGTAACGCTAGACTGAGTAAGACTCAGAGCCCGAGTACCGAGGTTGAGATAGCAGAAATGAGTCGAGTACCTTATGCTTCTATAGTAGGCTCGATCATATATGTTATGACCTGCACTCGTCCTGATGTAGCCTTTGCTTTAAGCATGGTTAGCAGGTATCAGGGGAACCCTGGTAAGGCTCACTGGACAGCGGTAAAGAACATTCTCAAGTACCTGCGGAGGACTAAGGATTGGGTCCTTACCCTTGGTGGGAATGATGAATTGAGAGTTGTAGGGTATAGTGATGCAAGATTCCAGACTAATAGGGATAATTTCCGCTCTCAGTCGGGCTAGGTCTTTACCTTAAATGCAGGAGCAATCTCTTGGAAAAGTTCCAAGTAGGAGAATGTGGAGGATTAAACTTGCTAATCAGAGTATATAGCGGCAAGCGAGGCAGCAAAGGAGGCTATATGGCTAAAAAAATTCATTGGAGACCTTGGAGTTGTACCAACTATAACGGAGCCCATAAAGATTTTCTATGATTGTGAGAGTGCAGTTGCCTTAGCAAAGGAACCAAGGGATCACGGGAGATCCATAATCATTGATAGAAAATACGATTTCATCAGACATCGTATAGAAGAAGGACTCCTCGTGGAAAAGAGGGTATCATCGGATGAGAACCCGGCAGATCCCCTCACGGAGGGACTCGGAAGGGTTAAGCATCTCCAGCATGCAAGGAGCATAGGGCTAAAGGATGATATTAGTTTTATTAGTTAGATAATTTTGAAATTTTGTAAAATGTAATTGACATTTGATGATGAATAAAAGTTGTGTTTATTTATGTGTAAAGTGTTGCTATCCCTTGTCAATCGTTTACTATTATTTCTTTTGCATGTTTTGACTTCCAGAATATTTATGTTGGGTTTACATATTATTCAAATTATCCACATTCAGTCATATGCTGGAAGTAGATATGAAGTAAAACTGTCATGAGTTGGTTGCAGAGGTCTAAGATCTTGAACATGGCCTCAACACTCATGAGTGCTCATAAGTTATGAGTACTGGATTCAACCCACGCTCACTTGTATCACTCCATGGAATTTATCTGGAGTGATCGTGAGACGGTAATATCATATAACTCTTCAAACCTAGAGATATGACTTGTTAACTATGAGTTAGTTATGCATTGATCGTGCGAAAACACTTTGGTAACTCGATGTTATAAAACGTGCGGTTGTGTATAATTTAACAAGTAGAAGATCAAGCATATGAGTCGAAGTTTATCTGTTCCTTCTTGGATTAGAAGCGATATCTGGGCCCCTCGATGAATTTGTTTTGACCCAAGTACTGGGCCTGGTCAGAACTAAGTTAATGTGTTCAATTAAGTTCTATGTCAAACAAATCGGAAATCGGGAAACAAACTGCTGTACAAAAAGTAAGACACTATTCCATATGTTTGTCCGACTGATATCTAGAACAGAGGATTATATGATCACTTATCTGAAAATGGCGTATCCTCATCTTCTCAATTCCGAGAAACCTTCAAAAGAGCTACGATTGTCGATCGGTTCCTGAAGTCATACTTGCAGTTATAGTTATTAGACTTATCCAAGTGGGAGACTGTTGGATAAGGTGTCTAAGTCCATAACTCTTTCTGGTATGTAGTTGACCCGACCCGGCATGGTCCATTTGGGTTGCATGGCTTCATGCATTTGGATAGACTAAATGAGAGAATTAACACTTGTGGTTTATTAATATATTATAAGTTCTAATATACTAATAGTATTATTTAACTAGTATTGATCAAGAATTAATCTAGAATTAATGAAGTGATCAAATGGTGACTAATTAAATATATGGGTTGATTATGTAAATCATCCATAACTTATATATAGTGCTAAAGGGCTCCATGGATAATCAAGTTGGGTTAAACCAAAAGTCGACAACATAGCAACAAAAATCAAATGACAATCCAACAACCTATTAATAGAAACCAATATTCGTAAATCACTAGATCAGCAAAGCCATTGTTAAACCATATCAACAACAATCCATAAGTACAATCCATTAAGCATTCTCACCAGCACCACTACTCGTGGATGCATCACCTCCAACATGACCAAACACAAAAGATCTAAGCTCATCAATTGAACCCATTGGAAAACCAATCTCTAGCAAGAAATCTTAACAAAAAAATTTAGAAAAACCATCTTGCATCCGTTGCAAACCAAAGAGGTCATAGAATGGCGCCTAAACCATAACTAGACCCAGGAGAGGCCCGTCATTCATTAGCTTGCAACCCAAGATTTTCCCTTAATTAATGAATATTGACTCTAGCGCTTGGTTCACATCATAAAAGGAAGAATAATAAAAAAAAACCTATCAACCACCTTTCTTATACCCTTGGACAACACCCACTTCACATCCTCTTCCAACTTTTCAACCTATATGGCCTAGCCATTCACGCTTGCTTATAAGTTAGTTTTTTTTTCAAAACTGACTCCCCATTATCACTTTTAAGCATCCGGATACCTAATTCTAACATGTCTATTTTGTCAACATAACCGATTATCTCAAACTCTAATGATGCCACCTTACCATGCAAAGAGTAAAATCTCTTCTAGCTTGCTCTCCAATATCACCTTCTCCTCCTTAAACAACCATACTACACCTTTCACAACCTCTAACTTTGACTCAGGAACCGTAGGAATAATCGAGCGCGTTCCCTCTAACCCAACCTCCCTTTTTCACATAACCAAAAATTTATCTCGAAACAACTAAACATTTCGAGATCGGCCTATAGAAGGAGTAAAAAATGTTACATAGTATCAGCTACCTCCTTAAACTCAGCTCATAAATCACAATTTTCCTGGTGCATTTATGCATTTTCATCACAGCAATTCATAATTTTACACCCCAACACCAAGATTTCGATGAGCTTTACTTTAAACATATCTCGAACATGCTCCCGACATCTACTCCCTAAACTAATTCAAGTCTTGGGCGAGGTGAAATTCATAAAAAAAAGATATCACGACTTGTAGATCCAACAAACATTGATTTTGACGATACTCCAAATCGGGAACGTAAGTAGGTCCTATCGGATGAGGAACGTTTGAATCTCGGGGATGACACATTGTGTTAAACCAGTCAATATTAGAGGAATGAATTTTCACCCCAATGCTACTTGTGAACTAATGAAAAGAACCGTAGGATCCAAAGAATGAGATCTTTTTATAATGCGACTGGAACTACCATCCTCTCCACCAGAGAGAGTCACGACAAAAGAAGTTGAGGCCGCTGCCCCTCGACCCCTATTTTGAGCATCCAAAGCATTATCATTGGCATATTTATCATAAACACCTATCCTACCAGCACCACCACTCCGAGACTTGTTGTTACCAACCATGAATCGTATAAACTATGCATGTGAAGTGAAGAATAAGACTCTTCACCATCTTCATCATCATTATCCTGATTACTACCTCCTTCCACATCACCACTCATGTTGTCACCCATGATAGGCAAATCAAAATCATCAAAAGCAATATCTTCAGCATATATCTTTCCCTCAAAAAAGTCACTTAAGAGAAAAGGAAATCGACCACCATATACAAAACAAAGTATGCATAAAACATTTAACTGATTGGCCAACAATGAAACCACAAGTACGAATAGTTAAGTTAAGGGGAAATATGTAAAGGAAAACTTGGTCCTCTAACATATAGAGCAGGGGTAGCCTCCATACGAATCCAATGTGGACTCATGCCCACTTTTCCCAATATTGATTCAGGGAAGTTTTTCCATGTCACAACTTGTTGGATTGCTGTCTCAGTCCATAACTATTTTGGTATGTACTTGACCCGATTATGAGCATGGTCCTTTTGGGTTGCCTTTACCACAAAAATATGTAGGATGAATTAAGGAGAGAAAGGTTTAATTATGAATTATCAATATATTATGAGAATAATATATTAAAGGAGAAATCATATTATTTAATTAATATTAGTCAAGAATTAATTGATAATTAATTTTGTGGCTAAAAGAGATTAATTAAACTTAAGGGACTAGAATTGTAATTATAAGATAATTGCAAGAGTGGGCTAATGGACTCCATATAATGGAGTGGACGAAATTTATGGGGAAGCCCATAAGATTTCGTCCAGCACTCTAAAGAAAGGGATCCATGGGCTGCTTAGGGCCTAAGCAGTCAGATTAAGGTTTCCTAGTTGAAAACCCTAATAGCCTACAAGTATATATAGATCCCTAAGGCCCCAAAAACGTGGTAAGGAGTTCCTCTACTGTTTCTAGTCGTTTTGGGCAGCCTCCTCTCTTCTCCTCTTCATCCAAGTTGCTTAGTGGTGTTTGTGACTCCATTAGAGGTTCACCACTTGAGGCACTAAGCTTTCTGAAGACAATCAAAGTAAGGAATTGATTGTTATTGCAATATAACAATCAAAGGTAATTACTAAACCCTTATTTCAGTTCTTATTTGATAGATCTAGGGTTTATAGCTTTGGATATTTCATTGCATGTTCATTAGACAAACTAGATCCAAAAGCTATTACGGTTTGCATGTACACCATAGGAATGATGTATTGCTCGAAACCCATCAGTGGTATTAGAGACTATGGCTGTTTGTTTGATGTATTTGATGCTATAATAGATTATTATTGCTTAAAAATCAAAAATTAGTGTTTTTGGAGGCTGGACTCGACGAGTCAGCGGGTCTAACAGTTGTATTTCGTGATTTTCTTCCTGTTTTGACTGTAGATAATTGCCTAAAACGTTTTATATTAATAAAATCCGAATTTTATCAATATTTGGAGTTTATCCTTGCCAAAATTGAAGATAATTGTCAAATTTAGATAATCTTTTGTTTTATTAGATAAATATTGATTATTTGTAATTTAGATTTGAATTATCCTATGAAAAAGTTTCAAATTGCACCCTTTAGGTTGTATAGTTTAAATTTGAACTTAAAAGTTTTGTTTTTGAAATTTAAATAAGTTAAACCCTAATGTTTTAAAAAGTTTCCAAACTTGACCTCAAGTTTTGGAATTTAAAATTTTCATTAAAAGTTTAATTTTGAAATATTTAAATTCTAAACCCTAATGTTTTGAAATGTTTCAAAACTTGCCCTCAAGTTTTGGAATTTAAAAGTTTATTAAAAGTTTAATTTTGAAAAGTTAAATTCTAAAACCCTAGTAATTTGAAATGTTCAAATCACACCCTTATGGTTTTATTAATTAATTAAACTGTATAATTAAAAGTGATTTAATAAAACCATAAAGTTTTGGTTTACATTTAATTAAATTAAAAGTATAATTTACTAAATTGAACCACCTAGTAATTTAAAAGTGTAAAATACACCCTATTCTATAGATAACATTAAAAGTCTAATATTATATATATGTATGAGTCAACAGTCAGTCTTACCGTTAGTAGGCCTCATTTACAAACCTGGTCTATAAGGGGTGTTTAAGGAAATTTCCTATAAAATGGAGATTAAATGTGTATCCACTCTTACCCACTACACTCTTGACTAGTGGAGGGTCGTTAGCCGAATGGGTAGGATAGGACAAAAGCCTTCCATTATAAGTATACTAAAGTACAAAGTAACTAAATGCTTATACAAATTCCCAAATCATAGCTACTTTAGGAAAAATGTGAAATTGTATGCTAATCCATGGAATTACACTTTGTACCCTTGTTAAACGTTAGTGGAGCGTGTGTGGTTAACCGACACACTAATTTGGGGATGACATTGGTGGCGAAGGGTGGATCGATGCTTATCATAGATCAATGGAGCGTGTGTGGCTAACTGGCACATTGATTAGGTGATAGTAGCATTGGGTACATGACGTGATTCGTATGGTTATTCACACCTTGTTTGTGATCCTCGGTATCCCAGTTATAAATAGTAGGGCATAATCGAGATTAAACATGCCATTGAAAAGTTTAATGAATCTCAAAAGATCTAGGAGTTTCAACTCATTTAAAACTTAAACTTCCTTTTTGTTTTTCATGGTGGAAATTGGTAAATCGTCATTTACCAACCTTCAAATATTCTGTGACTAGATTACGGCATCCCTCTTCTAGGTTGTAGAGTATTGTGTTGGATCCTAGCTTCATGTTTCATTTGGGTGTTACATCAAGAATTCTAATCAACTTAACTTGAATTTTCTCCCGTTTTATAGATGTCTAGTTCTGACAATCATGGTCTTCCTAAATTCCATGGAACAAGCTTTCAAATGAAGATGATGTTCCACAATATGATCGGGGAACAAGAGATCATGCTTCACTTCCTCCACCTCATCCAATTGTTCTCCCTAACAAACAAGTTCGAAGGCTTGAAAAGTTGAAGCTCACTCAAGCCCTTTTGGCAAGAAAACACGAAGATGGGAAACCTGTGTGTGCACACGTCTTAGAGATGACGTCACACATTGATAGGTTAAGCATGTTGGGTGTCGAGATTTCAAGTGAGTTGGCTGTTGACTTGGTTCATCAGTCACTTCCTGAATCATATAGTGAGTTCGTTAGAGAGTACTATATGATGAATCATGACATGGCCCTCATTGATCTCAACTACTTGCTTATAGCTGCTGAATCAGCAATGATTTGGCATGTTGGTCAAGCAAATTTGTCTGGAATCAAACTCCTAAACTGCAATGGACACTGGCAACATTGGAACTCCAGAAACAACTAAGTCTATGATTGTCCGATGTGCTGTGTCAAAGGAGTTCATTTGCTTTTATTTCCAAGAGAAGGGGCATTGGAGACGAAGCTGCCCTATTTACCTGAGAGATCAAAGAGATGGGAGAGTCAAGACGTATGGCTCTGCTTCAGGTAAAATCCATTAACTAACTCTTTTAAGTTCCTATTCTAGATTCTTAATACATGATGTGATAAGATTACAATTTGATGTTTTCTAGGATCATAGAAAACAGAGGAAGCTTAAAGGAAGAAGTGAGCTGAATCTAATCATGAAGAAATGGATTTCGATTGCATTGCTTGAAGATTGGATTCTTGAGCTACTACTTGGAGTTAGAATAGATTGCTAAGAAATATGTAATAACGTAGTTTTTCAATTGAATTGCATTGTAAGGACAAATTTTTTCCGCAATAAAATGAATTTTGATTTTATCTTAGTTATTTATCCTTGCAATGGCATGTATAAAAAATTGATGTTTAAAGGTTTCTATTATTAGCAATAAAGGATTTGATTCTTAATTATGTTATTTGTGGAAATGTCAAGAATTTACCAAATTGGGAGAGTTTGTCATCGCCCAAGTTTCAATTGGACAGAAACTTGGAATCATACAACTTGGTTTTGTGATAAATGAGAGACTTCATATTTGGAAATTAGACTAATTCTTTGACAAAGTGTCAAGTGAAGGACTAGGAGATCGAGTACACTAGGTCGTACGTTGATCAAGTCCGCCACAAGAGTGATAAAGATATTCGTCATGATTTACTAAAGTTTAGTAAATATGATTATACTTATAAGATTAAGTATAACTCTGAGTTAACTGAAAAAGTTTCAATAAATAGTAGAACGAATAAGAAGAATCAAGTAGGCAGAAAGATAAAAGTTTTTCTATTATGAGAAGAAGGGAGAGTACCTTTTATTGTGTTTTATGATAAGTCTTAATGATTAAGAACCATATCTCAATTGATCCTCTAAGTGAGTGTTAGCGCATTCGTATGTCTAAGAAGAGGAATCGAGAATTGTGGAAATGGTTAAATCAAGAAGTCAACCATATTTCATTCCAATATCAAGTCTTAGATTTATACTCCAAGATTATGTATAGAGTGAAAAGTGTTAAGTAGGTTTATAACACTCATCAAATGTGGAATTTGGAAAAGGTTTTCTTATTCTTGAACAGTTGAAATTGGTAAGTTGTGATGTCTTGGATAAGACAAAGACCAACTAGGACCAATTTGTGAAGTGTTTTATCTTGATGAGAAGTACACTAACTCTTGAATATTTGTTTTGTCTAGAAAAGTTTTTTGACAAGAGAATCATATATGTCAAGAGGTCAGTGGGAGTTTTAATGATCTTCGAAAAGTTTCAAGAACAAATCAAGAATAAACATTATCGATCATCACTAGCACTCGACTTGAGGTTTACAACCTATCGTGTTGACATTATTTTGTTTCTGTGTCATTCCAATTGAGTTAATTGGGCATGTGAGTTCTATGAGTTCTCATTTGAATGCATAAAGACAAAGCACCTTGATCAATGGAAAGTAAATAGATATATAAGGATAAGTTGCTAAACTACTTGGAAGACATGCTGGGCACTCGTGTTACAATAAGGCTAGAAGTCTAGAAAGTTCAATCCATATGAGTTTGGATTTGTCGCAAACTCGGTTTTGGTAAATTCACAAGGATAGGAACTCATACACCATAAAATCTAAGTGTCATAAGATTCCCTCCTTCATGAAAATGACGTTGAGGAAATTCTTTCACTAAGAGAGCTTTTAAGAAGATAACAATTCTGAAAATTGTATTCTCAAATTCGATTAGGGTTACGACATGCCTTTCCATAGCTTGAATTGTGAGATTTGACAATTAGTTTGAACATTTGTAACTTAGTAACATAAGTCCTGAATTGTTTAAACACACATACGAACTATCTAAGGTAAAGGTTTATAAGTTTGAGAAGCTTAGATAAAGGATTATCGAAGCATCTGGTATTAGAAATATGAATTTTGTGGAATTCAATTAGCATTGTTTTCTGGAAGTTCAGCCGTTTTCTGAATACATGTCAAAGCTAGTGGGAGCATAAGTGTTATGATGATATAACAATAATCATCATGATAGTGGGAGCATAAGTGTTATGCTTGTATGATTATTATGGCAAGTATTGCAAGTTAGCAATATTAATTATAGAAAAACAAAGATTCAATTTGCAAAGTTGCATGGTTTGAAAAGTTGTTTTGCTATAATTAAGGGAGAGAATATTATACATCGTTTCAAAATCTAAAGCTTAGATTGAGAAATTTTAATAAATTTAGTCAAAGGATACATAGTGTGTTCTCAAATTTTGATTATGATTTCAGCATCCCTTATCATAGTTCGAATTGTGAAAACGTGACACATAAAATATTATGGCAAAAGATTGATAAAGTATCATATCTTTATGTAAGACATTATGCTTCGTGTCCCATACGCTTCCGATATAGGATCGATTTTAAATGCTATAATATTTGACCATTCTAAAATTTTCCAAATGTCTAGGGCAATAAGAGGGAAAACGGACTAGAATTGGTTTTGACTAAAATAATTAAACAACTATCAAAGGACGATCCAAAGTTCGCTGAGGATTGGTCGCTTGTGAGTAGTTGGAAGTATGGTATTGGATGGACCATATCTACATTATTATGAATAGATAAGATTCTACTAAGAATGAGTTGTCATATGGAAAATATGGAAATTTTTTCATATTGGGAATTGGATATTGAGAGTCTATGTCTAGATTAGAAAATCTTATGAAAGAAGGACGTTCAAAGGAATGTACTTTGAACGTGAGACTTTGCGTTTATGGAATTGTCTTGTAACAATTTCTCATAGAGTACTTTGTAATTTCATTGGCCAAGTCTTGGTGACTTTTGTGCTATGGCTTTGCAAAAGGATCGGTACATAAAATGTTAGAATCTAGCATATTCTAGTAGTGGCATGAACCTTGTGTTCTAGCACTAATGATAAGGATTGGGAATTGTGAAATAAGTATCATTAGAATGGTTTTCAATTGATCTATTTCACAAAGTAAGGACCATAGGAAACATAGTGTCCATGCTTTGTGCATGGGACAACTATTCTTGTAATTTGAGTAATATGTTGATTTTCTGAAACAATAAACGATAAATAATGGGTAATCAATATGGTGGTTAATTAGAAGTGTTTTATTTACTCTCACAAGTTTGGGGCCATATAGGATTAAGTATTATTGTTGTGTTTTAGTTTGCATGTTTTGACTTCTAGAATAACTAGGTTATTCAAACATCCACAGTCGGTCATATGTTGGGAGTAGGTATAAAGGAAGACTGTCATGAATCTGTCTGTAGATTGTCTGAAGTGTTTAGACATGGCACAAGTTTGCTGCATAGTTCATGAGTGCTTTGATAAGATTGGAGTATTGGATTAAATCCATGGTCACTTGGATCACTTCATGGATTTATCACGAGTGATGAGTGAGACGATAATATTGTATATTCTTGAAACCGAGATGTGTGAGTTGTTACTTTTTGGTTGGTTGCACATTGATAATAAGTAAACGCACCAGTAACTTGGTGTCATAAAACTTATGTTTGTGTGTGATTCGATCAGTGAATGCAAGAGGACATTTGAGTCAAATTTTATCCATTCCTTTTACCCAAAGTGGGATAAAAGCGATATATGTGGGCGCATCAATGATTTAGTGATGACACCCTAAGCGCTTGGCCAAGCCGAGACTAAGTTGATGTGTTCAATTGTAGTCTGTTGTCAGTCGTCATAAATCGGAAGTCGGGAGACAGTATAGAGAGAATGATTAAAATTCATGTCTTATGTCTATACGATATCTTGAGAATGGAGGAATGTATAATCCCTTATCTAAAGGACGCATTATCTGATAAGATCAGAGTTGACAGCGGCTTTTGAAAGCTAGGATTGCTGATCAGGTTCTGAAGTCATATGGAAAGTAGTTATTAGACTTATCCAAGTGGCAGACTGTTGGATTAGTGTCTAAGTGCATAACTATTTTGGTATGTACTTGACCCGATTATGAGCATGGTCCTTTTGGGTTGCCTTCACCACAACAATATGTAGGATAAATTAAGGAGAGAAAGGTTTAATTATTATTTATTAGTATATTATGGGAATAATATATTAAAGGAGAAATCATATTGTTTAATTAATATTAGTCAAGAATTAATTGATAATTAATTTTGTGGCTAAAAGAGATTAATTAAACTTAAGGAACTGGAATTGTAATTATAAGATGATTCCAAGAGTGGGCTAATAGAATCCATAGAATGGAGTGGACAAAATTTATGGGGAAGCCCATAAGATTTCGTCGATGACTCTAAAGAAAGGGATCTATGGGCCTCTTAGGGCTTATGTAGTCGGATTTGGGTTTCCTAGTTGAAAATCCTAATAGCCTACATGTATATATAGATCCCTAAGGCCCCGAAAACGTGGTAAGGAGTTCCTCTAGGGTTTCTAGACGTTTTGGGCAGCCTCCTCTCTTCTCCTCTTCATCCAAGTTGCTAAGTGGTGTTTGTGACTCCATTAGAGGTGCAACACTTGAGGCACTAAGCTTTCTGAAGCCAATCAAAGCAAAGAATTGATTGTTATTGCAATATAACAATCAAAGGTAATTACTAAACCCTTATTTTAGTTCTTATTTGATAGATCTAGGGTTTATAGCTTTGAATATTTAATTGCATGTTCATTAGACAAAACTAGATCCAAAAGCTATTAGGTTTTGCATGTACACCATAGGAATGATGTATTGCTCGAAACCCATCACAAACTAACCTAGAGATCTTGGATATGTCGTGCCTAACGTTGGGGGTCACGTCAAGATTTTTGTTTTCAATAATACTAGAGGGATTATAGTGATGTTTGTTTTAAAAAAAAAACCACTTCAGACCAATTATTGCTGCGCCGCGCAACACACATGCAACACTTGGCCCTTCGCAGTTGTTTGTTTTTCAGAAGACTTCTGACTTAAAAACTGTTGCGCGTGTGCTGCGTGGCACAACACTAAACCAACTGCTTCAAACATCTTCACGCCTTAGTTTAACTTACTGCATTAGTCTACAAACGTTAAAAAACAAACATATTTTTTATTAAATGCTACAGCCGTTTGTTCCACCTTTTCTACTACAGAGGATTGTAGAGGTGGTCCGCAGAGTTCAAGCATTTTCTCCTCAAAAACACAAGCAACACCTAAAAACATTTGAGTAAGTGAATCGTGAAACATAAATCCATATAAACTCGGTCTTCCATGTTTTAGTGGATTCTAGAAGATCGTATATAAAGATTCTTTAGTAGAACGAAAATAAAACCAAGCATCACCACTACATATGGAAAAGAAGTATTAAAACAAGAGTATAGTTGCTACAACAAGAGAGGCATGGCACAATAACTCGAAACTTATTATGTTGGACACATAATTCGACTTTAGGTTGCATGTATGAATCTTATAAGCCCCGATACCTTCCTTAAACTCAAATCGGTTTCAAAATAGTAAATATAAAATCATATCTTACCTGGAAGAGGATATTCAATAATGGCACCCATGCCATCAATTACAACACCGTCTTCCTGAACTAGATGATACTTATATGAAACTTGAAGTAATCAATCTCGAGTCACCATCGATGTGACATCCCCATTTTCACGGCCAACAATTACAAGAAACAACATCATCCATTGCATTAATAGTATGATTTTATACATGTGTGTTATGTCAAAGTTATAGACACCAAAAATATACATATCAAAAATAACAAATGAGTCTTGAAGGAACTCCATCTTCTCAAAAGCCTGGCACCTGTAGCTGTCTAGTGGTGACCTGAGAATACAAGTTATTTTGAAAGCGAGTATCAGCTTAAAGCTGGTGAGATCATCAGTATATTAATGTCTGTCTTTGTATGAAAGCATTTGTAAGATGTTATGTACAATGTTTTGTAACATGTTTGAACTCTCCTAGAAAACTCTATGTTTCCTACTAACTGTAGCCTTCTACCAAGGCATCTAGTGATTGTACATGTGTCTCTTGTTAGAGTGTGTGTTTTACCAAGTCTGACTATCATTAACCAAAATATAGTTACTACATTTCCGTGCATCGTGTGAATATTCACGAAGTGAATGTAATGGGAAAATATCAAAGTACTGTAGTATTTGTAATAAGTGACTACTGCTATACTAACTACCTTAAAACAAAAGGTATTCAATGTAACAGGTGATCGACCTGTAGCCTGATACCGACTCTAGTAAAACGACGATGTAAGACGCCGTAAGAAATGACAATTGGCGCCCGTAGACTTGCAAGTCCCACTGTAGCGAGCAACAAGGTGTAGGATACTCAATCCAGTATAGATCTATACACAAACCCACACGCTCCCCAATTAAGGAGATTCGGAATACAAAAATGGTCATGGTAGGAAGTGCCATGCCCCGCTTAATGGTTCACATAACTGCATAAATGTACATGTAATGAATGTGCAAACTGAAAGGTGTACTCTTTCTCTATCTAGCCTGTATGTACTGAAATGTTCTGTGTGTGCTAGCTGTAATGTATGTTCTCTCTATCTAGCATGTATAGTAATGTACTGTGCGTACTAGCTGAAATGTATTGTATGTATTACTTGTACTGACTCATGAATGAACTGACTCATTGTATGTTTCATTGTTCTAGTAATAGTAATTGTATCCTCCACTACTACCCCTATGGTAACTTACTAGTGATGTAACTGGTACGTATGGACATGGAAGTATACACCTTGTTACCCAAGGGTATTGAGTGACTTGAAGATCCTTTATGACTATATATGTACACATGATATATAACTAATATTTAAATGACCTTCGGACGGATACCCGATACCCCACCAGACCAAATCTCAACGACTAAAAGGAAATAGGGCGGGCAGGCCTTCCTATGCTTTTTAAACATTGCTTATATAACTATACATACCTAGACATGCAATTGATAACAAGTAAAACAGAGCTTGAGTAAATCTATTTGATAAGTATAAGAATTTGTAAAACAGTTTGATAAACAGTTTGAACAGTAAGAAAATCACTGGTTTTGTAGTTATTAATCACATGTGATTGATGTAATAACTATAAGTATTCAACTTGTATCCCCCCTATAAAAGCATTTAAAACATTTAAACCATTGATAAAGGGGTATGAACTCACCTGTAGTGAGTGGTACGGATGTATTGAAGATGTAGGATTGCTAGGTGTCAAGTGAAGTCTTGAACACACTCTATGATCCTAGTTAGCATATAATCACACACATATGTACCAAGTTAGTTTTAAACTACTAATTGATAATGATAAGACCTCCTAGAACATGCTAAACACCTTACATAGATGTTATTATCCCTAAGGATGGCATCTAAGTTGTTGTAGGTCAAGGCTAGAGTGTTTGGGGTCCAAGGGTAAACTCCTTTGGAGTTTACGGTTTTCATGTCCATTACCCAATGAGTTTATGGCAGTAAACTCAAGGGTTTATGGTCGTAAACTCTACACTTTATGACCATAAGTTGTTTTGAGGTTTTACAAGTCCTTTGAAGCATTTCTACTTGGTGGTTAGGCCTTTGGAAGGGATTAGGGCGTTATTACACTCCTTGGAGGAGTTTACGGCCCCAAGGCCATTTCCTTTTGGGTTTACTACCGTAAACCCATATGGAAAGTGGTATTGTTATGTTTTCAAATCCTTAGCTCAGCAAGGTAAAAGTCTACGTTAGATTTTAGGCCTAAGGAAGGAATATGGTCCATTTACACCCACATTGGGGTGTTTACGGTTTTGGGAGATCCCCAAACCGTAAACACATAAAAATGATGGACTTTGGTGCTTTTCATGGCTTAAACACATCAAGGAAGGATCTAGACAAGTCCCTTAGGCATTGTGAAGCATCTAGACACCCTAAAGCACCACTTTGCCCATTATTTGGTGTTTAAGGTTTTGGGAGCCTCCCAAAACCGTGAACACCTTGTTCTTGGTGTTCTTGGGACTTTTCCTTGATATTAATATGTATACAAGATTTAAATGACTCTAGGATAGAAGTACATAATTTGTGGAAGCTTGTAATGAACTTAAAGTCCAAGAACACTAGTGTGTGTTCATGGTGTTTTGGAAATCTAATCAAAGCAAGAAATTTGATGGATTAAAGGATGTATAATCACTAGATGTTGTGATATAACAACTAATCAAGCCAAGAAGTACTTACGTTTTCAGGAAATCGGGCGAAAACCGGGATGATATTTGAGAGAGTTTTGAGTTTACTCTTTTAGGGTGAAAATGAAGAGTGATGTTCTTTGGGGAGTAAACTCATGCTTAAGCATGAGTATACGGTTTTTGAGGGTAGTTTACAGCCCAAACATAAAAGTTTGGCCGTGAACTTCTAAGCTACGTGTTATTCGCGGTTTAGAAATTTCAAGACCCGAGACGGCCCATCCGTTCACCCGTTCGTTTAAAGATTAATTATTAAAATAGTCAAACGAACTTTAATTTCCTAAAAACAAGTAAAAGTAAACTTGACTTATAATATGAAGTGATTGACTTTTAGGGGTTGACCGAATGAAAATTCCGGGTTGTCACATCATCCCCCTGTTAAACGGAATTTCATCCTGAAATTAAAGTGTAAACAAATAAAGTAGAAAGTTCAATCCATATGAGTTTGGATTTGTCGCAAACTCGGTTTTGGATTTGTCGCAAACTCGATTTTGGTAAATTCACATGGATAGGAACTGATACACCATAAAATCTAAGTGTCATAAGATTTCCTCCTTCATGAAAATGACAGTGAGGAAATTCTTTCACTAAGAGAGATTTTAAGAATATAACAATTCTGAAAATTGTATTCTCAAATTCGATTATAGTTACGGCATCCCTTTCCATAGTTCGAATTGTGAGATTTGGCAATAAGTTTGAACATTTGGAACTTAGTAACATACGTTCTGAATTGTTTAGACATACATACGAACTATCTAAGGTAAAAGTTTATAAGTTTGAGAAGCTTAGATAAAGGATTATCGAAGCATCTGGTATTAGAAATATGAATTTTGTGGAATTCAATTAGCATTGTTTTCTGGAAGTTCAGCCATTTTCTGAATACATGTCAAAGCTAGTGGGAGCATAAGTGTTATGATTATATAATAATAATCATCACGATAGTGGGAGCATAAGTGTTATGCTTGTATGATTATTATGGCAAGTATTGCAAGTTAGCAATATTAATTATAGAAAAACAAAGATTCAATTTGCAAAGTTGCATGGTTTGAAAAGTTGTTTTGCTATAATTAAGGGAGAGAATATTATACATCGTTTCAAAATCTAAAGCTCAGATTGAGAAATTTTAATAAATTTAGTCAAAGGATACATAGTGTGTTCTTAAATTTCGATTATGATTTCGGCATCCCTCTTCATAGTTCGAATTGAGAAAACATGACACGTAAAATATTATGGCAGAAGATTGATAAAGTGTCATATCTTTATGTAAGACATTATGCTTCGTGTCCCATACGCTTTCGATATAGGATCGATTGCAAATGCTATAATATTTGACCATTCTAAAATTTTCCAAATGTCTAGGGCAATAAGAGGGAAAACGGACTAGAATTGGTTTTGACTAAAATAATTAAACAACTATCAAAGGACGATCCAAAGTTCGCTGAGGATTGGTCGCTTGTGAGTAGTTGGAAGTATGGTATTGGATGGACCATATCGACATTATTATGAATAGATAAGATTCTACTAAGAATGATTTGTCATATGGAAAATATGGAAATTTTTTCATATTGGGAATTGGATATTGAGAGTCTATGTCTAGATTAGAAAATCTTATGAAAGAAGGACGTTCAAAGGAATGTACTTTGAACGTGAGACTTTGCGTTTATGGAATTGTCTTGTAACAATTTCTCATAGAGTACTTTGTAATTTCATTGGCCAAGTCTTGGTGACTTTTGTGCTATGGCTTTGCAAAAGGATCGGTACATAAAATGTTAGAATCTAGCATATTCTAGTAGTGGCATGAACCTTGTGTTCTAGCACTAATGATAAGGATTGGGAATTGTGAAATAAGTATCATTAGAATGGTTTTCAATTGATCTATTTCACAAAGTAAGGACCATAGGAAACATAGTGTGCAAGCTTTGTGCATGGGACAACTATTGTTGTAATTTGAGTAATAAGTTGATTTTCTGAAACAGTAAAGGATAAATAATGGGTAATCAATATGCTGGTTAAATAGAAGTGTTTTATTTACTCTCACAAGTTTGGGGCCATATAGGATTAAGTATTATTGTTGTGTTTCAGTTTGCATGTTTTGACTTCTAAAATAACTAAGTTATTCAAACATCCACAGTCGGTCATATGTTGGGAGTAGGTATGAAGGAAGACTGTCATGAATCTGTCTGTAGATTGTCTGAAGTGTTTAGACATGGCACAAGTTTGCTGCATAGTTCATGAGTGCTTTGATAAGATTGGAGTATTGGATTAAACCCATGCTCACTTGGATCACTTCATGGATTTATCACGAGTGATTAGTGAGATGATAATATTCTATATTCTTGAAACCGAGACGTGTGAGTTGTTATTTGTTGGTCAGTTGCACATTGATAATAAGTAAACGCACCAGTAACTTGGTGTCATAAAACTTATTGTTGTGTGTGATTCGATCAGTGAATGCAAGCGGAGATTTGAGTCAAATTTTATCCATTCCTTTTACCCAAAGTGGGATAAAAGCGATATCTGTGGGCCCCTCGATGATTTTGTGATGACACCCTAAGCGCTTGGCCATGCCGAGACTAAGTTGTTGTGTTCAATTGTAGTCTGTTGTCAGTCGTCATAAATCGGAAGTCGGGAAACAATATAGAGATAATGATTAAAATTCATGTCTTATGTCTATATGATATCTTGAGAATGGAGGAATGTATAATCCCTTATCTAAAGGACGCATTATCTGATAAGATCAGAGTTGACAGCAAGTTTTGAAAGCTACGATTGCTGATCAGGTTCTGAAGTCATACGGAAAATAGTTATTAGACTTATCCAAGTGGCAGACTGTTGGATTAGTGTCTAAGTCCATAACTATTTTGGCATGTACTTGACCCGATTATGAGCATGGTCCTTTTGGGTTGCCTTCACCACAACAATATGTATGATAAATTAAGGAAAGAAAGGTTTGATTATTATTTATTAGTATATTATGAGAATAATATATTAAAGGAGAAATCATATTGTATAATTAATATTAGTCAAGAATTAATTGATAATTAATTTTAAGGCTAAAAGAGATTAATTAAACTTAAGGGACTGGAATTGTAATTATAAGATAATTGCAAGAGTGGGCTAATGGACTCCATAGAATGGAGTGGACAAAATTTATGGGGAAGCCCATAAGATTTCGTCGATGACTCTAAAGAAAGGGATCCATGGGCTGCTTAGGGCTTATGCAATCAGATTTGGGTTTCCTAGTTGAAAACCCTAATAGCCTACATGTATATATATAGATCCCTAAGGCCCCAAAAACGTGGTAAGGAGTTCCTCTAGGGTTTCTAGACGTTTTGGGCAGCCTCCTCTCTTCTCCTCTTCATCTAAGTTGCTAAGTGGTGTTTGTGACTCCATTAGAGGTGCAACACTTGAGGCACTAAGCTTTCTGAAGCCAATCAAAGCAAGGAATTGATTGTTATTGCAATATAACAATCAAAGGTAATTACTAAACCCTTATTTCAGTTCTTATTTGATAGATCTAGGGTTTATACCTTTGGATAGTTAATTGCATGTTCATTAGACAAAAATAGATCCAAAATCTATTAGGGTTTGCATGTACACCATAGGAATGATGTGTTGCTCGAAACCCATCACAAACTAACCTAGAGATCTTAGATATGTCGTGCCTAACGTTGGGGGTCACTTCAGGATTTTTGTTTTCAATAGTACTAGAGGGATTAAGGTGTTGTTTGTTTTAAAAAAAACGCCATTTCAGACCACATATTGTTGCGCCGCGCAGCACACATGCAACAATTGGCCCTTCGCAGTTGTTTGTTTTTCATAAGACTTTTGACTTAAAAACTATTGTGCGTGTGCTGCGTGGCACAACACTAAACCAACTGCTTCAAACCTCTTCACGCCTTAGTTTAACTTACTGCACCAGTCTACAGACGTTAAAAAACAAACATAGTTTTGATTAAATGCTACAACCGTTTGTTCCACCTCTTCTACTAAAGAGGATTGCAGAGGTGGTCCGCAAAGTTCAAGCATTTTCTCCTCAAAAAACCAAGCAACACCTAAAAACATTTGAGTAAGTGAATCGTGAAGCATAAATCCATATAAACTCGGTCTTCCATATTTTAGTGGATTCTAGAAGATCGTATAAAAAGATTCTTTATTAGAACGAAAATAAAACCAAGCATCACCACTACATACGGAAAAGAAGTATTAAAACAAGAGTATAGTTGTGTAACAACCCGAAATTTCCATTTTGTACAAACAGTATCAATTCAATAGAAGTTATAACAGTTACAATTAATTTTCAGACTTTTTCGTTTAAGTTTGAATACGTCAGGGTTTACACTTCAGGAGATATCAGGAGAGTGGATGCACTAGGGTTTAGTGCAACTCTATTATATTAGAGGTCATTTCAGGAATAAAATTATTTTCTGCCAAAAATATCTCAGGACAATAAATAGAATTCTGAACCAAATTCATTCATTATTCGCATTTCCAACTAGAGAAAAGCCATTTTCTCTCTCACGGATCTTCGGGTTTTTATACCAAAACGTGAGTAACTCTTTCTAGTAGTGTTACAAAGCTTTAAATGTGTTCATAACATAGATAACATACCTAAATCAGTAGATTTAGGAGTTTACTCCCCAAGGTGTTCTTGGGCAGTAAACTCCCGAAACCAAGCCTAGATTGTCCCCCGTGATATACTACTACCTTGGACTTGTATAGGAGTGTATTAGGGACATAAAATCAAGCAAGAATCACCCAAGTTTGGGAGTTCACGGCCCAAGAGTATCTTAGGTCGTAAACTCCAAAAAGCATGCTCAAAATGGTGCTTTTAAGGCACCTAAGGCCTTAGACTTTTACCTAGACTTGTTCCCATTAAATCAAGGGCCTTAAACACATAAAAATCACCTTGCAAAGTGAGTTTATGGCCATGACATGGTTCATGGGCAGTTAACTCATTAAAGGGGCACCAAAGTGTGTCAAGAGTCTTCATATGTTTGGATTAAAAGCCTAGAACTTATACCACTTATGCATGAGGCTTGAAAACAACAAGAACACCATTCCAAGGGATTTTACAACCGTAAACTCCAAAGGAAATGGCCTTAGGGCCGTAAACTCCTCTAAGGAGTGTTTCTGGGCCTTAAACCCTTCCAAGAATTTAACCACCTAGTTGGAATAATTCTAGGAATCATTTGGAACTTCAAAACACACAATACACCCATGGTTGGGAGTTTACGGCCGTAAACTCAAGAGTTTACAACTGTAAACTCCAAGTGTGATGGTATATGGGGAGTAAACTCATATATGGGGTCCTTTGGAATCCTAAACACAAGTGCCTTGTCCCACAATAGCTTAGATGCAATCCTTAGGGCTTAAAACACTTATATAAAGTGAATACTATGTCTAGGATGTCTTAACATTATCAATTAGTAATTTGAGACTAACTGAGTACATATATGTGTGATTATATGTTCATTAGGATCGTAGTGTGTGTACAAGTCCTCACTTGACACCTAGCAATCCTACACCGTCCAGTTCATCCGAACCACCATCTACAGGTGAGTTCATATCCCTAATCAATGTTTTAAATGATTTTAAATGCTTTAAAGGGGGGGATACAAGTAGAAACAAACATGTTATTAAATCATTGATATGTATTTTATAACTGTGTTTGTCATTTAACAGATTTCACATACTACAAAATGTGATGCACGAAATGGTTTTAAATCTTAAAAATACTTTGTTATCAAATGTTTTACTTTTGAAATGTTTATTAAAGTGATATCAAATCATTGTTAATTATTGTTCAAAACCCAAAAGATGTCTTACAAAACCATTTTACATTCTTGAACTAAACTATGCATATACACTTATGTTCTTATATATGTACTTATGTTATAGTTTACATCTTTCATTTAGTTTCTTACACCCTTGAGTAGTAAGAGTGTATAAACCTACTTGAACAACTAATTACCTTTCAGTAAATTATCATAGGTATAATTTGAAGATATCAAACATTATTCCTATTACAAGGAATCACACAAGAGTCAGTTCATTCATGAGTCTTTACTAGTACATTACCTGATACACGAGTACGTTTACATATGCTTACATGATACATGAATACCTTACATGAGTACCTTTACGTAGATACATTTACCTGTGTATTACTTACATGAATACTTGTATCTCGAATTGCGAGGATGATTTATTAGTACCTTCTGTGTAACTTATCCTCCCTATCCCCCAGTACCTCGGGATATTTAGATGGGACCCTATCCCCCAGTACCTCGGGATATTTAGACGGGAACCTATCCCCAGTACCTCGGGATATTTAGACAGGACTAACCATTTCGAAACCCAACTGATTAGCACTAGTGGTCGATGAACGTCTACAGATCCCTACGGTTATTACTTATACTATGAGTACGTTTATGGGACTAACCCTTCCTCTGCCCTGCTGCTGCTACAGAGGACAATTGGACAATCTTCGGATGTTCATTAGGTTATATATGTCGTGTTAGCCTTAGTACCTCGGGATAACAGTTACATACGTCCTGTTAGCCCTAGTACCTGGGGATAATATTTACTTTAGTATATTTTCCTATTTAATTTATTTTGTGATAGGTTATACGTTTCGCTTTACGCGATGGCGTGTTAGCCCTAGTACCTCGGGATAACACTTACGTTAGTACTTTTTCCTGTTTACTTTATTTTGTGATACTTTCACATAAACGATGAATTAGACTAAGTACTTTTAGTACTAGTCAATAGAAAGGAAAAGCTATCATTTTAATTACATAACATTTAAGTCTTGGTAGAAGACTACATCATTATAACAAAACATTCAGGTCTTGGTAAAAGACTACATTGTCATAACAAAACATTCGGGTCTTGGTAGAAGACTACATCTCAAACTAATAGAAAATAAGGGATTTTCTAGGGCTTTTCATACTTACATCAACAGTTTCATTTAAAGGTTCACATGACTTTTAAAACAGCTTTTAGTAAGCAAGACAATGACACTTAAACACTTATGAATTCACCAGCTTTAAAGCTGATACTCTCTTTCAAAATAACTTGTATTCTCAGGTCATCAGTAGACAGGTACGGTGGCCATGTTTTGGGAAGACGGAGCAGACAAGTCTCGTTTTTTATTTTGATTGTATATTTTTTTGGTGTCTTATTACAATGAAAGAACACACATGTATTAAAACTTACTTATAATGCAATGGATGATTGATGTGTGTAAAACCCACTAGTTTTAAACCTACTTTTAATTATCAAATAACACACAAAAGGCAGTGAACCTATCAATTGTGGTATAGTTCAAGCAAGTAGGGTATCGAACACAGGGAACGGCAAATTAAATAGTAAAAACTAATTTATCTAATTTAACTAATAAGTAGGGGTTTTCTCTAGTTTTACAAGACTAGAAACTTACTAATGATTACTTGTTAAACTAGAAAACGAAGACTTTGACTAGATTCAATAACGGAAAAGTACTTCTATTTAGTTCAACTTAATTGATCATATGGTTGATTTCAAGGTAAAAGTGCAATGGATTAATTCTTTTGCTAGTACCGATTCAATTGATTAGTTCCGTATTCACTTTATTAATCCTTAGCAAATAAATCAATTTAAACAATGGCCAGTTGTCTATTTCAATTAAATTTACTAGATATAATATTCGGGTTAAGTTAGACTTGCAATAGCTAATTAATTTATCTTTTAATTAACTTCTTGTTTAATGGTCATCTCACAAGCTTGCACATAAATTTACTTGATTTTCTTATTAATCCTAGTTTCATGTTCATTACACTAGACATATGACAAAAAGTGTTCACTAAGCATATGAGATTGATAACTAATAGATGTTCATGCTAATTAATTATCTCCCTATTAACAGAAAATCAATTATCATTCATACAGAAGGTTCTTTAGCAAGCTAAAATAACTAAATTAACCAACATAAAATTAATCCTACCAAGAATCAAACCATATTACCAATTTCGTATCCCCAAATAGCAGTTTAAAGAATTTAGTTCATAACTAAGGTAAATAACAGCAAACAAATAAGTTCAAGTTGCTTAATCATGTTGACAAAACAAAAGAAATAAGTAGAATGGTGGAATTATGCCTTAATTACTTCCGGAATTGGATTCTAGCTTCCTTGGTCGACTTCTAGGGTTCTTCTGGCTTCTTATTCGCAGCTAAGCACTTCTGAATCGTCCCAGAACTTCTTTCTCTCGATCTGTGGAATTATCTTTAAATAAGCGGTCCGACTCGTCGAGTCAAGTGGTGACTCGTCGAGTCCCTCTCACATTCTACGTATTGCGATAACTATCTGGGATCCCGAGTCAATATCCTTCTGATTCCTCGACCGGACTCGTCGAGTAGATATATGACTCGACGAGTAGAAGCTTCTTTTTCAGTGTTTTCCTTCTTCATTCCACTCTCAATCTTCTAACCGCTTCTCTTGCTTCCTTTTACTTCCGAGCTTCATCTTTGGACTGAAAAACATAATTTAACACTTTTAAGTACCTTTCGTCCATAATATGCGATAATTTAGCTAATATATGAATAAAAAACTATACTAAATACACACTAAATATGCACATATCAAAATACCCCACACTTGTCTTTTGCTTGCCCTCAAGCAAAACTGAATTTTAATCACATTAGAATTATGTATAACAATTCCAATCTAACCCAGCCATTATGCCAAGACCGCAACGCATGCATTTGTGTCTAAAATTTTTCCTAAAGAACCCCCCATATTCCAAATACTCACAATCCTCATAAACATTCACCCACTCACCCCGAACTATGCTCATTTTATGCATCCCTCCGAATCCATCCTTAGAAAACCTCTTAACCTCAAGGTATTTTTGGTTGAGCAACCCAAGCATACATAATCTAGACAATTACAATTTATGATACCACTATGGAGCTCTTTTGGAATTCTACACTTCTTTGATAATTTGATCTTTGATATCTTTGAATTCACCAACTTGTATTGACTTTTGGCATCTTCAACTTTTTTAGATTTCTTGGAATTTTGATCTTTTGATCTTCACTTTAACTTTGATGCTCCAAAAATTCTTCAACTTTTCTTGTAATTTTGTCTCTCTTTTTTTAACATGTACCTCACTTTTTTTCACTCAAATCCTACATGCTTAAGCAGGGGCGCTCAAATTCAACCTTTATTGGCTAATGATAACAATTTTCCTGGATACATTTCAGGTTTAGGCTGCTAAACATATTGCATCCCTCAGGCTGAGCGAGGTCGTGTTTTTGTCCCATGATTTCACTGGAATAAGGAAGCCACAAATGCACTAGAACGTATATAGGCTCAACTAAACATTTGGGTTTTCATGCAATCATCAAATATAATACTAGCATGGAATCCTAATTGCTTTTACCAAAATTTTCTAATTTAGCCCTAGCAATTTTAATGCAAAAATTCTAAATTTTTAACTAATATAACCAACCCCCTACCCCACACTTAATCCATGCAATGTCCCCATTGCATATTATGCATGAATAAGAAAACATAAAAATAAAGAAACTAAAGAGGGAATTGGAACAAACTCCCCTGGGATAGCAGTCGATAGGCTGATCACTTCCATTTTAAGCTCCAACTTCAATCAACTTTAGACATGGTAACATCTCATCCATGCCTTGGGTGTCAAAACTCGTGTGGGTCGCTCCAAATACGAGGAAATCAGTGTAAGATCTTCAAGAATGGAAATGGAAGAATAGGTGAGCAAGTTGGACAAGTAGCAGTATCAAATCAGTAGTCCGTCGGTAAAAAAAAATGATCGACTCGTCGAGTCTTATGATGGACTCGTCGAGTACCAGCGCGCCTTCTCAGAATATGTAGAAATACAAGGCGACTCGGCGAGTCTGCTTAGTGCACTCGTCGAGTAGGCCACTGAACGAAAAAAACTTGGTATTTTGCAACTGTTTTAGACTTTAAAAACTTCTTTAACCCTTCCTCACATTTAGACTCAATTGCTCATACCCCCTAGGACCGGACTCGACACTTTGACGTTAAAAACTTGCTTCCTTGACTCGCTCTTACTCTAGAAAACATCCATGCTTTACATCTCTAAACCATCCTAAGCAAGCAATCATAATTCAATCCTGAAAATAACTAAAGCAAACAGCCATTAAACATAACAAAATCTCAAAGCATACACACCAAATAATAAAACAAAAAAAATTAAAATTGCTTGATTAAAAACACAAAAACATCAATCTTCATCTTCCTCATCATCATTAGCGGCTCCACTTCCCCCGGCTCCGCTTCGTCTCGCAGCAATCCTCTCATCCCAAGATGGAATGAATGGGTAATTCCCACCATCAATATGTGGGATATTGAAGTGGTCAAAAAGTCGAATGTGGGATTGGTTACTAAAGTTCAGCCCCCTCGCCAATTGATCCTGCATCCGCCTCATCTCTACATTGTACCAATCCATTGGTACATCTTCATTTTCGACCGGAATCACTGGCGGCTCGTCCTCCACATCCCGTTCTCTTCTCGATCTCACCCTCCTTCCCGGTGCATCGAGACCAACAACGGGGTCATCATTTGGAATGGCATAATGGCCACCACCATAGTCTTCAATTATCCGTGCTCTTCGGAAAAGAATGGGATTAAACGGGGGCGTCGGGATCATTGTCATGAAGTTCCAGGCTCCGCGGTTCATCAACCCGAATGAATTAGCCAATCGAGTGACAAACATTCCTCCATTGATACGGGAGGTTTTGCGATCTTTGACCGCACCCTCCGAAAGGTATGAAGCAATACACCATGGGATGTTGCAAAAGACGTCGGGTGTTATTATGCTCCATAAGTAGAAAACGTCAAGGTTAGAGACCTTGTCATCGTCTTTCCTTTGGTTGATGGTGGAGGAAATAAGGCGGTGAATGAGGCGGTGAGTCGGGGATCGGATGCTCCCTTCTTGTGCAGACTTTGGGATGTAAACTTTGTTTCCTATGGTATTCCACCAACCCGTGCTTGTGACTCCATCGGGAAATGCCATATGAGTGTTTGCCAAGAAAGCCCGAATGATGTTTGTTGTCACCAAGGGTTGATCATAGATCCCTAGTCGGCAGGCAAGGTCCACCACCGAGCATTGACGATACTCGCCCCCAAGACAAAAAGTAAAGCTCGTCGGGTGATACACATCCACTCCCCCGGTGAAAGACACCGTGGAGAAAAACTCCAAGCAAAGCTCTAAATACACCGGCTCTTGTATGCGGAAGACCCGGCTCCACCCGTCACACACCATAGTTTCGCCTTCATGTTGGAACTCCTTCAAAAGGTAAGGAGCTAGTTCTTCTTCATATCTAACACCTTGCAGCCATTCCCAATCAATTTTGTTCGGTACATACACCTCCTTCTTCTTAATATCGGAGAGCTTCTTCTTCCACTTCCTCATTGTTGCAGCGGATTCAATTTGAGGGAAGTTTAACCATGGAAACTCCCCTTGGCTATTGGTTGAAGATTGTCCTCTTCTGAACATGATTTCTGCAAAATATACACACAAAACCCAGAAACACAGAATATAATTAAAAACTGAAATGTATCTGTAAATCGACTGGACTCGTCGAGTCCATGCCCGACTCGACGAGTCGCTCAACCTGCACGAGTCAGTCGACGGGTCGCATAAAATTGGACCATAAAACTTGTAATTTCTGTCAAGGGTTTTTGTTCAAGGACTTCCTACTAAGTAATAAGGCCAAAATAAACGTTCAAAACAACAATATTCATGAAAAAATCGAAACCCTAGAATTTCATTACTTTTCAAAAACGGGGTTTTTTTTTCATGCAATTGCATGTATAGATGGCCTTATAATCTCATTCTTTCTAGAAATCAAGAATAAAGTTGTTACCTTTTGAGTTTAAACCTTGAGAAATTGGAAGAAGATTTGAAGATTTCTTTGAATGCTTGAGAAAGCGTTTGCGAAAGGGGTACCCGGCGAGTGTGGTGTGGAAACAGAATTTTTAGGGTTAAAACCCTATTTACCAGATGTAAAAGTAATTTCGAAATTATTTTTTTCTGTAGATAAAACCGACTTGTCGAGTCAAGGTCAGACTCGGCGAGTCTTGTCGCGCAGTTAAAGATTTTCAGTAATCAATATATACTCGTCGAATCAGGGTCAGACTCGGCGAGTCATTTAACAAATTTGCATATTTTTCAAAATTTTTTTTTATTATTATGAATCATTTCACCCCACACTTAGGCTAGGCACACTCTCAAGCAGACATGTCCGATGATTTGGAAGATTAAAATTGTGAAAAGAAACAAAACAAAAAAAACTAAAGAGTAAAAGAAAGCAAACTCGAACGACGGGTTGCCTCCCGCCAAGCGCTTCTTTTTGAGGAGTCATGAGCTAGACTCCTTCCCATTTACGTTTTGTCATCTTCAAGCATCGGGAATGTACGCCTCATTTTTTGTGGTTTATACTTGGTCTTGTAGGCGTGAATCTTTTTCTTGTAAGCCCTCTTCGATTCGTCTCTTCTCCTTTTCATTGCCTCATCTTCAGCTGCTTGGTCTTTCCTTTTTCTCTTTTTCTGCTTTACCCTTTTCTTTTTCACCAATTCTTGAACATCCTTCTCTTTAAATTTAATGACTTCATATTTCATGATGGTCCGTGCTCTAGGTTTAGTGGTGAATTGGTGACCAGCTTCTTCCTTCCTTTCCTTTATTCCTGCATCCTTTCCCGTGCTTAACCCTTCTCCAAATTTGACCGCATCAAGGCATGCCACATTGGCGTGTTGGACCTCCATTCCCTTTACTTCTTCTGCCAATTGTTCTTCCAAAGAATCCAAAACAGTAACTGAACCCACGGTATGTGAAGAACTATCAACAAACAAATCAGCTTTGGTCAAGTTTTTATCCAAATCGACTGGACTCGTCGAGTCCATTATGACAACTCGGCGAGTCGGATCGGGTTCGATCAATCCTGGAGTGTTTTCTGAGTTGGCTCCTTCCAGTAGCTTTTCTAGCTCCTCCAAGTCTTTGTTAGCATCTTCAACTCCTTCAAAGTATAGTGTGAACTTACTTGGGTCTTCTTTTAGTAAAATTTCAAGCTCTTTTTGTAATACCTCATCATCCAATTGGATAAATGAGATTTCTTCTCTCTTTTCTTCTTCTTGCTTGACTTCTGGAATAGCTTTAAACATCACCGACTCATCCCCCACTCTTAATGTCAATGTAGACTCACATATGTCAATTAGGGCACACGCGGTGTTTAAAAATGACCTTCCCAAAATAATTGGTATTTCGGGGTCTTCTTCCATTTCCACAACCACGAAGTCTACTGGAAAAATAACCTTGTCCACTTTGATAAGGAGGTTTTCACAAATGCCTTGTGGATTAATTATCGTTTTGTTCGCCAAATGGATTCTCATATTTACCGGCCTTGGTGCTGGTAAATTTAGCTTCTTAAAGAATGAGTAGGGCATCAAATTAATGCTTGCACCTGAATCGGCCAATGCTCGTGTAGAAACTTCATTACCAAATTGGCATGGAATTATTATGTTACCCGGATCACCCTTCTTCTCAGGCAGCTCACTCATCAATATCTCTGCGACTTCAGCCAAATCCTTCCTAGCAGCAAAAAGGCCTTTAAGCAAGTTAAAGTATTTAGGAGTTTGGAGCATTGTTTCCACAAATGGCATATTGACTTGTAAAGCTTTAACATGCTCCATGAAGGTTCTATAGGCTTGAATTTTTTCTGCAGGCATGGCTCTGGTTGGGTATGGCAAAGGAGGGTTGTATGGCTTTAGGAAACTGACAGTATCTTCATTCCCGACTAGACTCGTCGAGTCCATGAGAGTGACTCGGCGAGTTTGGTCGGGTTTTTCTGGTTCTGGTTTTTCTTCCTTCCCTGCCTTCTTCTTGGAGACTCTTAGTGTTTCTGTAAATTCTTCTTCACTGCTGGAGGTTATTACGCTCACGTTCTCCTTTCTTGGATTGGGCTCGGTGTTGCTCGGAAGTTGACCCGTTCTTCTTTCATTCACTTGATGTGCAAGCTGTCCCAGCTGTTTCTCAATGTTGAGAATGGAAGCTTGCTGATTCCTCAACATGTTCCTGGTTTCTTGCATTGCTACATCGTGATCATTATGTCTTTTCTCGGATGCGGTTATGAACCTTGTGAGTATATCTTCTAAATTTGCTTTCTTTTCCGCCACCGGCTCTTCCTTTTGATAGAATCCCCTCTCCCTCTGTTTGTATTTCTCCTCTTTAGCCTTTTTATACTCTTCGTATGGGAGCCATTCCTTCTTTGGTTTCCTCCAGTCTTCATCGTATCTATCGCCACTGGAATAAAATACTTGAGCCTTTTTATTTCCATTCTCGTCTCGATCACATTCCTTGGTAAGATGGGGGCCGCCACAATTTTCGCATCCTACCCTAATAGCATGGATCGTTTGATCCATTTTCGTCATTCTTCGGTCTAGGCTATCAAGTTTAGCTATTACCGCCGCCATGCCATCGTTCACCGAGTTTACTGCTCCACGACTCACTTCATTCCTCGGATTGTGGTATTCTCTAGAATGCTTAGAGAATTCTTCAATTAATTCCTTTATTTCCGGAGGTGGCTTTCGGGTGAGCGGGCCTTCTGAATCGAGTAGTTTCCTTGTGGTGACATTAACTCCATCATAAAAGATGGAGACCTCCTGTTGGCTATTAAGATCATGGTGTGGGCAATTTCTAAGTAGGCTCTTGTACCTTTCCCAAGCTTCATAAAGAGATTCTCCGGGTTGTTGCTCGAAGTTGGCAATGGCTTTCTTTAGCTTGGCTATCTTGGAAGGCGGGCAGAAATGGTCAATGAACTCTTCTTTCATCTTGGCCCATGTGGTGACCGATCCGGGATGAAGTGATTTTAACCAATCTTTCGCAGCGCCTTTAAACGTGACAGGGAGCATTCGAAGAAGCTGGGTCTCGCGTGGAACATTAGGCACGTTGAAGTAGTCGGCCACATCATTTACTTCGTCCAAATGCTTGTAAGCGTCTTCATGATCTCTCCCGTAAAAAGGGATCTCCTTGAGTTGAGCGAGAATATGGCCCTTTAGCTCAAACGTGGCGGTTGCGGGAATTGCGGGTTGCACAAGTCCCGGCCCGGTGTCATCACGCATCCTTTTCTTCCACTCCCCCATGGGGACTTCATCGATGTTAGCCATAGTGATGGCTAACTCTTCTTCGGAATCGGTTTCGTGCTCGGAAATATGCTCTTTTTCCTCCTCGGTCTCGTACTCGCTATCTTCGTGAATTGGTTCTTCAATTGTTAATGAGGCACTGGATACTCCTGATTTGCTGCCTTTCTTCTTGCTGAAAACGGATTTCAAGTTCTTGAGAGGTGAGTTCTTTGAAGTTGCGGTTTCTCCTACGGCTTTTCCCTTGCTTCTCTTTAGTGCGGATTCCGGGTCTTCCAAAGGTGGTACTAGAGGTGTGTCTGATCCTCGGGTCATGAAACAGCTAAAAAAACGAAACAAAAGAAACGAAACGCGTAAAAGGAATAAAAACGAAATAAAAAAATAAAGGCTAAAACAGCGATGGACTCGCCGAGTCTGCTCGAATGCACTCGGCGAGTTCAAGGCAAAAACAGAAAATAAAAATTTCTAGTTATTCTAAAAACGAAATTTTATTAAAACTAAATCTACTTACTGATTTGCTTTGTAAATAACTTTGTGTAAGATAAATCCCACACAAAGGATCGATTAAACTAGATTTTACTATTAATTTTAGAACCGTTCCCCGGCAACGGCGCCAAAAACTTGATGTGTGTAAAACCCACTAGTTTTAAACCTACTTTTAATTATCAAATAACACACAAAAGGCAGTGAACCTATCAATTGTGGTATAGTTCAAGCAAGTAGGGTATCGAACACAGGGAACGGCAAATTAAATAGTAAAAACTAATTTATCTAATTTAACTAATAAGTAGGGGTTTTCTCTAGTTTTACAAGACTAGAAACTTACTAATGATTACTTGTTAAACTAGAAAATGAAGACTTTGACTAGATTCAATAACAGAAAAGTACTTCTATTTAGTTCAACTTAATTGATCCTATGGTTGATTTCAAGGTAAAAGTGCAATGGATTAATTCTTTTGCTAGTTACCGATTCAATTGATTAGTTCCGTATTCACTTTATTAATCCTTAGCAAATAAATCAATTTAAACAATGGCCAGTTGTCTATTTCAATTAAATTTACTAGATATAATATTCGGGTTAAGTTAGACTTGCAATAGCTAATTAATTTATCTTTTAATTAACTTCTTGTTTAATGGTCATCTCACAAGCTTGCACATAAATTTACTTGATTTTCTTATTAATCCTAGTTTCATGTTCATTACACTAGACATATGACAAAAAGTGTTCACTAAGCATATGAGATTGATAACTAATAGATGTTCATGCTAATTAATTATCTCCCTATTAACAGAAAATCAATTATCATTCATACACAAGGTTCTTTAGCAAGCTAAAATAACTAAATTAACCAACATAGAATTAATCCTACCAAGAATCAAACCATATTACCAATTTCGTATCCCCAAATAAAAGTTTAAAGAATTTAGTTCATAACTAAGGTAAATAACAGCAAACAAATAAGTTCAAGTTGCTTAATCATGTTGACAAAACAAAAGAAATAAGTAGAATGGTGGAATTATGCCTTAATTACTTCCGGAATTGGATTCTAGCTTCCTTGGTCGACTTCTAGGGTTCTTCTGGCTTCTTATTCGCAGCTAAGCACTTCTGAATCGTCCCAGAACTTCTTTCTCTCGATCTGTGGAATTATCTTTAAATAAGCGGTCCGACTCGTCGAGTCAAGTGGTGACTCGTCGAGTCCCTCTCACATTCTACGTATTGCGATAACTATCTGGGATCCCGAGTCAATATCCTTCTGATTCCTCGACCGTACTCGTCGAGTAGATATATGACTCGACGAGTAGAAGCTTCTTTTTCAGTGTTTTCCTTCTTCATTCCACTCTCAATCTTCTAACCGCTTCTCTTGCTTCCTTTTACTTCCGAGCTTCATCTTTGGACTGAAAAACATAATTTAACACTTTTAAGTACCTTTCGTCCATAATATGCGATAATTTAGCTAATATATGAATAAAAAACTATACTAAATACACACTAAATATGCACATATCAATGATGTTGTTGCTTGTTTACTATTTTACATTGTTGTGATATTATACATGACGTCCTCCACCCTGGAACGTTTCCGCCGTTCGTGGTTTTGGAGTGTGACAGATTGGTATCAGAGCATTGTTTATAGTGAATAAAGTATATCAACCCATAAAAGATATACTAACTATAAATACATTGGGATTAAAACACTCTGTCTAAGAGTTATACTTTTAAATAATAAAATATTTAAGTAAGTATACGTTCCTGCATTCATACTAAAATCAGTGTCACAACGACAAGAACAAAAGCATTACGATTGTTGAATATCACAAGTAAGCCTGGGGATATATGGTCAGTCTTGGGAATTGCATAGGCTGATCAACTATGCTGGTCTGAGGAGTGATTAGCATATGCCCAAGAATGATTGTGATATGCCAAGAAGTCTAAAAACTTACCAACACAACCATAAAGAAATACCATAGGGGTATTTGGTCTTACTGTAATTATATTAGTTAGTTCATCTATTTTAGCTATTCCTTATATCCATTTTCTCGCGTAGATTAAAATGGCTGGATTTCACCATGGCGATCCGTACTTCCCAAACCAAGGCAATGCTGGTTGGCTAGAGGCAGAACCAGAAGATGATCACCCAATCCCTTTGGATGATCACCATGCTGAGGGTTTTTCCGATAGTTCTGACTCAGAGCTTGAAGTCAACAACCTACCCCCAGCTGCTCAAAACCCAAACCTGAACCCCCGTCCCGCGTTTCAAGGACCCACGCCTCTGTGGGCCACTAACTTGGCTAGATGGAGCTAGGAACAAGATCAGCCCATTCCCTACAATGGAGACCGAAGTTTCTACAACCTCACTGAAGGAGGTTCTGCTGACAGGGTCCTACCCATCATGGTTCGTAGAATTTCCAGAAACACGATACTGGGTCAAGCAACTATTGACCGGGTCGTGGAGATTGAAGCCACCTCTGGCGTTAACACTGTCCACATTCGCCAACTAGAATTTGCTCACGAAAGGACTCTGGTCCGCAATGCAAATCTGCAGAGGGAACTTGCCGAAACTCAAGCTAAAGTTAGGGAACTTCAAGCTCAACAAGTGAGAGTTGACAGGCGTATGAGGGACATGGAACGTCTACTGTCGGGATCGAGAACTCATGCTAGCAGTTCTCGTCGCCGATAGAATCTCGTCGACTCATCTTTTCGATATAACCTAGTTTATGTAAAACTTTGGTCTAATTTCCTATCTTTATAAATCTTAGACCTATTAGGTCTTGATCTAGTCTTAATTCTGTCAAAATTTTCCATCTTGGTTGATGTAAGGCCTACTTCTAGGCCATTTTTTTCCGAACTTGTTACATCTGTAATTCCGGTATTATTGACAGATATCTAATCATATGGAAATTATTATCCAAATACTGTTATCTTCATTTAGTCATACTATTCCTTCTGTTGTTGGGCTATGGGGAGTTAGTCCATGAGACACATTCATTAATTATTTATTCTTATCCATGTCATCGTCTTTTAAATGTATAGTTAAAGATGCCGCCACACAGAAATACAAGGCATAACCCAAACAACGAAGCACTGATACCACCACCTCCACCACCACCTGAACCTCTCCAACCACCTAATCCATTCGATGT
The DNA here is from genome assembly GCF_051521515.1 of Lactuca serriola. Taxonomy (NCBI): domain Eukaryota; kingdom Viridiplantae; phylum Streptophyta; class Magnoliopsida; order Asterales; family Asteraceae; genus Lactuca; species Lactuca serriola. Next base: position 195,232,419 of record NC_136411.1, read on the forward strand.
CAACATGTTCCAGGCAGGTTTCGCAGCAGCAGTTGCAGCTGCTGTGTCAGCAATCAACGCTCCTGCCCCTAGTGGATCAGGAACAGGTGCACCTCCATCGAACCACGGAGAAATCCATGGACACCCTCGGGGATGCACCTACAAGGACTTCACGAACGCCAAACCCCGCAGCTTCAATGGAACTGGGGGTGTTATGGTGTTGAGACAATGGATTGAAACGATGGAATCCGTCTTTGAAATCTGTGCTTGCCAGGAGGGCAACAAGGTCAAGTTTGCAGCTTTACCTTCTCTGACAGAGGACTAACATGGTGGAACAGCCATGTTAACTATCTGACTTTGGTGGTGGTGTATTCCATCAGCTGGGAAAAGTTGAAAGACATGCTGATGAAAGAATACTGCCCTCGAGGTGAAGTACAAAAACTCGAGCAGGAATTCCAGGGTCTTCAAATGGTTGGATCCGACATCACGACCTACACAAATAGGTTCTGTGATCTGGCAAACTTATGTCCTGATATGGTTGCTCTTGAGAGCAAAAAGATAGAGAGATATATCTGGGGACTGTCTCCCCAGATCCAGTCAAGTGTGATCGCTTCCAGGCCTATTACCTTCAATAGCGCCAAGGAACTGGCACAATCTCTCATCGATCACCAGAAACCTCAGAACCCAACAATCCCTACACCCGTACCCCAAAAGTCCAACCCCGACAACAACAAGAAAGGGTGGTCTAAGAGGAAAAGGGGGGCTTCGCAAGGATCCTCCAAGAGACAACAACTTGTGGCAATCAATTGATCCACAGTGACTCCCATTGTCCCTGCGAACCCCTTACCAGCTAAAACTTATGCTGGAACTCTTCCGAAGTGCAACAAATGTAGCTTCCACCACCACGGACCTTGCAAGGAGATGCAGTGCTCTAACTACAACAGAAGGGGCATACAGCCCGTTACTGCAAGGCTCCAACAACTCAGGCCGCCCAGGTTCCTAACGCCGGTATGGGCCAAGCTTGCTACGGTTGTGGCGAAGTGGGCCACTACAAGAGGAACTGCCCTAAGGCAGGAATGGCTGGAGGGGTAGGAAGAGTTATGGCCCTAGGCCACGAGGAAGCGGTAGCTGATCCTACGATAGTTATTGGTACGTTTCTCCTCGATAACTCATATGCTTGCATACTTTTCGATAGTGGAGCAGAGAAAAGTTTTGTAAGTCACAAATTTGCACACCTGCTTAAACAAAAACCATGTGAATTAGATAGTTCAGTTACGGTAGAAATGGCTAACGGGAAAACAGAGAGTACTAACTGCATATACGTAGGTTGTACCTTAACTTTAGATGGCCATACTTTCAAGATAGATCTCATGCCAGTCCCAATTAAATGCTTCGACGTTATCATCGGCATGGATTGGTTGAGTCTCCTTCACGCCGACATCATGTGCTTTGAAAAAGCAGTCCGTCTTAACCATCCTAACAACGAAACTTTAGTTATCTATGGCGACAAACCTAGTACGAGCCTTCGCATCATATCGTGCATTCAAGCCCAGAAGTGCTTGCAGAAGGAATATCATGCATTCCTCGCACACGTTATCGATACCAGTCAAGAACTGAAAGACATCCAGAGCATCCCAGAAGTACGCGACTTCCCCGACATCTTCCCAGAAGAACTTCCCGGTTTACCACCGCAACGCCAAGTCGAGTTCAGAATCGACTTAGTGCCAGGAGCTATCCCAGTAGCCAAATCTCCTTAACGTCTGGCACCAGCCGAGATGCAGGAACTTTCCAGTCAACTTAACGAACTTCTCAAGAAGGGATTCATTTGACCAAGCTTCTCACCATGGGGAGCACCGTTCTTGTTTGTCAAGAAGAAAGATGGATCGTTTCGCATGTGCATCGACTATAGAGAGCTCAACAAACTTACCATTAAAAATCGTTATCCCTTGCCCCGCATTCACGATTTATTTGATCAACTTCAAGGAGCCAACTACTTCTCGAAGATAGATCTACGATCCGAATATCACCAACTACGAGTGTTAGAGGAGGATGTTCCCAAGACAGCCTTCCGAACTCGTTATGGGCACTACGAGTTTGTAGTGATGTCGTTCGGATTAACCAACGCGCCCGCAGTATTCATGGATCTGATGAATACAGTGTGTCGTCCTTACTTGGATCAGTTCGTCACCGTCTTCATTGATGACATACTCTTCTACTCTCGAAGTAAGCAGGAGCATAGTCCACATCTCCGTAGAATCTTAGAAACATTGCGAACGAATAAGCTCTATGCGAAGTTCTCCAAATGTGAATTTTGGATTCGACGAGTCGAATTTTTGGGCCATGTTGTTAGCGAAGAGGAAATACACGTGGACCCCTCCAAAATCAAGGCCATTGAGAACTCGTCAGCACCGAAGACACCTACAAAAATTCGTCAATTTCTAGGTCTCGTTGGCTACTATCGCAGGTTCATTCAGAACTTCTCCAGCATAGCGAAACCTCTGACAACCCTGACCCAGAAAGACATGGCCTTTGACTGGGAAGAGAAGCAAGAAAGAGCATTCCAAACGCTCAAACGAGCCTTGTGCACTGCCCCGATACTATCCCTCCCCGAAGGGATAGAAGACTTCATTGTCTATTGTGATGCATCCAATCAAGGACTCGAATGTGTTCTGATGCAGCGAGGTAAGGTCATAGCCTATGCCTCGAGACAGATGAAGACGCGTGAGGTTAACTATACCACCCATGATCTTGAGCTAGGAGCAGTTGTGTTTGCTCTAAAGATCTTGCGACATTACCTATATGGTACAAGAAGCACAATCTTTACAGACCATAAGAGTCTACAACACATTTTGGACCAGAAAGAGCTCAACATGAGACAACGACGGTGGGTCGAGCTACTCAGTGATTACGAGTGCGAAATTCGTTATCATCCGGGTAAAGCCAATGTAGTAGCCGACGCCCTAAGTCGGAAAGAATATACTGGTCGTAGAGTCAAATCTTTGACTCCAACTATCCATTCAAACTTGTCCACGCAAATAAAGGAGGCTCAGCTCGACACTTTGAAACCTGAAAACGTGGCTGGTGAATCCCTTAGAGGGATGGATAAGAACTTAGAAGTCAAGGGTGGCGGAGCCTTATACCTCATGGATCGGATCTGGACACCAAAACACGGTGGCTTCAGAGACTTGGTCATGAACGAAGCTCACAACACTCATTATTCCGTCCACCCGGGTTCAGATAAGATGTACCTGGATCTTAAAAAGTTATACTGGTGACCTAACATGAAAGCAGACATTGCTACCTTCGTGAGTAAATGCCTTACTTGCGCAAAGGTCAAGGTCGAATACCAGAAACCCTCCGGTATTCTACAACAACCGGAGATACCGGAATGAAAGTGGGAGTGGATCACTATGGACTTCATAACCAAGTTTCCCAAGACGACGGGTGGAGTTGATTCCATATGGGTCAACGTCGATAGACTGACCAAGTCCGCACATTTCTTGCCAATCAAAGAAACAGACAAGATGGAGAAACTCACACGAACTTACATTAGGGAGATTGTAAGGCTACACGGTGTTCCTTTATCTATCATCTCGGACAGAGATAGTAGATTCACTTCGAGGTTCTGGCAGTCATTACAAAGTTCCCTAGGAACTAGGCTGGACATGAGTACAACCTACCATCAACAGACCGACGAACAAAGTGAGAGAACTATCCAAACCTTGGAAGACAAGTTGCGTGCTTGCGTGATTGACTTTGGAAAAGATTGGGATACCCATTTACCCCTTGTTGAATTTTCCTACAACAACAGTTATCATACGAGCATAAAGGCAGTTGCATTCGAGGCCCTCTATGGCCGAAAGTGCAGATCCCCTCTGTGCTGGGCTGAAGTGGGTGATACCCAGTTAGCTAAGGGGCAAGTTCCCGAAAGCACTCTCACGGGTCCGGAGATCATTCGGGAAACGACAGAGAAGATCGTTCAAATTCGTAAACGATTGAAAGCCTCTAGAGACCGACAGAAAAGCTACGCTGATAAACGAAGGAAACCATTGGAATTCCAGGTGGGCGACCGAGTCCTACTGAAGGTCTCACCATGGAAGGGCTTGATATGCTTTGGAAAGCGTGGGAAGCTCAATCCAAGATACATAGGGCCTTTCGAGATTTTCGCGAGAATCGGCCCTGTAGCTTACAAACTCAATCTACCGCACAAACTCAGTAACGTACATCCTACCTTCCACGTCTCGAACTTGAAAAAGTGTCTGTCCGACGAGACTCTTGTTATTCCACTTGACGAGATCGAGATCAATGAGAGCCTCAACTTCGTGGAGGAACCAGTAGAGATCATGGACCGAGAGTTCAAGCAAACAAAGCAGAGCCGTATCCCGATAGTGAAGGTGCGATGGAACGCAAAGCGTGGACCTGAATTCACTTGGGAACGGGAAGATCAGATGAAACTTAAATACCCTCATCTGTTCGCTTAGTTATGTGTAATTTCTTACTTGCTTAAATTCTAATTTCGTGATGAAATTCCTTCTAACGGGGGGATGATGTGACAACCCAAAATTTCCATTATGTACAAACAGTATCAATTCAATAGAAGTTATAACAGTCACAGTTCATTTTCAGACTTTTTCGTTTAAGTTTGAATACGTCAGGGTTTACACTTCAGGAGATATCAGGAGAGTGGATGCACTAGGGTTTAGTGCAACTCTATTATATTAGAGGTCATTTTAGGAATAAAATTATTTTCTTCCAAAAATATCTCAGGACTATAAATAGAATTCTGAACCAAATTCATTCATTATTCGCATTTCCAACTAGAGAAAAGTCATTTTCTCTCTCACGGATCTTCGTGTTTTTATACCAAAACGTGAGTAACTCTTTCTAGTAGTGTTAGAAAGCTTTAAATGTGTTCATAACATAGATTACATAGCTAAATCATTAGATTTAGGAGTTTACTCCCCAAGGTGTTCTTGGGTGGTAAACTCCCGAAACCAAGCCTAGATTGTCCCCCGTGATATACTACTGCCTTGGACTTGTATAGAAGTGTATTAGGGACATAAAATCAAGCAAGAATCACCCAAGTTTGGGAGTTCACGGCCCAAGAGTATCTTAGGCCGTAAACTCCAAAAAGCATGCTTAAAATGGTGCTTTTAAGGCACCTAAGGCCTTAGACTTTTACCTAGACTTGTTCCCATTAAATCAAGGGCCTTAAACACATAAAAATCACCTTGCAAAGTGATTTTACGGCCATGACATGGATCATGGGCCGTAAACTCATTAAAGGGGCACCAAAGTGTGTCAAGAGTCTTCATATGTTTGGATTAAAGGCTAGAACTTATACCACTTATGCATGAGGCTTGAAAACAACAAGAACACCATTCCAAGGGAGTTTACAACCGTAAACTCCAAAGGAAATGGCCTTAGGGCCATAAACTCTTCTAAGGAGTGTTTCTAGGCCTTCAACCCTTCCAAGAATTTAACCACCTAGTTGGAATAATTCTAGGAATCATTTGGAACTTCAAAACACACAATACACCCATGGTTGGGAGTTTACGGCCGTAAAATCAAGAGTTTACAACCGTAAACTCCATGTGTGATGGTATATGGGGAGTAAACTCATATATGGGGTCCTTTGGAATCCTAAACACAAGTGCCTTGTCCCACAATAGCTTAGATGCAATCCTTAGGGCTTAAAACACTTATATAAAGTGAATATTATGTCTAGGATGTCTTAACATTATCAGTTAGTAATTTGAGACTAATTGAGTGCATATATGTGTGATTATATGTTCATTAGGATCGTAGTGTTTGTACAAGTCCTCACTTGACACCTAGCAATCCTACACCCTCCAGTTCATCCGAACCACCATCTACAGGTGAGTTCATACCCCTAATCAATGTTTTAAATGATTTTAAATGCTTTAAGGGGGGGGGGATACAAGTAGAAACAAACATGTTATTAAATCAATTATATGTATTTTATAACTGTGTTTGTCATTTAACAGATTTCACATACTACAAAATGTGATGCATGAAATGGTTTTAAATCTTAAAAATACTTTGTTATCAAATGTTTTACTTTTGAAATGTTGATTAAAGTGATATCAAGTCATTGTTAATTATTGTTCAAAACCCATAAGATGTCTTACAAAACTATTTTACATTCTTGAACTAAACTATGCATATACACTTATGTTCTTATATATGTACTTATGTTATAGTTTACATCTTTCATTTAGTTTCTTACACCCTTGAGTAGTAAGAGTGTATAAACCTACTTGAACAACTAATTACCTTTCAGTAAATTATCATAGGTATAATTTGAAGATATCAAACATTATTCCTATTACAAGGAATCACACAAGAGTCAGTTCATTCATGAGTCTTTACTAGTACATTACCTGATACATGAGTACGTTTACATATGCTTACATGATACATGAATACCTTACATGAGTACCTTTACGTAGATACATTTACCCGTGTATTACTTACATGAATACTTGTATCTCGAATTGGGAGGATGATTTATTAGTACCTTCTGTGTAACTTATCCTCCCTATCCCCTAGTACCTCGGGATATTTAGACGGGGCCCTATCCCCCAGTACCTCGGGATATTTAGACGGGACTAACCATTCCGAATCCCAACTGATTAGCACTAGTGGTCGATTAACATCTACGGATGCATACGATTATTACTTATACTATGAGTACCTTTACAGGACTAACCCTTCCTCCGCCCTACTGCTGCTACAGAGGACAATTGGACAATCTTAGGATGTTCATTAGGTTATATATGTCGTGTTAGCCCTAGTACCTCGGGATAACAGTTACATACGTCGTGTTAGCCCTAGTACCTCGGGATAATATTTACTTTAGTATATTTTCCTATTTACTTTATTTTGAGATAGGTTATACGTTTCGCTTTACGCGATGGCGTGTTAGCCCTAGTACCTCGGGATAACACTTACATTAGTACTTTTTCCTGTTTACTTTATTTTGTGATACTTTTACATAAACGATGAGTTAGACTAAGTACTTTTAGTACTAGTCAATAAAAAGGAAAAGCTATCATTTTAGTTACAGAACATTTAAGTCTTGGTAGAAGACTACATCATTATAACAAAACATTCGGGTCTTGGTAAAAGACTACATTGTCATAACAAAACATTCGGGTCTTGGTAGAAGACTACATCTCAAACTAATAGAAAATAAGGGATTTTCTAGGGCTTTTCATACTTACATCAACATTTTCATTTAAAGGTTCACATGACTTTTAAAACAGCTTTTAGTAAGCAAGACAATGACACTTAAACACTTATGAATTCACCAGCTTTAAAGTTGATACTCTCTTTCAAAATAACTTGTATTCTCAGGTCATCAGTAGACAGGTACGGTGGCCAGGTTTTGAGAAGACGGAGCAGACAAGTCTCGTCTTTTATTTTGATTGTATATTTTTTTGGTGTCTTATTACAATGAAAGAACACACATGTATTAAAACTTACTTATAATGCAATGGATGATGTTGTTGCTTGTTTACTATTTTACATTGTTGTGATATTGTACTTGACGTCCTCCACCCCGGAACCTTTCCGCCGTTCGTGGTTTTGTGGTGTGACAAGTTGCTACAACAAGAGAGGCATGGGACAATAACTCAAAACTGATTATGTTGGACACATAATTCGACTTTAGGTTGCATGTATGAATCTTATAAGCCCCGATACCTTGCTTAAACTCAAATCAGTTTCAAAATAGTAAATATAAAATCATATCTTACCTGGAAGAGGATAGTTAATAATGGCACCCATGCCAACAATTACAACACCGTCTTCTTGAACTAGTGATCTACATCTCTTTTAAATCTCTCAGTGTAAAGTAGCTTCGTATCGACACCTGTGATACAAATAAACTGAGTGGGTCAGGTTGGGAAACCTGGTGAGTACATAGGATTTTTAACCCACAATAATATAATTATTATGTTTAATCATCAAACAGTTAACCCAATTACCCATCCCCATTATCTTTTTTAATCTTAAGGATCTACCCTAAGAATCAGCTATTTTTTGCTCATTCATTCCTAAGGATTTTCCTAAGGAATAGGTACGAAGTCCATCGTTGTCAATGACACAGCTGTCAAGCACAACTGCTAGTTCTATCACTTAGGCGCACCTGCTGTCACACCCCAAAACCATTAATGGTGGAAACATTCTGGGGTGGAGGACGTCATGTACAGTATCACAAACAATGAATAATAGTAAACAAGCAACAACATCATCCATTCCATTAATAGTATGATTTTATACATGTGTGTTCTGTCAAAGTTATAGACACCAAAAATATACATATCAAAAATAACAGATGAGTCTTGAAGGAACTCCATCTTCTCAAAAGCCTGGCACCTGTACCTGTCTAGTGGTGACCTGAGAATACAAGTTATTTTGAAAGTGAGTATCAGCTTAAAGCTGGTGAGATCATAAGTATATTAATGTTTGTCTTTGTATGAAAGCATTTGTAAGATGTTTTGTAAAATGTTTGAACTCTCCTAGAAAACCCTATGTTTCCTACTAAGTGTAGCCTTCTACCAAGGCATCTAGTGACTGTGCGTGTGTCTCTTGTTAGAGTGTCTGTTTTCCCAAGTCTGACTATCATTAACCAAAATATAGTTACTACATTTCCGTGCATCGTGTGAATATTCACGAAGTGAATGTAATGGGAAAATATCAAAGTACTGTAGTATTTGTAATAAGTGACTACTGCTGTACTAACTACCTTAAAACAAAAGTTATTCAATGTAACATGTGATCGACCTGTATCCTGCTACCGAATCTAGTAAAACGAGGATGTAAGACGCCGTAAGAAATGACATTTAGCACCTGTAGACTTGCAAGTCCCACTGTAGCGAGCAGCAAGGTGTAGGATAGTCAATCTAGTATAGATCTATATGCAAACTCATACGCTCCCCAATTAAGGAGATTCAGGATACAAAAACGGTCATGGCAGGAAGTGCCATGCCCCGCATAATGGTTCACATAACTGCATAAATGTACATGTAATGAATGTGCTAATTGAAAGGTGTACTCTTTCTCTGTCTAGCATGTATGTACTGAAATGCTCTGTGTGTGCTAGCTGTAATGTATGTTCTCTCTATCTAGCATGTATAGTAATGTACTGTGCGTACTAGCTGAAATGTACTGTATGTATTACTCGTACTGACTCATGAATGAACTGACTCATTGTATGCTTCATTGTTCTAGTAATAGTAATTGTATCCTCCACTGCTACCCCTATGGTAACTTACTAGTGATGTAAATGGTACGTATGGACATAGAAGTATACCCCTTGCTACCCAAGGGTATTGAATGAACTTGAAGATCCTTTATGACTATATATGTACACATGATATATAACTAATATTTAAACGACCTTCAGACGGATACCCGATACCCCACCAGACCACATCTCAACGGCTAAAAGGAAATAGGGCGGGCAGGCCTTCCTATGCTTTTTAAACATTGCTTATATAACTATACATACCTAGACATGCAATTGATAATAAGTAAAACAAAGCTTGAGTAAATCTATTTGATAAGTATAAGAATTTGTAAAACAGTTTGATAAACAGTTTCAACAGTAAGAAAATCACTGGTTTTGTAGTTATTAATCACATGTGATTGATGTAATAACTATCAGTATTCAACTTGTATCCCCCTTATAAAAGCATTTAAAACATTTAAACCATTGATTAAGGGGTATGAACTCACCTGTAGTGAGTGGTACGGATGTATTGAAGATGTAAGATTGCTAGGTGTCAAGTGAAGTCTTGAACACACTCTATGATCCTAGTTAACATATAATCACACACATATGTACCCAGTTAGTTTTAAACTACTAATTGATAATGATAAGACCTCCTAGAACATGCTAAACACCTTACATAGATGTTATTAGCCATAAGGATGGCATCTAATTTATTGTAGGTCAAGGCTAGAGTGTTTGGGGTCCAAGGGTAAACTCCTTTGGAGTTTACGGTTTTCATGACCATTACCCAAGGAGTTTATGGTAGTAAACTCAAGGGTTTATGGTCGTAAACTCTACACTTTATGACCATAAGTTGTTTTGAGGTTTTACAAGTCCTTTGAAGCATTTCTACTTGGTGGTTAGGCCTTTGGAAGGGATTAGGGCGTTATTACACTCTTTGGAGGAGTTTACGGCCCCAAGGCCATTTCCTTTTGGGTTTACTACCGTAAACCCATATGGAAAGTGGTATTGTTATGTTTTCAAGTCCTTAGCTCAACAAGGTTAAAGTCTACGTTGGATTTTAGGCCTATGGAAGGAATACGATCCATTTACACCCACATTGGGGTGTTTACGGTTTTGGGAGATCCCCAAACCCTAAACACATAAAAATGATGGACTTTGGTGTTTTTCATGGCTTAAACACATCAAGGAAGGATCTAGACAAGTCCCTTAGGCATTGTGAAGCATCTAGACACCTTAAAGCACCACTTTGCCCATTATTTGGTGTTTACGGTTTTGGGAGCCTCCCAAAACCGTGAACACGTTGTTGTTGGTGTTCTTGGGACTTTTCCTTGATATTAATATGTATAGCAAGCTTTAAATGACTCTAGGATAGAAGTACATATTTTGTGGAAGCTTGTAATGAACTTAAAGTCCAAGAACACTAGTGTGTGTTCTAGGTGTTGGTGTTTTGGAAATATAATCAAAACATGAAATTTAATGGATTAAAGGATGTATAATCACTAGATGTTGTGATATAACAACTAATCAAGCCAAGAAGTACTTACGTTTTCGGGAAATCGGGCTAAAACCGGGATTATATTTGAGAGAGTTTTGAGTTTACTCTTTTAGGGTGAAAATGAAAAGTGATGTTCTTTGGGGAGTAAACTCATGCTTAAGCATGAGTTTACGTTTTTTGAGGGTAGTTTACGGCCCAAACATAAAAGTTTGGCCGTGAACTTCTAAGCTACGTGTTATTCGCAGTTTAGAAATTTCAAGACCCGTGGCGGCCCATCCGTTCACCCGTTCATTTAAAGATTAATTATTAAAATAATCAAACTAACTTTAATTTCCTAAGAACAAATAAAAGTGAACTTGACTTATAATATGAAGTGATTGACTTTTAGGGTTTGACCAAATGAAAATTCCGGGTTGTCACACCTACCATAGTTGTGACATTCTATATGAGGCGCTTCTGCCGGTATTGTTCTTTAGACGCTACTGTCAAGGTTATAATGTTCTCTATTAGACGCAGCTACTGATATTATCCTTAGAGCACAGCTGCTAGGATGTTTATCGTAGATCAACAACATCTACAGGTTGTGGCGCAGCAGCCAGTGCTCATCTATAGGGTACTAGGTCCATTGCTACCAATGTTCACCTATAGGGCACTAGGTCCATACCACTAATATTCCTCTATTTCAGCTTTCACCCCTCGTCCTTCATCTACCCATGCTTTACCCAACATATTTTGTAGATATAAAAATACGTATATAGTTTAAAACATTTAAAACATGTATAAAAATCTCTCACCCAGCATAGACAACAAGTATTCAGACAATATGCACATATAGCACGTAAATTATATTCAATACTTCATATCTATGTGTAAGATGAAAGTAACTATGCAGTCACAACACGTAATATGTATTAAATACTTCATATCTATGTGTAAGATGAAAGGGACCATGCACTCACTTGGTAAGGTGGTGACTCGGTACTCGGACATCACTTCGTTACTCTTAAAACAATTTTCCTCGGACAAAACCTAGTATCATTACTACTAGAGTTTAGTCTAATATTCACCGAGACTAATTAATAGTCTAGCTATTATTACTATTATATAAGCGTTAAACGATACTTATATAACCCATAATAATAGCCCAAGTACTTATTATAAGGTCTTAATAATATTACTATAATTAATTAGAAGCTATATTAAAAATAGCGTAGGCGTAACATACTTATAGCGGGTTTTTCGCAAAACCGGGCTTCATTGGAGCAGCGTTCCCAAGCCAAAAGGCTCTTTTCTCGGAGCCGTTGGGCGCTCCGCGACTTTCGCCTCGTGCTAGGGAGTTACCCTAGGCCTTGGAGGGTTAGGGAGGCTTAGAGAGAGAGAGAGAGAGAGTTTAAAGAGAGAAAGAAGTGGGGAAAGGTGTGGGAAATGGAGGAACCCGACACCTTTATTTATAGGATGAATTCTTGATGGACTCGCCGAGTAGGAGGACCTACTCGCCGAGTTGGGGCATGTGGCAGCCTTCTGGTGGTGCCACGTGTCCAGTTCTGGTGGTGCCACGTCACCCCTATCGCATATCAGCCTTCAAACTTAGAAAAATCATAAATTTCGCATACGAGCTCCGTTTTTGACGTTCTTTTTCTCAACGCGTAGGTATAATCAAGATCTACAACTTTCATTTAGACTCCTTCGACTAATTCTCAACCGATCTCAAATTTAACAGTAGGAGGCGTTTAGATTGTTAAATGACCGTGAAGAATTCCTAACTCCTTCATATGGACTCCATTTTCGTCTATCTTCTTAACGTTGAGTCCCTATTAATGAGATTTTCAACTCTCATTTAGGTTGCGTAAGCCAAAAACTGCTTGAACTGAAATTCGAGTTTCGGGCCACGCACTACTAAGCCAAATCATAGAAAAATCATAACTTCCACATACGAAGTAAGATTTGGGCGTTCTTTTTTTTGTATGTTCTCGGTTTAACTTATACTACAACTTTTGTGTAGATTTCTAAGGCTAAAAGTCGCTCCATAATAAATTTACTATTTATGTTTCCCGATGTAGTGCCGGTTTTGTCGTAAAACTTCGACAGACCATAACTTATTCGTTATAACTCGGATTTCGGCGTTCTTTATATGTACGGAAACCTTGAGACATATTCTACAACTTGGTTAAGACTATTTATTATAAATAATCTTTTGCCAAAAAGTCATTTTCGACACTTATTGTCTCTAAATTGACTAGCGCGGATCTACGGGCGTTACAATTTACGTCAAAGAACGCATGTTGAATCGAGACATATTTTCAAAAGAAAGAGAGTAACAATTGTGAAAAGAAAGCAACTAATAGGTTATTGAGAGAAAACAAATGATGAGACAAACATTAATAGGGCCAAAGATGTGGGAGTATATATTCAAGATGCATTAACTATCGCAACGATTACACGAATGCGAAGGCGCATGTATCCTATCACGGACGGTTTGTTTACCGTGTAACTGAATGCAATTGAAAGCCCAATTAAGAAAACATGTTAAGTACCATCTTTTAATATTGATCTTGGTGTCTTAATTATGTATGGGAGGTTAACCTATACATAATAACCATACAGCAACACTAAGGCAGGCTCAATCAATGCGATACGCTCATTACCAACCAGGTCGGTTTCCTTCAGCAATCTATATCAGCTGCGCAACGGACAAGACAATATCTTATACCCATAAATTATTCATGTAAGTACCAAGGCCATATCCCAGGAAAAATAGAAAAAAAAGCATAAATATTATATTAATGGGTACTAACCTTATGACCTATGGATATTTGTAACCTGGATAATAGCAATAAAAGATTATATTGTTCTAGTATAAATACATCGATAAGCATCTGTATGGCCAAAACACATTCACTAGCAATTAAGTAACATCAATATTTGATATCTAACTTAAGCATTAGAAAGTAATAGCGGGGTCGGGCCTCGGTAGTGCTTCCTAACCTAGTTTTCACTTATTTTGCAGTGTAACTTCCGTTGTATAGCATCGCTCGTCAGACTACCTAGAGCATTGACCCCAGTCAGGGAAGCCAAGTAGCATCAAATGGTGGTTTCAAGACAATTATCACGAAATCTTATCCTAAAATAGTATTTTCCATAACAATTTATTTAACAAATTTGATTTTTGGGCCATGCCTCTGCCATTTGGACCCTCAAGGGGGCGTAACCCCTTGCACTTCGTCTTTTGGTCGAACCGAGATAAAACTTACGTACAAGCGTATACTTTGCACCTCATGACTT